>NC_057862.1:91704158-92036658 GCF_019393635.1 Dromiciops gliroides
TCTGGGTGAAAAGGCTCCCAAGTAATCTCCATCCAGGTTGCATCTGCTTCTACTGGTGCTCCACCGCAATTAGCAGCATTGAAGCTTCGGTGGCTTGGGGAAAGCCCAGTCATTTTCATTTTCATATTTTTCAAATGAGCTTCCTAATAACACAGTCCATTTCCCGCCCCCCGCCCCAGCACCCCGCTCCCCAAGCAAAAAGTCAAGTTTTGAAAGGGTTTAAGTCTGCATTAGGAGCGAAAGAAAAAAAACGGAGTGGTTTAAACAGAAAACAACATTTCTGAAATACCCTGGTTTTTAAACACACCCCCCCCCCAAAGGAGCTACTGTGCTTTTTCCTGCCCTTTCATGGTCTCTGTTATTTGCTGGAGGCCAGGATGATGTGGCTAACCACTTCCAAACAACAAATTAGGATATATTAATTTCAGGACTTGAAATACTCAACAGTCCCTGCAGTCCACTTTTCAATAATATAAAGATTTTCATTCCATCCCCCCCTCCCCAAATATGAACAAAAAACAGTACATCCTTTAGATAGTAAATAGTCTACCGAAAAAAAAATTTCATGGCTGCTCTTTAATCTATCATTAATTTTGATTTTCTGAGCCTAGAAAAACCACAAAGTTAGAAATTTATCTTGGCCAGCAAGGGGGCTGCATTGAAGAACCCCGACTCTTCCCTGCCAAAGAATTACAGAACAAAAGGGAGAAGGAAAGGTCATTTCCACCATTCCCCTGCCCTCATTCAGGCCTAACGGACAAACCATTCAAGACAGAAGATGATCTATCTTACGTGTGTGTGTGTGTGTGTGTGTGTGTACACACATGTGTATGTTTTAACCTCCAGAGGAAATTCCACAACCTCCCTTGGTGACCTATTTCAATATTTAATTGAGACCTCACTGTAAGGCAACTCTGCTTTATAGCTCACCTAAATCCCAGCAGCTTCACTGAGAAACCATATTCCTCTTGATCTATTCTCAGTGCAAATGGAGAACTATGTGACCTTCCTCTTTCTGGGTCTCAATTTCCTCTCGTCTGTAAAATAAAGGGTTTGTCCCTTCCAACTCTAACAACTTATTGTCTTCCTGTGTGTGAGGTAGGGGGTCTTAACCTTTTTTTTTATATCATGGGCCCCTTTTTAAGCTGGTGAAGGCTATGGAACTCTTTTCAAAATAATGTTTTTTAATAACTGAAGGAAATGCTAAATTCAGTTAGAAGCTAAAGAAAATAAAAATGATTTTTTTTCTCATCCAAGTTCATGAACCTTCCAAAAATCCATCTATAAACCTAGTTAAGAACCACTGGTGTAAGGGGGCCTTCATACATTCAAAGACCTTTATCAAAGCTCCTCGTCCCAACTTCCCCATCCCAAGCCTCTTCTCTAAACTGAAAAATCTCATTCACCTTAATTTGTTCTTTTTGACATAGACAATTTTTTTAAATCGAATGAAGGAACATAAAAGGGATTTTTTCCTTTATCCCTCTCTCCCCTCCCTCCCATATGTCAGTAATTACTAAGGCAGATTTTAAATGGAAAGGCAGGAAATGCAGAAGCCCAGTCTCAAAGCTATTTCAATCATTTAACTCCCCCCACCACCACTATAGCTCTCATGAAGCACTTCTTCTGACAGATAGACAACCATTAAGAGCTATCCCTTAATAGTCTTTCCAGTAAGAACAAGTAAACACCACAGTAAGAGTTTAAACTTTGGTATTTCCCAGCTTACTCCTTTTTTTATCATGGGAAATTAGAGCAAAATGGAACCTTAGGGAACATCTTGTCCAACCTCCTCATTTTATACAAAACACTGAGGCACAGGGAGGTGAAATTACTTGCCCATGGCCCTAGAACATGCTTGTGATGGGACTGGGACTAGAACCCAGATCTCCTGGTCCAGGACTCTTTCCATGACACCTGGCTGCCACCTCTTCCATACAGTTTTTTTTTAAATAAACTAAATGATATTTACTAGAAATGCAACTAGCAAACAAAAGATGCCCTTTGATTTGGTGTGTGTTCTTTAAACTGAAAAATAATACCAGCTCACATTTAAATTTTACAAAGTTCTCCCATAACTTCAACCCTACCTCGAGAGGAAGAGAATAAGCCTTACTTGGAAGAAAAGGAGCTGAAGTTTGTGGGAAATGACATGGCTTGCCCATCATCACAAGGATTCTAGTTGCTGTTTGTCCTTCGTTCTCAAAGAGGACCATGACATCGGGGTGATGTCATGACTTGAAGTGAATTGGATTTAAGTGAAGGAGGGCTCACTCTCTCCTCCAGAGCCATCAGGATGACTGGAGATGGCACTGAATGTTTAAGGCAATTGGGATTAAGTGACTTGCCCAGAGCCACACAGCTAGTAAGTGTCTGAGGTGGGATTTGAACTCAGGTCCTCCTGAATCCAGAGCCAGTGCTCTATCCACTGTGCCACCTAGCTGCCCCTGATCACAAGGATAATAAGGGGGAAAGCCAGCACTTGAAGCAATAGCTTTTGATACAGACAAATCTAGTTGGAAGCCCTGGGATAGAACAAAATCTATACTAAGCAATAGCTCCCAACATCTCCCTTCCAAAAGATCACTATTGTTAAGTCCTGGGGAGGGCTTTCTGTCTTCACTAATAACTAAAAAATTATGTAAGAAAAGTTGACCAAGTTCCTACAACAATTTAAGCAAATCTTTCCCATAACTATGACGGAAATGTGGGCTGGTCAAGTCCAAGAGATGGAAGGAGCCCAGGCAATTCTACCAACCAGAGTTCTTGTAGAACTATATGGCAGGGGCAGCTAGGTGACACAGTGGATAGAGCACCTGCCCTGGAGTCAGGAGGACCTAAGTTCAAATCCAGCCTCAGACACTTGACACTTACTAGCTGTGTGACCCTGGGCAAGTCACTTAACCCCAACTGCCTCACCAAAAAAAATAAAAATTTTTAAAAAAGAACTATATGGCAGTAGGAGATGCGTCCCAAGAGGACAGTTCATGGATGATACTTCTGATCCCCAATATTCTGCATGTGGTAGGGGGAGTGGGGGGGGAGGAAAAGGGCATTTCCTAGGTGATATAACCTAGGAGACTAGCATTCTAGCCAGAAAAGGGAGATGTCCTGACCAGCATCAGCCTTAGAGGTTGCCTCACGGGTAACCCCAAGTTTGAGGGTTCCTCCTTACAGATACTTATCTTAATAGCAAAATCAGCGCAAAGCAGTTTTAAAAGTATTCCCTCCAAAAAAAAAAAAGTATTCCCTCCATTCTGACCATCCTCCTCATCAACCTGGGTCACCAGATTCTGATAAGTGAAATTCTACCTTATCTTGAAGGGACACAGGCTTATACAGCACTTCATGGCCATCTCTTCACTAGGCCACAGTGAAGATAGCCTCCTCTCATTTCACGCAGCCCTTTATGTATTGCCTTCTTCTGTTAGAATGTAAGCTCCTTGAAAGCAGGGCCCGTCTTTCTAACTTGCATTTTTAATTAAACATTTATTAATATGTCTTGTTTTTATATTGCCTAAATTTTCCACTTTGTCCTCTCTACCTTCCTCCCAGAAAGTCATCCTATATAAACAAAACCTAGCTTGTAATATAAAGCAGTTAATAAATGTTTAAAGTAAACAATACATGCTGAGAAGAGCTAGGTCTATCGCAGTTGATCATCACACAATGTTGCTGTTACTTACTGTATACAGTGTTCTCCTGGTTCTGCTCACTTCACTTGGCATCAGTCCACTTGGGTCTTTCCAGGTTTTTCTGAAATCTGCCTGCTCATCATTTTTTAAAGCACAATAGTATTCCAGATGGACACACCCTTGATTTCCAATTCTTTGCCATAGTCTATTACTTTGTGATAAATCCAAATCAGAAATGTTTTTCTTATCGTTTGCAATTATATAATGCTAATAAATAAAAACTTTAAAGCAAACAATACAGAGAATCTGCAAAGTGGCAAAGTAGATTGAGTGTTGTACTTGGAGTCAGGAAGATCTGAGCTTAAATCTAGCTGTGTGACCTGGGGCAAGTCATTTAACCTTAGTTTCCTGATCTGTAAAAAGGGGATAAATAATAGGGCTAGAGATAAACCTCACTAGTTTGTTGTGAGGATAAAATGAGACAATCTATTTTTGAGTGCAGTGCAAACCTTAAAGCACTACATCAATGCTATTATGATGGTGACTCACACTTGGAAGGGACTTCAAAAGTCACCTGACCCAATCACAGACCCTCAGCGTTGGAAGAGGCTTTCAGGAGGTATCAAGTCCAACCTGTACTTTTTTTTTTTTAAGTGAGGCAATTGGGGTTAAGTGACTTGCCCAGGGTCACACGGCTAGTAAGTGTTAAGTGTCTGAGGCCAGATTTGAACTCAGGTACTCCTGACTCCAGGGCTGTGCTCTATCCACTGTGCCACCTAGCTGCCCCCAACCTGTACTTCTTGAACAAGAGCCCCACCTCCCTCTACAACAGAGCTAATGATGACTTGTCACCACCTAGACTTTGCTTGGAGACCTCCAATGAGAGGGAAACCACTACCTCCTGAGGCAACCCATTCCACTTTTGGACACCTTTTATCATAAAGGAATTCTTCTTTATATCAAGTTTAAATGTGCCTCTCTACAACCTCCACCCATTGCTTCTGGTTCTGTCCTCTGACGCCAAACCAAGTAAGTCTAATCCCTCTTCCACAAGTCACTTCTGTTCTGGCCAGAAACCCTGAAGGTCTTCCCCTCCCAGATTGACTTTTTTTTAAGTAGGTAAAAGAGGCCTTTTTTTTTTTTTTTTGCTTCATTTCTTCCCTAGCCTTAATCACTGATTGAGTGTTGCCTCAGACAAACTGAGACATGGAAAAGGCCACGGTCTCCCACTGCATCGGGCCATTTCTAGTTGTCCTGATCTATATATCTTGCCACTGGACCCAGAGGGCTCTGGAAGAGAGAGTGAGGCTGGTGACTTTGCACAGCCTTAACTCACTTAAATCTAATTAACTTGAAAGTCAAGACATCACCTTCAAATTATTTGAAAACAGCTATCCTGTCTCATCTCCCCCACCACAAGTCTTCTCTTTCCCAGGTTAAACTGACCTAGTACCTTCAGTCACAAGCCCCTTCATTAACATCCCCAGAAATGTCTGTCTGACCTCTACCTGAAGACCTCTAGTGATAGAGAAATCATTCCTTCCCCAACTGCCTACTCTTCTGAACCACTATAGCATTTGCCACATGAAAATATAAATGAACCCAAGATGCTGTTCTTCAACTTTTTCTTTCATTCTTGACTCAAATGGAAGCGGTGGTAAAGTGGATAGAGTGCTGGTTCTGGAGTCAGGAAGACTGATCTTCCTGAGTTCAAATCCAGCCTCAGACAATTACTAGCTGTGTGACCCTGGACAAGTCACTTAACCCTGTTTCCCTCAGCTTCCTCATCTGTAAAAGGAGCTGAAGAAGGAAATAGCAAACCACTCCAGTATCTTTGCCAAGAAAACCCCAAATGGGGTCACAAAGTATCAAACATGACTGAAAATTACTGGATGACAACATCAAAGAACAGAAGCAACGTACCTCTGACAGGTGCTTCAGCTTGCTGTGATCTCGGAATGGCATCTACAAATGCCCCACTACACCAGGAGAACAAATATAGCACCAGAAGGGGCCTTCAAGACTATATCACACAAGCCTCTCCTTTGACAAATGATAGAGTGGCAGAGCTCAGATTCAAACGCAGGTCATCTGACTCCAAATCTTGTACAGGTTTTACCAAACTATGCTATTTCTCTTATGGGGGAGAAATTCAATAGGAAAATTCCAAGGGAAGGAAAGACCATGCTGTAGCAGATATACTAGAATGATCTATTCCATAAATTAAGGATTATCTGAACTACAGAAGAGAAGGCAAGCCAGCAGTCAAAAGACGTTTATTCAGCACCTACTATGAGCTGAGGTAACAGTAGTCCTTTGGTGGCAGTCAAGTATAGTGGGCGCAGTGCATAAAGCCTTCATAGGAGTAAGCTAAGCTTCTATCTTAAGTAACCTGCCCATAAAACAAACAGCACACCTAATTCACTCACAGACTTAACGGGCTTGATCAAAACAAGTCTCTCTTCCCCCTCAATGGTGCTTTTAATCACTGTATTATCTGGGAAGAGCAATCAGAAAATGGAGTGGCATAATAAGAGATATAATAAATAGTATATTTCAATCAGGTTCATCACTTTGCAGAGGGGTTCCTAGAAATAGAAGGAAGAAGACATCTAGGCACGGGATAAATTCCTAGAGCTTGAGGTGAATTGGAATCAGAGAGGTGTGAGGGTCCAGTGGCAGATACCAGAATCACAAAAGTGCAGATATGAATCTTGTCATTTATGGTATTCATAATAACAATGAAAATGCCTTACATCTAAGTATAACTTCATCTACATAATCTTTATTATACATGTGCATCTAGCCATCCCCACTGTCCATTTTCTGGCCATCCACCCCATGACAGCACCCTCCAGACTGCCAGATCTCTTCAGATCCACCCAAACATACTTAATGCACTTAACTGTCCTAATTGGTGAGTCAATAAGTACAAAATCATGTAGCCTACTACTTGCTCTGAGAACTAGAATCAAATCAACACCACCCCAGCTTCTGGAAAAGGAATGTCAGTCCTGACTGCCCACCATCTTTATGACTTCCCAGACCAAGACAAAACCCAGGCCATTTCACTGCTGCCTCCCTCCTATAAGAACAGTTATTCTTCACCTGGGTCATTGGATAGATTTCAGGGGGTCCAAGAACTTGAATGGGAAAAGTACCATCATTATTTTCACTAAACTCTGACTTAAATTGGACCTTTCCTTTGATTATTGAATTGAATTAGTTAGTTAGTTCTTTAAGTTCAATGGGCTTCACCAGATTGTCAAAGGCAGCTGTGACACACACACAAAAAAGTTAAGAATTCCTACATCAGAATGTAAGCTCTTTGAAGGCAGGGGCTAGCTCACTTTTGTACTTGGATCTTGAGTACAGAGCAATGGGCTTGGAAGATAGTGAGTGCTTAATAAATGCTTTTCATTGATTCCTTCATGATCTCTTTTGAGCTCCTCAACAACCTGGAAGGTAATTAATGAAAGTATGATTATCTCAACTTTACTGATGAGGAATTAGGCTCAGAAAAGTGAGAGGAATTGCCCAAAGTCACCAAAGTTAGTGGTAGATCTGGGATTTTCATCCAGGCCCATCAAGTCTAATGTGGTAACACACTGGGATTTTATGTTCTACAGCTCTTTGATGTTTAGATAGTTCTTATTCTCTCTCTCTTTGAACAGATGCCATTTATTTTGGGGATCTAGGGAGTCCAAGCTTAAGTCCTAAATTGACAAATAAATGTTCACTAGAGAAAGCTTTCTCACATTCGCCTCCCCTTCTCCAAAGCATTTGTCACACATAGGACTAGCCTACAAGCCTCACATTAGACTTTGTCTTAATTAAAGAACTAATTTACATAGAATTTACAGTGTCTAATAGTAATTCTTTAAAAAAAACAAAACTCACCACCTTTCTTCATTTGAACATTTTCCAGTTCCTGCCATCTTGCTGAACAAGGCATGATTTTCACAAAATCCCAAACTTACCATGAATCTCTGAACAAAATATGTGTTCCTGATCTGTTCCTTTAATATAACTGCATATAATAACAATAAAGATTCCTAACACTTATAAAATACTTCATATGCATTTGATCCTAATGACCCAGAGAGGTAATACAGAAAGTACTAGAATTATTCCCAAATCCCAAGAGGTAGAGAAACTGGACCTATGATTTCATGCATATAGGGAATTCCCAAGTGAAGAAATTTCGTCTACCAATGGAAGTCAACAACTTCTCAAAAGCTTATTCATAAAGAAACTGCCTAGAACATTGAGAAATGCCAGACAGTATATGTCCAAGTTGGGACCTGAACCACAGTCTTCCTAGCTTTGAGCCTGGCTAGCTACTCCAAGAGTCATGCTGTGTCTCTCCAAGGTCCCAGAATGGTGAAGCAAATTGTCCAGAACCACAACCAGGTAGCGACAGAGAAAGAACAAGAACCCAGGCCTCCTGACCACCAACCCTGGGTTCTCTTTCCTTCATCCCATGGATGATCATGACTTTTTTCATTTAAATAGACTGGGCAACTCCTTTTATATTCAAGCTGGTTAATGGCTAGGCTGGGACTAGAATCCAATTATCCTGACATCATACCATACCACATCTTCCAACTTAGAAGTCAGGCACACAGAGATTTTAAAACAATCCACTGCTGGAATATTTTTCACTCTTGCTTGGATGGTCAGAAAATAATTTGGGAGTAAATGAACAGAGAACATAGGGAATGACTCCTAAAATGTGATCAAGGTACACCCCAGGGAACGAAGCTTGGAACAGAACACAGGAGCAGTCATGCCCGAGAGCAGAATCAGGCTAGATACACACACACACACACACACACACACACACACACACACCACACACAAATAGATACATATAGCTTCTAATCTAAGACCATATTACTATGGTGACTAGTTTGTTTACTTGTTTATAAACCTTCTGTTGATACAATCAGATCATTGCTGGGCCAGCTGTTAGCAATTATATTAGTTTGACATACTTAAAAGAAACCTGCCAGTCTGCTTCATGTCCCACCAGGCTGCTCTTCTCTGGACGTCTCTCTTATGTCCCCATTTTTTTCTGCCTTTTTTTTTTTTTTTGATGTGTCTTCCCCACTAGAATCTAAGCTCCTTCAGAAAAGGGCCTTTCTTTTTGCTTTAATTTGTACTCCTAACACTTAGTACAGTGCCTGCTATATAGTAAGCACTTAATAAATGTTTGTTATGAAGGTTACGGGTCAAATACTGAGACGTAACCTATCCTTTCGCAGATCCTGCATTGAGAATACAAAGGGCATTTCTTTGAGGATGTAATTATTTAGGAAGAACGGTAGCCTGAATTCTGAACTCAAACAGGCAACACAATGTTGGAGAAATCACAGTCAATCGACAAACACTTAATAGGCACCTACTATATGCCAGACACTGTGCTAAGAATACAAAGACAAAAATGAAATGAGCAAGCCTTTCCTTCAAGGAACATAGATTCTCTGGGGAGCATGAATGATCTACCTATGGATGTCACATATAGGCTTACATTTGTGGCATGCTAAGTGTATCCAAGCATACTCTAACAAAGTCACTGTCCTCTAGGGTGTAGGACCTGCCCAGCAGCCCATGGGGGTAGGGAGTGGAGGGTGGTTACTACAGCTACTGACTGCTGCTTCCTATTCCCTTCCCCTCAGTAGCTCCTTCGAGAATCTGGTGCAGGAGGAAGGAGGCAGGTCTAGTGACCTGGTCATCCTGAAGGGTCATCCTCACTATAATGGTCTCTGTTTACTGGAGTCCAATTCCTGTTGGGAGTAGGGATTGTTGTCTGGCCTCCTCCTTTCCTCCCCCAGGAGGTCTGCTTCTGCCGGGAGACTCCAACTTAGTCAAGAAGACAATCACCTAGGCATTTTTTTCTTCCCTGATTACTCTAAGCACTTTGTTTGTCATGGTTCAGTCCATAACATGTGGCTGTTGAGGCTGTGCTTGGTTCAGACGGGAGAAAAAATTGTAAATTTCAAAAGGATGTACCTAGCCCTTTATGGCAGAGCTAGGGGAGTGGGGTCTGGTTGAAAAGATGCTTTTTTTTGGCAAGGAGCTAACGCTTTAAAGATTGCTCTGTAGTTCGGAGTAAAACTGATTTAAAAGAGCTTTGTGCAATGTTTGCATTCTTAGGTAAAGCTTCATTGTTAATTTTTCAAAATTATTTAAGTTTTAGTTTCTTTACTTTGATAATAAAAATAACATCTGATATGATTGAATATTCAATAAATGTTCCTCTTTTTAGAATTGCTTGGATGTATATCTTAATGAAATGTGCTCTGTGTGTGTGCGTGCACAGGCATGCATGCACCCTCCCATGCTATCAGTTTCCCAACCTGTAAAATGGGAACAATTGCATCTGCCTGACATCTCCCTTCAGGGATGATATAAAAGGTATTACAATAAAGTAATGAGACTATCCAAGTGTATTCCACAAGTATTAAGTGCCTACTGTGTGCACAGAGCTGGTGAAGAGCCATTCAAATTACTGTTGACTTCTTGAGAGGTCAAATTTATAGACTCCATATATGGAGCTTCCATTGCTCAGGACGCATCAGGAATATTTCTTTGGGACTGGCCTTCAGAGCCACATGAGAGATTTGACCTTATCACTTTCTATTCACACCTCTTTTTTTAATAAGAAGAAGGATATTACCCAAAGTTTGCTTTGAATGACTATTTGCTTCCAAAAATCTACCCACAAAGGATGAAAAATGTACCAATGCTGAGGTTATTCAAAAGGACTTTCTATTCAATTTCAATTGGAAAAGCATCTGTTAAGTACCTACTGTATGAGAGGGATCCCAAGGTGAGAAGAATATTAATACAAAATGAAAAAGTCTCAGTTTTTAGGTGCTTCCATTCTACTACTTGGAATGGGAGGTCACTCCCAGAGACCCTTTGTAGGTTTTTCCTTAAGAGGAGTCTCCAGAATCACCAGAGAAATGGCTGAGGCTTTGAAGTCAACAAATATTCATTAAGTGCCTACTATGTGCTGGGAACTGTGCTAAGTTCTGGGAATAGGAAGAAAATGGGGGAAGGGGAAGATGCCTGTGCTCAGAGAGCTCAAATCTAATGGGGGAAACAATTATGCAAACAATTATGTAAAAACGAGATAAATACAGGATACATTTGAGATAATCAACGGAGAGAAGGCACTATTATTAATGGGGGTTGGGAAAGGCTTTTTTGTAGAAAGTTGGGTTTTATCTGGGATTTGAAGGAAGCCAAGGAGGTCAGGAGATGGAGATGGGAGACCTGAAATAAAGATGCACAGAGTGAGGAGTTGAGTCTCTTAAGGGAGGAATCGTAAGAAGGCCAGTGTGACTAGAATGTAGAGTAAGTGGAGTAGGGTGGATTAGGAAAGGAGGTGTAAGGTGTAGAGGTCTGGAAAGGTCTGGAAAGGTCTGGAAAGGGCCAAATTATGAGAGGCTTTGAACACCAATCAGAAGTGAGTATTCCCAAGAGGATAACACTAACTTGGATTATTAGGTCTAATGGATGCATGTTGTTTTTGTTTTGTTTTAACTACTCTCCTTACTTCAGTCCTATGGCCTTGCAGTACAATGATCCCTGGACTTGGAATCCAGTCAGTCACCTTCTATCACTTACTAACTGTAAGTCACTTTATTTCTCTGAAGCTCAATTTCCCCAGGTATAAAATAGAAGATATATATCCTTTTTTTTAAAAGGGATAATAATGCTGGCACTACTTAGCTCATAGGTTTTATCGGGTCATACATTTAGAGTTGAAAACGACCTCAGAGGTTATTTATCCTACCCCCTCACTTTACAGGTGAGCAAACTGAGGCACAGAAAAAATGATGTAACTTGCACAAGGTGACACAGGTAGTAAGTTAACAAGGCTTGGATTTGACCTCAGGTCTTCTGAGTCCAAATACAAAACTTCTCCCCTCCAATTCCAGACTGCCTCATATTGTAAAGAAAATGCTTGGTAAAACCTTAAAACATTACAGAAACATGAGATGCTGTGAGTGATAGTAGCAGTCATTTCTATTTGTGCACCAAGAACTTTCCAAAGCTCTTTCACATATATCTCATTTTATGCTCACAATGACCATCTGATGACCAGGGATTATTATTCCCATTTGACAGCTGAGGAAACCATCAGCAGATATCAGGAGGCTCCCATGGTCATATGGAGAAGGTCAATGGTAGGACGAGAACTAGAATCTGGGTCACCTGACTAAGCTTTGTGATTTTTTTTTCCCACCTGTGGGAGGGTTAATCACAAAGATCACTGTAGCATTCCCAGAAGCCTCTCTGAATATTCCTTAGCAGGACTATCAGTCATAGCAGAGTAAGCCTAATTGACATAAAAACCACCAGAGGTATGAAGAATGGTTTCAACATCTCTATTCATCTGTCCACACTTCATGCCATGAGCAATTCCAATATCTAAATTTCATTTGGTGGAAATACTTTTCAAACAAACAACTAAACAAATAAATCATGCCAATTCCTTGATAGATATTACGAAGAAATAATAGCAGCTAGTACTTTATTTATTTATTTAATTTTTTTGGTGAGGGAATTGGGGTTAAGTGACTTGCCCAGGGTCACACAGCTAGTAATTGTTAAGTGTCTGAGGTTGGATTTGAACTCAGGTCCTCCTGACTTCAGGGCTGGTGCTCTATCCACTGAGCCACTTAGCTGCCCCACAACTAGTACTTTATGATGACAAAATAGTTTTATTTCACTTTTTGTGTATTTTCCCAACAGCCCAGAGAGATTGTCAATGTAAATATTATGATGACTATTTTACAGATGAGCAAATTGAGGTTTAGCAAAGTCAAGAGAAATGCCCAAAGGTCACAAACTAACAACATTTTAAAGTTATAGAGGAGCTCAATGTCCATCTAGTCCGGGAGTTCCTACTCCAGGTTTCATGAAAAAAATTCTGTATTTCAACATGGTTGCTTTCCTTAGTCATTTCATTTTTATGCAGTTAAAAACATTATTTTGAAAAGGGGTCCATAGCCTTCACCACAACAAAGTTGGGGGGGGGGGTCTGTGAACCAAAAAAAAGAAAAGTTAAAACCCCCTGAGATTCTAGTACCTAAAAAGAATTCCCACCACCACGTACATGATAAGTGGTCATCCTGACATCCTGTTTGAACACCTCCAATGATGGAGAACTCATTACTTCCTAAAGCAACATTTTGGGGCAGCTCTAATTGTTTGGTTTGATGAGGCAATTGGGGTTAAGTGACTTGCCCAGGGTCACACAGCTAGTAAGTGTCAAGTGTCTGGGGCTGAATTTGAACTCAGGTCCTCCTGAATCCAGGGCCAGTGCTCTATCCACTGCGCCACCTAGCTGCCCCTTATTTTGTTTTGTTTTGTTTTAATGTCCTTACATCAAGGAAACTTGCTTAAATTTGCTTGTTTGTAGTTTCTACTCATTGATCCTGGTTCTTCCCTCTAGAACAAGGGTTCTTAAACTGGGATCCACAGACCCCCAACAAGTTCATGGATAGAATTCAGGAGGTTCATAAATTTGGATGGGAATATATAGATATATGTATGTATGTGTATATGTATAATGTATATATATATACATATACATATATACATAATGTATATACACATACATTATATATATACACATACAGATGGATGCACATACATATATACTCTCTTTATTTTCAGTAACCTCTCACTAACATACTTCATTTCCTGCAACTGTAGGCAACAAATATTATTCTGAGATGGGGTCTCAGATGAAAATTATCAGAGTTTTACCAGAGTGTCGCAGGTACCCAGTTTGCACAAAAATGTTAAGAACCCCTATGCTGGAGCAAAAAAAAAAAAAAAAGTATGGCCCATGCCTCTTCTGTGTGACATCCCTTCAAATACTTGAAAGCAGTAGCTATCCTGTCCCCGCCCCCCCATCTTCTCTTCTCCAGGTCAAATATCCCAAGTTCCTTCAACAGACCCTCACAGACACAAACCTTATAAATAGTAAAGATAGGGCTAGATCCCAAGTCTTCTGGCACCAAGTCCTGGGTCTCTTACACCAATTGACACTGCTCCCCACCCCCTGCTAGAGGGCAAACTGCATAGATGTTTTTACCAAACAAATAGATGAGACGTTTTTAAATTTTCTTAGCAATCTAGATTCCTTGCTTTCCTTGGTCAAACAAAGTACTGTGTATTTTTAAACCTTCCAGGAAAAATGCTCATAAAGATAATCCAGCGAAGAGCAATAAAACTGTGTTTATTTTTGACTTTTTATTTAATTTCACTTTCTTTAATTCACTAAGGAAATACTAAAAGCATATATGTGTGTGCCTTAGATTGCATGCATCAATAAAATTAGCAGTAGCAGGTTTTTATTCCCCTTCATTTCTATTCAGCAAACAAAACAGAGCTTAATTCCTTCTTTGTGGTATTTCTTGTTTTAATGTGCAATACTTCCTCATCAAATTAACATAAAATCTGATTATAAGGCACCCACAGGAGAATTACCACCCAGGGAGAAAAAAAAAACACACACACCAGAAAAATCATTGAACTTTAGAGCTTGAAGTGACCTTAGAGAACATCTGCCCCCCCCCCCACACACCTGACCCCTCAATTTATAGAGACAAAAACCGAAGCCTAAGGAGAAGTATCTAGTCCGAGACCACATAGGGAATTAGTAGGAAATTTTTACTTCACCTTCCAACCATCCCTGGATAGTGAAATGGGGTTTCAACAACTAGTTTCATGCCTTAAGAAGAGGAGAATTAGACACCAACCTAGGAAAGAGTCAGACATCTTGGACCAGCTCTCTGATCCCATCAATAACAAGCAGAGAAAAATCTCTATCAGAGATATATCATAGTAGAAAGAACAGCAGACCTGAAGTGAAGATGAACTGTATTTCAAATCTGACTCTGCTAACTTGCTAGCTCTGTGACCTGAAGCAAGGCACCCCTCCAAGGTTTGGTTTCTTCATCTGTAAATTGGAGGAACTACTGTTTGAGCTACTTAACTCCCAGGGTTGTGGGGAAGATCAGATAAAACATATTTGAAGTGCTTTCTGACTATAAAGCACCACAGAAACATTACTTTTATTAAGATGACTTCATTCATATGTTCTTTGACTTAACCTTCTGTCATTACCATCTGCTGATATCCACTAATAGGGAGGAAACACATTCAAAAGCCTGTGATCCAATTCAGACTCTTTCTGAACTGCTGTATATAACCTTGGGCAAGTTACTTTATTGTTCCAGGTCTCAGTCTACTTTTCTGTAAAAAACTAAATGATTACTGAGGTCTTTTTTCAATGCTGAGATCCTAATGTCTCGCTGAATGCAGATACAACTCACCACACAGGGATGTGAAAAGATTCTCCCCAGTTTATTGATTCTATCCCTCCCCAGTTTATTGATTCTATCCCTCCCCAGTTTATTGGTTCTATCCCCCTGCTTCAAGGCAAAAATGCAATAAGCCATCCCAGAGACATGGTGAAGTCATTTTTATGTGTTTCCAGGGAAGAAGCTTGCACAATTATCCTTAATGAGCCATGCCATTGTTGAAGATTTAAGAATTTTTTTAAAAATTGGTGAAAAACTATCTGAAGACTATGGATTTGGATGTGAGAGAGGATTAGTCCAATCCCCTTGTTTTACAGATGAGGAAACTGAGACCCCAAGAGGAAAAATGATCAACCCATGGCTACACAAGTAGAACCATTCTGAGAATTTGGAATGTTATAAACTGGACCAGATAGAAAGTCACAGAAAAATCCAGATACAGAGACAAAATATGGGATTTCCCAGAGATAGGTTTAAAAGTTGAACAGTCAATGGTAATTCCCTGGTCCTACAGAAACTTATCAGAAATTCTGTGTTTCCCTGTAGGAAAGAGATCTTGTAATTCTAGCCTAGGTAAACCACATGTAAATCTTTAGTCAAAATAGTTACAGATGGAAGAACTCACATAACTCTGTGACAGCTGAATGCATGGCTGCCAAGACAAAGCTGACGCCACCAGACAAAATGGCCCAGGTGATCGGCCCCTCCCTAATTGGCATATAAAAATATAGACCTGATTAGAACTTCAAGACCAAGTAATGTTTAGAATGGCTTTTATTTGCACCTGTACTTTGCTGACAGAAATCCTTTGTTTGAATTCAGCCTTGATTTCATTAGTCTAATTTCTGAAAAATACAACTAAGACTTGGCACAGAAACAGGCATATGGGATAGGCCAAATTTCAATGGCCTCCAAAGAAATTAAATCCTAATTCTAAGTCTGCTTTTAAACACTTTGTGTCATGAGTGTGCCTGCATATCATGCCCATTTCCACATAATTTTAAAGTAGCCCCTCGGCGGGAGGGGTGTACTCTGTTCTGGAAAATATTTCTCTGTCCCATTGTAATGTTATTTGGCTAGAAAAGAAGAAAAAACAAAACACCAAATATTAAGCATAAAAATTGCTTAGACACACTCTTATTGGTCATACTTACAATCAGTTCCTCAGAGTGTGCCAATTAGTTAATTAAACTCCAAGTGCCTGAAGTCTTAGTTTGGTTTTCGGTTAGACCCTTGTTGTTGTTGTTGTTGTTCAGTCACTCAGTCGTGTCGGACTCTTCATGACCCCCTTGGACCATATATTATCCATGAGGTTTTTTTGGCAGAGATGCTGAAGTGGTTTGCCATTTCCTTCTCCAGTAGATTAAAACAAACAAAGGTTAAGTGACTTGCCCAGGGGCACACAATGTCTGAGGTCATATTTGAACTCAGGTATTCCTGACTCCAGACCCAGTACTCTATCCACTGAGCAATCTAGCTGCTTCTCAGACTCTAAGGACTTCCAAAAGTGGGTTACATCTTATACCTTTCTCTGTATCCCTCACAGTTCATACCACAAGGTAGCTAGCTGAGCACATTGAAATATCCCAACAAATACCTACAGATTGATACTGGCTACGAAGAAGAAACCAACCTGGCCACTGATCTCAGAAGGATTTTCATATCAGGTTAGGAAAGGGAAGGACCTTAAAGATCACTTATCACCAACAGAAGCTTGAAAGGTAAAGGAATGTGACACAGTTAGTGCTAGGGCTCCAGGGACCCCATGTTATTGTGGTTACCACTCTCTATCAGTTCACTTTGGGGGGGGGCGGGGCAATGAGGGTTAAGTGACTTGCCCAGGGTCACACAGCTAGTAAGTGTCAAGTGTCTGAGGCTGGATTTGAACTCAGGTCCTCCTGAATCCAGGGCCAGTGCTCTATCCATTGCGCCACCTAGCTGCTCATCTATCAGTTCACTTTTGTTAAGATTCCTGGGAGAGAGAAGGTCTGGTATCTGAAAGGCCAAAGCCTTGGAAAAAGTGACCACTTTTGGATGAGACTGGAATTATCACCAAATACAGACTCCCTCAGAGGGGAAAGAAAAAAAATATTCTAATAACATCTCAGCTGCACCCACTCATTCTTGCCATGCTTTTCAACTACCAAGAAGGTCAGAGACCCTGCCCAAAACAGTAGCATAAAATAATTAGCAACCCAATAGTTATTTAAATGTAAACTGAAGGCAGTGCTTTGGGTTGTACCCAAAGCATCACCCTCCTGTAGGGAATGGATGGACCCACCTGAGGAAATCGACCTTTTCCTCCTCCAATATATATTTTGGTAGATGTTTGAAAGAAGGAAGGTTTGCTGAACTCCTTTTCATCCAGTGATACTTAAAGGGAGATGTTTGGGGCAAATACCTCTGCAGGGTGCATTCCCTTTAGAGCGATCATTAGTGGTTTAGAGGAAAAGCAAATGTAGATAGATAACTAGTAGTTACTAATTAGTATATATCATAGGGCTTGGCATCCTCTAGACAGCCCCATCATTTCTCCATCTTCAGAGGCCTTCAGAATAATTTTTATTTTTTTATTTTTAGGCTAAGATTCCCTATCTCTTTCAGGCCAGCAGTATAGCAGTCACTCCCCTGGTGGAACCCAATGCAATTGTCATGGAATCTTTAATCTGCTCTATCTTTCAGATGCAGGCTGAATGTCTCTTCCTTAGGCAGTCTGGTAGTCCACAACTCCTGGGGGACTCACCATATTGGTTTCAGACAGTGCTGACACCCAAATTTTAGGCCTACTGCAACTCAGAACTCTCTAACCTATGCAACGCACCAGCCTCAACTCTGAATTTTAGATTACAAGCATCCACACCACCACCCTTTGCCAGAATAAAAATTATTTAGAAACTTCTAGGTCGGGGTAGCTAGGTGGCGCAATGGATAGAGCACCGACCCTGGAGTCAGGAGGACCTGAGTTCAAATCCAGCCTCAGACACTTAACACTTACTAGCTATGTGACCCTAGGCAAGTCACTTAACCCCGATTGCCTCACCAAAAAATAAAAAGAAACTTCTAGGTCACTAAGAATTAAAAGCCAAGTGACAGGATGGGTAGAGTGTCAGACATTCAACTGGGAAACTTGGCCTCGAATCCTGCCTCATATATTTAACTGGCTGTGTCACCAGAGATAAATCACTTCATCTATCTCAGCCTTGGAGCTCTTGTGTACAATGGGGGTAATGCTTTTGCTGCCTGACTCACTGGATTGTGTGAGGGAAATTCTATTTTAAGTGTTAAAGCACTGGGCAGTTAGGTGGTGCAGTGTATAAAGCACTGGCCCTGGATTCAAGAGGACCTGAGTTCAAATCCAGCCTCAGACACTTAACACTTACTAGCTGTGTGACCCTGGGAAAGTCACTCAACCCTCATTGCCCCCACAAAATAAAATAATATTTTTTAAAAGTGTTAAAGCACTATTGAAATAAGAACATTGATTTTCCTTGTCCCACTTGAATTTGGCCTCTCTACTAATAACCCCAACCCTGGGGGAAACAATCATTCCTTACTAATTACCCTCCTGAAGCAGGTAGCTGGTTCAGTGGCTAAAGAACCAGGCCTGGAGTCAGGAAGACCTGAGTTCAAATCCAGCCTCAGATACTTAGTACCTGTGTGACCCCAGGCAAGTCACTTTACTCTTTTTGCCTCAGTTTCCTCATCTGTAAAATGAACTGGAGAAGGAAATGGCAAACCACACCAGTATTTTTGCCAAGAGAACCCCAAATGAGTCATGACGAGTTGGACACCACAGAAACTGAAACAACTGGACAAATTGCCCTCCAATATTTACTAGATCAGTCATCCCTTCTAGGTATTCCATTACCATTCAGGGCCCTAGATGGAATTCTTTTAGTTTTTCAACATCTCTCTAGGAGTCACATGAAAAGCATTTGAAGGCTATATCCCAACTGCAAAAAGTCTTTGCCAAAAAGGCAGTTTGTCTTATCTGCACAAACATTTCCACCAAAGTAATGGGAAGTTGAATAGCCCCCAAACAAACATTTGTTTCGACCAAAACAATTGGGGGAAAAACACACTAACATTTGCAAAATGGAAAAAAAAGGATTTTAGACCATTTTTTACAGTAGATATATACATAGACATATTATCTGTACACAGAGAGAGAGAGACATAAGAACTAGCAAATCATAATTCACAGAATATTAGATCTAGGGGGACTATGGAAGCCATCTAGCCCAAACCCCCTCATTTTGCAGAGGTAGAAACCGAAGACAAGAGGAGGAAAGTGCCCTGGACCAGGTCACAAAGTCAGTGGCAGAATTTGTACTAAAATCCAGGCCTTATGATCTGATCCAGCACTTTCTGTTGTGCCCTGTTGACTCTCAGTTTTCCAGTTCACCTGATACCTAAGATATTCAAGCTCTCACAGGAATGTTCAAATCATTTTATATTTTACCATTTTTATAACCAGGTTTTGGGTTGGTTTGTTTGTTTGTTTGTTGAGGCAATCACAGGTTAAGTGACTTGCCCAGGCTCACACAGCTAGTAAGTGTCTGAGACCAGACTTGAACTCAGGCCCTTCTTACTCCACTGTGGGTACTCTATCCACTGTGCCACCTACCTGCCCCTACAACCAGGCCTTCTTTGATAATCCTGCTCACCTCCATCTTCTCCTTTTTCTTCCCAACAGTTGCTTTACAAATAACAGCACAGTCATAGAATCACAGCATCCTAGTTCTATCACTTACCAACTGTATAAATGTATTTGTCCATCTATAGAATGTACAAAAGAGCACATGCACTACCTACTTCACAGTACTGTGAGGAAGACACTTTGCAAATTGTCAAGTCATCTGTAGGAACAAGTTATTGTTATTATTATTATTTCTTTTTCCTGTCCATTGCTCTTTTTTCCCTGCCTTTCCTACAGTTGGGATCTTCTTCTCCTTTGTATTCTCTGAATGTAACAATAAGTTATCCATCACTGTATTAAGAGAAAATGTTAAGAGAGGCCCTTGATGCCAGTTTCTATAATAGTCATTAAAAAGCACTCAATGCCCTTTGTTTGAGCAGTTTCATTTCAGATGTAGCACTAATGCTGAAGCCAAGATGAATTCCATTTTCAAATGAGGTTTCATGAGACATCAGATATTCAGGCCAATTACATTTATGATGTTCTCTTCATCCCTCAGCTTTGGAATTGTAGCGGAAATAAAAAGTTCTTGGCATCCCTGGATTCAGGAGGACCTAAGTTCAAATCCGGCCTCAGTCACTTGATACTTACTAGTTGTGTGACCCTGGGCAAGTCACTTAACTCTCATTGCCCGACCCCCCCCAAAAAAAGTGCTTGGGTTTGGAGCTATACCTTCTCCTGAGGAAAAGATCAAAGGCTTTACTTGCAGATCACCCTCATTATTAGGAGACTATTGACTTCCCTCCAGAATCTGAACTCTGGCTACAACCCTAAAAGAATTCCATGGTCCCTATAAATAACTCCATAATCTCAAAGATCCCTGAAAAGTGAACTTGCTAAATTAATGAGGTCAAAACAATTTCTTAGATCTTACCGATTTCCAAACAAACACTTCCACGAACTTGATAATACCAAGTGCGAAGAACCCAATTATTCTTGGGGAAGGGGGCAAAATAAAACACAGAAAATCACATAGCTCTTTTACTCAACCATCAATCACAATTGTATAGTGATTTAATTTACTAAGCACTTTCACATACATGCTCTCCTTTGTTCTCATAACAATCCAGTGAAGACAGGTAGTATAAGTGTAGATGGAAAATGAGGTTCAGAGAAGTTGACTTTTTTTTTTTTTTGGTGAGGCAATTGGGGTTAAGTGACTTGCCCAGGGTCACACAGCTAGTAAGTGTTACATGTCTGAGGCTGGATTTGAACTCAGGTCTTTCTGAATCCAGGGCCGGTGCTCTATCCACTGTGCCACCTAGCTGCCCCAGTTGACTTTCTTAATATCATATGAATCCCAAATCAGAATTTGAATCCAAATCTTATGATTCAACTCCAATGAGTGAGATCCCATTCCTTATATTTACTATGCTACTATCTGTTTGATATAGTTGGAAAGTGAAAAACCTTCCTATCTTGTTCCAGTGGTGGGGACCTAAGAGATTCCCTTGTCTCAATCACTCAATCACAAAATAGAAACTCGGTTTAACATTGTTACCCAGCAAAAAAAAAAGTAAATAAAAATAAAAAATAACATTGTTATCCAGTAAAATCTAGTTACAATGAATATAAAAGCATAGGGCTTCAAAGTAGATGGGAGTATCTAAATCAACTGATCCGTACCCTTATTTTACAAATTAAGAAGGAAAGTAGGGGTCAGCAAGGTGGCGCAGTGGATAAAGCACCGGCCCTGGATTCAGGTGGACATGAGTTCAAATCCAGCCTCAGACATTTGACACTTACTAGCTATGTGACCCTGGGCAAGTCACTTAACCCCCATTGCCCTGCAAAAAAAACACACCAAACAAACAAAAAAAGAAAAAAAGGAAGGAAATGAGTCCCTAGGAGGGGAAGTGACTTGCCTAATATCAGACAGGCAATAAGAATTGTAAAGCCAAGACTCAAAGCAATTTCTCTATCTGTAAATTCTGTCTCTTTTAACTTCACTATTTTCTCCATTGTTCTTGGAGAAAGTGGCTTGTTATAACAAAGCTAGACTCAATCTTAACTCATTCATATTTACAAAACACTTTCATATCATTTAGTATGGTTTGGACTTCACAACTCCTCGGTAGAGTCAGCTAGGGCAAGAATACCCACTTTTCAGATGAGGAAACTAAGGAATGGATGTTCATCAATGCTATCCTTGATCTGGAAAACTCAGAGCAAGAGAAAAAAGTCAGTAACGGTGTTCAGTGGGGATAGGCAGGTAGGTAGGAGTTATCACTACAGGGTAACAAATATGCACGAGAATTGGAGGGGTTGCTTGCTAACTGATGGCATTTTGCATGCTGATGCTAACTGTATTTTAGGCTCTGCTTTAAGCTACAAGAACATTACCACACGAGTCAAGGCTGTTGTGTTGCCAGTAGAGCAGGCCCTTGGCAAAGCTGTGAATTTGGTGAAGTTTTTGTTTATCGCTGCACCTCTCCTTTCTGTCTTCCACTCCTTCTTCTGGCATGACTTTCTCTAGCCTATGTGCAAAATACCTCCATCCTTTAATTCCCTGGCTGCTTAGCACATATGCTAAACACACACACACACACACACACACACACACACACACACACACACAATTCAGCAGCATCCTATGCTCTAGACCAGGGTTTGGCAACTCTTGAGAACCAGGATATGAGGTGGCCCATCCTAGGCAAGATACGTGGAAGCATGGTGCAGTCCAGATAGTGCAAGATTCACGGCCAGAAAACTTCTGTTCAAATCCTTGCCCTACTAGAGGCAGCTAGGTGGTGCAGTGGATAAAACACTGGCCCTGGATTCAGGAGGACCTGAGTTCAAATCTGGCCTCAGACACTTTACACTTACTAGCTATGTGACCCTGGGCAAGTCACTTAACCCCCATTGCCCCCCACACACACACACAAAAAAAATCCTTGCCCTACCATTTATCTTCTTGGCGGCCCTGAAGCAAGTTCCTTGGTCTCTCTTAACATCAGTTTCCTTGTGTGTAAAATGAGGGGATTGAACTAGTTGAGTCCTAAATTTCCTGGGGTCAGAAATATCTCCCCAGTATCACCCACTGATTAGAAAATCCACATGAGTTTCGAAGGTCTCTAACACCTTTGCCTAAATTACATGAATTGGATTGCCAGGTATTGAGGAGGGGTTGGGGGAATATCACAATACCATGCTACAGTGGATAGAGTGATGAATTTGGAGTTAGAGATCTGGGTTCAAATCCAGACATTTCATTTGTGACTTTGGACAAGTCATTTTTACTCTCTGGGTCTCAGTTTCTGAATGAGTAAAATAAATGTTTGGACAAGATGATCTTCAAGGCTCCTTCCAGCTTTAAATCTATGATGCTGTGATCCATTCTAATTAAAATCAACTTCATAGAGAGAAACAGATATTGAATTAAAGTTATATGTAGGAACAGGGAAGAATGGATAATTTTTCAATGATAACTGCTTTAGGGAAAGGTAGACCTAGGTGTAGACTTTGACAAGCTAGAATACACCAAAGTATCTGTGAGAAAAGGGAGAGGGGACATTAAAACGTAAAAGTTACAGAAAGGAAATTCACATGGTACCAAAGTAGAATTTCATCTACTTTGCAGTTTCCCGATGGAGGCTGACCTTAACTCTCAACTTACCCACAATTTGTAGCTACTGAAGCTTAAGACTGCAATAAGACTTTTGGGAAACAGTGTATAACCTTCCTCAGTCCAGTCATTCCCTCAGGATCCTGGCTTAGCCCAGGCAAATGTCTGACCAATTAGCACAGACTAATTTGTGTATCACTACCTCCAAGGGACACATTAGCAACTGCTTTTTAATAGGGAATTTCAGGAGACAATGCCTAAATATAAAGAAATTATTCCAAAAACTTAAAAAAAAAGAAAAGGAAATGACTCCAGCCTGGGAATTGTTGCAACTTTCAGGCAGTGAGACAATCCAGTAAGGAAAAAAAAATGTTTTGTCAATCCTGCTACCCGCCCCTCCCTCAACCCTGGCCAATTGTACTACATCTCTACTGATCCAGGTTGGATGTCATTCCTAAGGACACAGAAGGTAGCTTCTATACTTATTCTATCTTCAGTCATCTAGCCATATCCCTAAGGGGTGGGGGTGAGGGTGGAAATGTCACTTCATTGTTAGGGTTTTTAATCTTGAAAATTTCACAAATGACACATATTATAATACTAATCACTAAATGACCAAGGTGAAATTTAGTTCTTCAGTACTTACAACTTTCTAGCCTTTGGACATCAATATGGTATCTTCTTTCTCATTTATTAAAGCTGACACTTAATAGAAACACAAAGTACAAGTCAATAACCTTTCTAAAGACAGGTGCCAGGTGGATGATCCATTTCTCCCAGCATGTTAGTGGCCAGGGATGGGTGTGAGACTGGCTATAAACCAATTCGACAAAACATCTCATATAAAGGGCAGGCGGATCAGCTATGACTAGTAATGGGCAAATTAACCTTTGCCCTATTTAAATACAAATACTTAAATGATTCCTTCCTTAGCAACTGCCATTTCCACAACTTACCTCCAGAGGTGAAACTGCCCCCAGGTGCCACACCCAGGCTTCCATCACCACTAAGCCCCTCTCTCAGGACCACTTCTCCCTCCAACTCTTGCTGGCTGTGATAATGGCAAAGACTCTTGGAGAAATAGGCAACTGAGTCCTGGGACTGTGGGGGCACTGACCTCTGCATTGCCGCTTTCCCTTTCCTCCACATGAATTTGCTCCAAACATAATTTCAGCTAGTTACAGTTCTGGTGGATAATGAATGTCACCACCAACAGGGAAGGGAACTATGGCAGTGAGCAAACTAGCCTTTGAGTCACTAAAATGATCAACACAGATGTTGTCAGTATGTATGCTATAGGTTGCCAACTCCCACACCAGAGCCTGATCTGGAGACTCAAACCCCAGAAGTGTACTACAGGTACACTTATAATAATATAATATTGTTATATTATAATATGATATGATATGATATAAGCATCTGGGAAAGTTTCATTTTTAAATCCCCTTATTTGGGATCTATGGATCCATTAGTGACCAGTCAAGTAGGCACCTAGGCAGCATGGCCTGGTGGAAAGGTGATGAAAACCCAAGTTCAAATACACATTCCAACACTTCTTTTTTTTTTTCTTTTTTTTTTTTAGTGAGGCAATTGGGGTTGTGACTTGCCCAGGGTCACACAGCTAGTAAGTGTTAAGTGTCTGAGACCGGATTTGAACTCAGGTACTCCTGACTCCAGGGCCGGTGCTCTATCCACTGCGCCATCTAGCTGCCCCACATTCCAACACTCCTAGGAACTTCAGAGATGTCTAAGGTCATTCTTTTCAACTGTAAAAGAGATGCCAATACCTGAAATATCGAACTGTGTGAAAAACATTTTTTCCTGTACTAGAAGAAAAATTGACAGACTAGGGAAAGGCCTGAGTTCTTTCCTTTGATGTTTACGAGATGTGTGACCCTGGGCAAGTCACTTAACTCCTCTAAGACTCAATTTCCTCATTTATTAAAAAAAGGAATAAAGCCTATAGAATGTACCTCCTAAAGCTGTAATGAGGATTAAATGAGATAATATATGGAAAGCACTTTTCAAACCTAAAATCTTTATATTAATGCCTGCTAGAATTATTCTGCTATTCTTATGAATAAATCATACAGTGCTCTGTGAATTTAATAGTAATTCCACAACCATTTATTAAGTGTCTATAGTATACCGATGGTATACTAGGCACAGGAGATATAATGACTAAAATGAAAACTGCCCCTGCCCTCAAAAAGATTACATTCTATTGGGGGGGACAGCACTGGGGAGAGGGAAGGGGAAGAACAATATATACAAAGAAAAACCAACACAAAATTGATAGAAAAGTAAATACAAAATAATGAAGGGGAAAGGGAGGCCATTAACAATAGGAAAGTTTTCACTAAGAGATAACACTTGAACTGAGCCCTGAAGGGACCTAGAAATGCCAAGAGGTTGAGGTGTGGAGGCAGAACATTTCAGGCCTGGGTAGGGGCACGGAATATGGAGATGGAATGTCATTTAATATGAATAGTAGTTATTATTATCATCATTAGGAGGAATAAGGACAACTAGGTGGCACAGTAGATAGAGTGCCAGGCCTGGAGTTGGTAAGACTCATCTTCCTTTAAATCTGGTCTCAGACACTTACTAGCTATGTGACTGTGGGCAAGTCACTTATCCCTGTCTGCCTCAGTTTCCTCATCTGTAAAATGAGCTGGAGAAGGAAGTGACAAACTACTGTAGTATTTCTGCCAAGAAAACCCCAAAAAGGGTCACAAAAAGTCAGATGTGACTGAAAACAACCGAAGAACAGTAACATATAGGTTGCAGCAAATTCTATAGTGTGTCATGTCACATAAGCAAAGCTCTGTTACATTTTTACCAAGGTCAACAATAGCACATCTTATGGATTAAGAACAATGACAAAAATCAACGCCCCCCGCACCCCAAGTTGCCAGTCAGTATTGGCCCAATTCATTACTGGGTTCTCCTGTCAAGAGAACGTTACCATTGATTCTCTTGCCAAACTTCATATAACTTTTTATACCACCACTAACGAAAGAAAAAATAATCTAATTTTCTTATTTGTTTCAATGACAGGCAGATATGTAAGTGTTCCCTAACTGGATTATCATGAAAATGTTCCAAATCTCTTAGGATAAGTTCCCTAAAGGAGAAATAAGGCTATACCCTCATTATCCTACTTTGATGCATCATTCTCCAGAGGAAATCTGGATCAGACTTTTTTTCCCATTTCACTCTAGTTTAATAGCAGGATTTTTTTTTTTTAGTGAGGCAATTGGAGTTAAGTGACTTGCCCACGGTCACACAGCTGGTAAGTATTAAGTGTCTGAGGCCGGATTTGAACTCAGGTACTCTTGAATCCAGGGCCGGTGCTCTATCCACTGTGCCACCTAGCTGCCCCAATAGCAGGATTTTGAAGTCTGCCGGAAGATTCCCCCCATTTCCCATCTTGTGGATTTACTACTTTTATTCATACAACTCTAAATTTTTTCTTAATACAATGTTTGTTTTTAAATATCCCACATCATGAGCTTTGAAGTGGAACTCCAGGTATTGCATGAACCTAGAACTGGGACTTGATTTCAGCCAGGATAATCACTTTCTCTTTCAGACTGAGTCCCCATGAAGATCTGAGACCTATGGGTGCTACTGCCCAGGAACTATGGATCTTTGACCCTGTAACTAAGTTTTTCTCTTAGGTCTTTTTTATTTTTCAGTTTCGTTTTGTTTTTATTTCTCGTGCTAGGGGGTCAGCTTGTTGGTACCAAGATAGTCAGCTTTCCTGAAACTCCCCGGGCCTCAAAATCATTCCCTGGTAGAGGATAAATTTGGGAGGGTCATTAACTCTTACTAACCACTAAAAAGAAAGGGCTATGAAGTTTCCACACTAAGAGTCTGTCCCCAGGAGAGGGCAGGAATCACTGCTAGAAGCATTTTTGAGGAAGGCTGAAATCTGACATGATGGGACAGACAAGCTGCATATAATTTGACCTTTAAAACTTGGGGCAGGGGCACCCTCAGACAAACACTGCAGGGTCCATCAGGATAGAGACTCCTTTCTAGTTAGGGTGATCAAAGGCTGTGCTTGGGTGGCATAATTAAGTCTAAGTTTTCTCCTAGTATCCTGTCATACCTAAAACAAAAGGTTCTTATTTCAGTCCTGTTTTTAGTGGTTTTCATTTTTACAAGTCTCAGCTTTGATTAGGTCTCTGTGCAATCCTCCTTTGAAAACAGCATGCTCCAGAAAATTAACAGTTTCTCTTCCAGGTTTGGGTCCTTTCTCCAAAGGATGGTTTTTAAATTTTTTTAATTATCCCTAAAACTTTTTGCAGGTTGTTAGCAGCTAGGACTGTGGTACAAAACATTAATCCTCCAAGCCTGTCAAGATACCATCAAAACCATGAATATATAGCTCAGGATCATGGACAATTCTGGGAGGAGGTAGGGATAGGAAGGCTTTCATTGGTACACTGCTCTTCCACAACCATTTTATGGCTGTAACTGAAAACCTGGAGATGCTATAAATTACCCTCATTTTAATTCCTACTTTTCTATAATGTAGTTCTGGATTACTTACTATATGCACCAATTAATTTCTAAAACTAATAAGCTGTCTGCTAAACTGGCAATAAATAAGTCAGGAACTTCTGTCTCATTTCTTTTTTTATTATTTTGTGTGTGTGTGTGTGTGTGTGTGTGTGTGTGTGAGAGAGAGAGAGAGAGAGAGAGAGAGAGAGAGAGAGAGAGAGAGAGAGAGAGAGAGAGAGAGGCATTTGGGGTTAAGTGACTTGCCCAGGGTCACACAGCTAAGTAAGTGTCAAAGGTCTGAGGCCGTATTTGAACTCAGGTCCTCCTGAATCCAGGGCCGGTGCCCTATCCACTGCACCACCTAGCTGCCCTACTTCTGTCTCATTTAAAAAGTTGGATGCGAAAAGTTTCAATTTCAAATCTTTTCCCCTTTGTGCAACACTGAAAACCTCAGCATTCGTTGATCACTTCCCCACGTGGTAAATTTTTCATTAGTTTAATTTCCTCATGGAAATACTTCAAATCTCTCCGGATATAGATTTTTAAGGAGAAATCATTTCAAGTGATTAAGGGAATAATCTCAGATTTTTCATTTGCGTTTAATCATTATCTTTTAAAATATGCAAGGCGGTTTACCTTTCTTCTTCCCTGGTTCCCTTGAAGTCGTAGCAACTAAAATCCTAGCCTCCGGAAGCCTCCAAGCCCTCTTAATTCTAGTGCATCCCCAGTGCCTGGCACATAATAGGAACTTACTAAGTGTTTAATGCCTGATGGTCTGATTTCTTCAGTGGAGTAAGTCCTAGGCTTGGCATCAGAAGATCAAATCCTGACTCAACCTACTACTTAGTGGTTACATCACATCCTGGGCCTCAAGTTATCTCAACTACAGAATGGAGATAGTACTTCAGCTGTAAGGATCAGTTGAGACAACATGTGCAAAACTGCTTTGCAAAGTCCATTATTTTGTAAATATACTGTGTTCTCATCATTATTATTGTACATCTTATTTTGGAACTTTTTTTTTTTGGCTGAAGAATTTCCTGATTCCCTTTTCTGCATTTCACATAGCTTGAATGAATACTTAAAGTGACATCGTCCCTCTCTTCTGTTCCTTTCCTGTGCCCACCTTTGATTCGCCCTCTTCCAGTACTATAGCAGCATACTTCTGATAAAAATTATATCCCACCCTAAGGCAAGAAAAATCTGCTACACCATTGTTTAAGCAATCAACTATCCTGTTATTTTAAATATTGTTCTTATAGAACTATCTGCTCTCTACAGTCTATGTTCTCCAAATATTATGCTGCTGTGAAAGAGAATGATGATATTAGTCAAAATACACTCATGATGACAATCCCCTATGTGTATTTTACAACCATGTATCTGCTTGTGATTTACAAAGTATTTTCACATTACCTCCTTTTAGTCTAACAACATCAATGTAAAACAAACTGGGCAAGTATCTATTTTTCTAATAAGGAACCGAAGACTCCTGGAGAGGTTAAGTGATTTGCCCAAGGTCACCATGCTAATAAGTGGCAGAACTGGGACCAGATCCCCAGACTTCCAATTCCCAGTCGCATGTGCTATCCATTACACCATACTGCCCCTCTGTTATAACGGTACTTGGGAAGAGTTGTACTCCTGACCCTTGAGGAGGCTCTTTATCTTAATTCACAATTTCTAAACAGTCTAACCCTTAATCCTGAGCTCAGCCCAAAATAGACTGGTCCTACACATTGAGATTAAATACTGTCCACATCCTTGGGAATTTTTATAATGATACTGTGATTTCCCATGGCTGGACTGAATAGCTCTTGGTATAAAGTCTCTAAATTTGGCTAGATACTCTATCAAGCCAGTTCCTAAACTTTGGTATTTCCTGGGAGTCGGTGAGGCATCCCTGGAAGCTTCATTTCAAATCCACAGCAGGGTACCATTCAATAAGTTACAACAAGAATTATAGCAGCTGTCAGAGATGTCCAATTTACATGGGGATTAGTTTGGGCCTTCGAAGAGTCTAGCACTTTGGATTTTAGAGACTTTGAGCCAGAGCAGATGCATGATGTGACATAGCTCTGGGATACTGCCACAGAAAAATACATTGAAAGTTCTCCAGCAGCTTTTTTATGATTATTTTTTAAAGAGTCTCTAAGATAAACCAAAATCATTTTAAAAATTATTTTCCTAGGAGAAAAGCCGTTCTGAAAAAAAACCCTGCTTTCTGCACATCCATTTCCAGCTTTCAAGTAGAGAAAAGACAATTTACAAACAAAAAAAAAAAAAGGAGTTTAGTTGTACTGAACAAGGAATACTGCTTTGAAACCCCCATTGCCTTTGCCAGTTTGAATGCCACTGCTTTTTCTGTCCAACACGTCTGAATGAATATTTTAAAGTTTGGATTATTAACTATACTTTGTGGCATCACTAAAATAGCTGCAACTACATTAATGCAGCATTTCAAAGACATTCCATCACTCTAATGGCCAAAACACACAGATGTTTCTGTTCAATTATCATCATTATCTTTCGGGAAAAGTATATAGCCCAGGGATGTGGAAAAAATAGGGTGAAAAGGGAGAGAGCCACTGCTTAAAAGGAGACATCCTCCTGCCTATTTCCTGGTTGCTCTCCTATCCTTTCACTTTCCCTTTCAGGAAATAAACCTCTCTAACCCTTGAGTTTGAGCCTCAGTACTATGTAGACCTATAAAGTCTGTCAGGTCGCTAAGAAAGCACCTCCTGGATACTTCCTTTTCTAGAGCCAGGGCAGAAATGGAAGTGATTAGAGTTCTAACATCTTTCTTTGTTCATGCTTCTTAGTACTTGTCTCATGTTATTAGGTAGGGGGAAAGGTGATGGGAATAATCATAGAGCTGGGAGCAATCTGAAAGATCATCCAGTCCAACTTCATTTTAAAGATGGGGCAACTTGTACTGAAGGGAAAAAATTACTTAGCCAAGGTCACATGGCAAGACAGTCACAAAGCCTGGCTAAAAACTCATCACTCCCCAACTCTGTAATTTTTCCCCTATGAAAAACTACCTTTTAGCCCTGTGTTGTAAATCTTCCAATAACCTTTATTGATAAAATTCAAGAGGATGCTTTGTTTGTGATAAAGTTTGGACACTTGTAGTGCCTCTTTCTTTGTATATGAGTTTTTACTTGGAAATCAGGTGGTAGGATGGCAACATTCCTTACTTTCCTATATACACACACAAAAATGTAATAAAAAAATCTTTACTGCACAGTTTTTAAATAATTCAAGACTGTTGGGACTACTCTCTTTAAAGTTATTCCAACTCTAACCTTTTGGCCTTTGGGAACTTTAAACCAAGTTGTAAATATATGCATGTTGTAGTTCTTTTGTCACTGAATACTCACTATCCTCTATTTCATATATTGGTAGAAATGTACATTTGTGGCAGCTCTAGAAAGAATCTTAAGGGCCTTAAGTAATTTAATTGATGTCCTACTCTTCCAAGCCAGGACAAGCAAATGGGAGAGAGGGAAACAGGGAAACAAACAGGGAGAGGGAGAGGGAGAGGGAAGGAGGGAGGGATGGAGAGAGAGAGAAAATGAGTCAGTTTTGATCATTTTCAATTGTGAATTCATATTTTTAATTCATTCATTCCAAAATTATTGCAGTGAATTTTAAAGCCAGTCATTGTTTTCCAGTTATTAATACCCAAAGAATCTCTATACTGTTTATCATGATACTTTTGAAAAATATTATCCTAATGTACTTCTTTCCTCCAGTTATTTCCCTCTTCCCTTGTCTGCCTTTTTAAAAAATGGTAAGTCTGAATTTATAATGTATTTGAAAGGGAGGAAGAAGTCAACCATCTGTCTTTAAGGACACACACTAATGACAAAAGATAGGCCCCAAATTTACCCACCAATGTGGAGCATTATGAATTCCTTTAAAGCATTTAGAAAAGTGTCTGTCTTTCTTCAAAAGTCTGTTTCTCTATTGTTGGGGACAACGGGACTCGTACTTTAAAGCCACATTTTAAATTGTTTAGGATGTACTTGTTAAGTTACTGAATTAAATTATATACTCCCTAATCACATTTCTCATCTGGAACCATTCAAGAGAATCCTTAAGAAAAGACCAGTTGTAGTGGGGGTTTTTCCTAACAAATACAAATTTGGTGTGTTTCATGAGGTCAAAATTTTTATTACAAGATTTTACTTTCTTATACCATGTTTATAAATATTAGACATTGTGCTAAATTGACTAAGCATTTTGAAAATAAACCCATGCTGAGTATTAGCTGAAATTATTTAAAAGAAAGATCTGAAGTACTTTAGATTTTCCCTATTCTAAAACTGACATATTTTTACTGTGCTTCATTTCTTTTTTAAAGAGAAATTATGCAATTTTATCTCTCACTTTAAAGAGTAAAAATTATCTATAAAGACAATTCAAATAAATAGGAATGACTATTACATGTACCCTAAATCTCATGATTCTCCTCTCTTCTTAATACATGAGAGGGGGAAAAGATCACTAGGAAAGAGTTTCCTTGTAAATCACTCATTTTTCTCCTAGTTTATGTGAATCTCTCCATTTCCCCTACTTGGGAGCTTATCTCCATTTCAAAGGCATCATCTGGTGGTCATTTTCTCACTGTTGAAGACAACCAACATTTTAAGGCAAACTGAGAAGTCTAAGAAAGAGGAAACTTAAGATACATTCCTAAATTGTTTAAATTGCTGCAATTCTTCCCCTAGAATATGGATGGTTTGGTCATCCTGGTGGAAATCCGTCATTCAATATAAATGCCCCGCTGAACCCTTTACTTTCAGGGAGTCTAATTTATTAGCCTGACAAACAGAAGTAACTAATACTAAATTAATCTCAGTGAGAACACTTTTAGCAAATGGAAAAAACATTTTTATCTCACTCCTTTCCCCAGTGACATAAAGCAACACATCCTCTAAGTGGGACTGCCAAAGGATGAAAGTCAGAAGGAATTTAACAGAGACTGATTTTAATCTGAGAACTATGGACAAGGGAGGCTGCTATGGGCAGCATGTACAATTTAACACAAGAGAAACTTGCTTTCTACTGCATCAACTACAGGCCCAAAACACCTACAGACATAGATTCCCAAGAACTAATAAAGAAAGTAAAGAAAGATTGAAAACTTTTGCAGCCCCCGTAATATATGATTCTCCACCCCTAGCTGACTTGCCACAGAGGTTCCAATGTTATATTATTATTATTGATAATAAGTAGTAGTAGTAGCAGCAACAGCAGTACTAGTGGTAGTGGTGGTGGTGGTGGTGGTGGTGGTAGTAGTAGTAGTGGTGGTGGTAGTAGTAGTAGTAGTAATAGTAATATGCCTCCAGATCTGTAAGCTATCCTGGGACAACATTGTGTCTCCTACACAGTGGTTACAGGACCTTTGGCAGACAGAATTTTTTATCTACAAAACTACAGTGACAGTTTTTAAAATCTAGCCCTATCAAATTCCAAAATGTCAAAGTCCAGTCATCTCTTTTTAAAGGCTTTAAAAAACAACAACAACAAAGATGAGCTGTGACTAGTGAATGGGGGGGGGGGGGGGGGAGGGAAGGAGTGGAAGAAAGAGACCATAAACTAATTAGAATGTGTGTCCTGTCTCTGTTTTTACAAAGAGAACCCTCCAGGGAGTGCTTGAGAGAAACCTAAGTTGAAGAAGAGAGAAATACCTAAACATCACCTCGGAAGTTCCTAAGTTCAGCCCATTTGGGGGCTATTCTACCAGAGCTGGTACACAGATGGAACCACAAGGTAATGGAAAAGACTGAATAAATAGGAATCATTTTATTTCTGGTCAGGGATTCTCCATTCATTCATCAAAATTAGTGAATGAAAATGTTAAAAACTGGGTAAAGCTGGTATTGGTATCCTTTTAAAAGCCAGGATCTTACATAGGAGACTGTCTACATTTGGTTTTAAAGAAACCCAGGTTACATGAATCGGAAAACCACTTCCCCTCTTATGAAGATGTTACACACCTGGCTTGGAACTCGTTCGAAAAAGAGATGTTATATAAATCCTAGATATTATGTACATGAATATACAGCTGACCATTTGAGGACGTAAGTTTCTTGAATACATAGGTTACATTTTTTCATATAAATGACAAAGTACTTGGTCATACGTATGTACTGCCTGGGATCTCGCCCACTCACTTTATACAATATATCTAGGCAGAGTAATTCTAATAAGCCTAATTATATTCACTTTCCCAAACACATAATACCGGAACATTCACTCTTCTTTCCATAACTGAGCCAGAAAACAAATAGTTCAGGGTTCTTGTTTTTTTATAAACATCTTCTAAATCTGTATTCTTTTTCAAGCAATGTAATCTACCGCCCTTTCGGTATTCTATGCACAGGCTAATTACTGAGCATCTCAGTTTGCACTTCCATAGTTTTCCTTCACAGAACTGGATTTTCTTAAGAAATACTAACAATGCATGATTAACATCACTAACCTTGTCCTGCCCGTGCTTTTTGCACATACTCCCTTACACACCATCAACTCACACCCACAACTCTCCACACACTCACACAGGCACACACAAACAACGCGCCAAGTAAATGCTATTTTATTTTCACATTTGCTAACCTCTGCTTGAATGAATGTATCTCCATCTGACCTTTTAATAATAGCTACTGAAACAGCCGGGTCGGCAGGAATCGAGTTGAAAACTGGTGAAAATTTTGTTCAACCTGCAACCTCTTGTTTTCTTCCTCAGAGATGAGTCAAATCTCTTTGGTCAGAGCCAAAATTTCTCTATTACATATGAAGCATTTGCAGTGCAGAATTGAAATGCCCCGGTAGAAACCTACGAAATGCGGGCATCTTTTACACATACACACATTTGATCTCACTCAGTTCATCGTAAACCAGCGAATGCGACAGGGATGCACCAGCCCTCTCGGTCTTACCTTCCCTGGCTTTTAGCAAGACAGTGTTGGCAACAATGTTTTCCAGCTCCATTGACAGTAGCAGTCTTTGCAAGGTAGCAGCTCGGCAGTGGGATGTCAATTTCTAAAGGTGCTGCTGAGAATGGGAAGCCTTCTTTGCCTACCGCATGATTCCTTTTTATCCCTTTGAGTTTTTCTCCTCAATAAAGAAGAGCCGCGGCTTCTTCCTCCCTCTGTTTTCCCCCCTCCCCCCCCCTCCCTCAACAATTTCCCCCCCCCACCCCCCACCCTCCGTATTTCTCGGTCACTCCATTCTCCTCCCCTCCGGCTCTCTGATGGTTTAATGTTTCAGATGCGTCTGCCTCCACTCAGTCCCTCCCGGGGGTGTGGTGGCGGGTTCCACGGCAATGCGCAGGCGCCATCCTGGGAGTTTGTTCATTCCACAGCGCTAGTGGAGATAGGGGATGCTGGGATTTGTAGTCTCCCTTCCCTTCCCTCTCTCCTTGTGCCCCTCCTCCCCTCTCCCCATCCTTGCTCTGACCGCTGATTTCTCCAGTTCCAAGGAGCCCCCCCCCCCGCCCCGTGCAGACATGCTCGTGTGTGTGTGTGCGCGTGTGTGTGTGTGTGGCCGGGGGGGGGGGGGGAGGGGGTTGGTTTGATGTGTATATGTGTGATGGAGAGGGGATTCCCCTTCTAATAACTGATCGAATCCCGGTGATTTCCAATGAGTGCAACCGACATCAAGCTAATGACTTTCTTATTACAAAGTCTATGGGAGGTAGGGGGTGGGGCGGAGGTACTAAGCAAATAAAAATGATTTCTACCTTTTTTTAAATACAAAACTGCTCTCTCTCTCTCTCTCTCTCTCTCTCTCTCTCTCTCTCTCTCTCTCTCTCTCTCTCTCTCTCTCTCTCTTTCTCTCTCACTCCCTCCCTCTTTCCCCTCTTCCCCCCTCTCCCCTTCCATTCCCCTCCTCTCTCCTACGTCCCCATGTCCCTTCCCAAAGCCCCTTCCAAACAGTCGAGAACTTTTCAAGTCCCTGCTTTTCTCATTTCGAGATCTGATGAGAGAAGCAGGGGCCGTTGAAAGGTGGGGAAGCGGAGTTAACCAAATACGCTCGCAGGCCAAACCCCATGAATCTTTGCCAAAAGCCGTTTGCAAACTATGTTCCAGCACTTGAAGTTTCTTTGGGGTGGGAGGAAGGTCAAACCGTACCAGCTAACATTTATTAATAGTGCGTGTGAAACATTGGACTTTGGGTGGCTCTCGAATTTGGGCTTTCGGTTTTTAATTTCCCACTGGATTACGAGGGGTCTGGAGTGAGCTGCACAGTGGGAAATGCAGGTGTTTGCATGTCTACAGGGAAGGAAGGAAGGAAGGCGCTGCATTCCACCACCACCCCATCCCCCAGATCTCCGGCTCTTACACTACTGCAAACGAACTGTGCGTGCGACCGACCCCTCCAGACCATGCAAGAGGTGATCCAGTAAACCTGGCAGCCAGCCCACCAGTCCTGGGCTCTGTACGGAATGCCACCTAATTATTTTTTCAGACGTTCTCTCTCTCTCTCTCTCTCTCTCTCTCTCTCTCTCTCTCTCTCTCTCTCACTCACACACACACACACACACACACGCACGCACGCACACGCACACACATCCTATTGCAGATCCGCTCTAAGTGGCGCACGGCTGACAAAAGCGCAGTACTTTGTTTTCTTTTAGTGTGTGTTGCTTGACAGAAGAAAGAAGGGAGGGGGGGAAAGGTCTATAAATACGTCGGTGGGAAAGGTGACAAGCCCGCGGCTACCTCTGCTTTGGCTGGGGCAAGAATTGCAGGCGTTTTCCGTTCTCACTGGTGGTTAACTTGACTACCACCCGGGGAACCAGCCCGGCTCCTTTCGCCGCTCAACTCTTAGACCCAAGCGCCTGTAGCCGGGCGGGCCAGGCTTGGCCTCCCAGCGCCACCTAGTGGCAGAAAGAAAACTTAGTGGGTCCTGCAGCCGCTGCCGTCGAAACTTCTTGACTGAATTATGATTCTAACTTTTTGCACTAGATTCCTTAGCAGCACCGAACTTGCAAAAAGCTTCCACGGTCATTTTTAAGAACTACCCTGGTGCTTCTGTAATTTGAGTTATATACTTGTTGTAATGTCTCCAAGCAGCCAGTATTAGTACTACAAATAAGTATCTCTTTGCAATCCAATTTTTTCTTTGTTCATTCATTCACTCTTTCGACAATATTTATAAATCTCCTACCATGTATAGAGGGAATGTATAGAGGCGCTGGAGGGAATACAAAATTCGGATAAAATGGTTTGCTTTCATTGAGTCTAGTAAGAAAAATGAGACACTGATACCTATGATATGATTAGTTAACAAGAATTTATTAATGGCTTTCTATCTGCTAGATACTACCACAATGGTGAAACAAAGAAAGAGTAGAAACTGTCTCTGCCCTGAAGAGGCAGAAAGGGTACAAAATAAAATGTTAAGTGAGGTTCCAAGAGGAAGATTATTTACCTCCCAGGAAGGTCAGAGGCTGCTTCAAGAAATATGTAACATTGGAATTGGGGAGTAAAAGGAATGTGGGAATACAAAAGGTGAGGATTGGGAGGAAGGACATTGTGTAGACTCCCAGAGAGGAGAGGGTAGTATGTGTTGGGGGCAGACAGCAGTTCAGTTTTATTGGAGTATCACGTGTATGGAGAGTTAAGCAAAAAAACTTTTGAACTTAAAACAAAATGAATCAAACACATTAGAATCTCTGAAGTAATCCAAAGAAACTCCTCTTTTAGACTGGGATTTCAAGCCTTCCAAAATCCAGAACTACCCTGTCACCTACCTTATCTACTGCACTACTCCTTTTCACATATTCTCTGCTCCTGACAAACTAAATTATTCACATATTAGGGTACATCCAAGCACTTTTCTGTATTATCAGCCTTTATTCACTCCATAAGGCAGTGTGATATAATGGACAGAGAACTGGCCTGGTAGTAGAAGACCTGAGTTCAAGTCCTGCCTCTGACAAATAGCAGCTGTGTGACCCTAAGTCACAACTTCTCAGTGCTCTAGGCAGCTCTATAACCCTATCAATTACAGAGTTGCTCATCTGCACTGTTAGAAGGAGTTTCCTCACCCCAGAATTCTCTACACCAATGAGATCACAGATCCAGGCTCTCTTATTTATGTCTACAATGATGCTCTTCCCCTATTTCTATAATTATGTCTTTTGAAATTCTATAAATCCTTTAAGGCCCTGTTCAAATGATGTACTCTAAGAAATCTTACCTGATGCCTATATCCTAAATGACCTTTCCTTCCTCTGATTCTGCATTTGTTCATATAGCAAACACTTATTATAAACACTTTGGAAATTAGGAAGGGGAAGGGAATAAAGAAAGAGGGGCAAAAGAAGGAAGGGCAGAGTGAGGGAGGGGACAGGCAGAAGCAAATCCCTTTTGAAGAGTGATAGGATGAAAGAAGATGGATAATAGAATAAATATCATGGGGAAGGGAATAGGATGGAAGGGAAACAGTTAACAATAGTAATCATGAAAAAGAGAAAAGGGGGGAAAATTGTACAAAAAATAGTTAAAGCAACTCTTGGTGGAGGATAAGAATTGAGAATCAAGGGAATGTCCATCAAATGAGGAATGATGGAAAAAGCTGTGCTATATGAGTGTAGTGGAATGGTCTTTTGCTACAGGAAATGACAAACAGAATGATTCCCGAAAAACCTGGAAAGACTAATAAACATCGATGTACAGTGAAGTGAGCTGAGCTGGGAGGACATTGTGCATAGTGACAGCAGTATTGTTCAATGAGCAATTGTGAATGACTTAACTACTCTCAGCAATGCAATGATCCAAGACAATCCCAAGGAACTAATGAGGAAGCTTACTATGCACCCCCATAGTAAGAACTGATAAAAAGAACACTTGTGGATTGTACATATATAACCTGGTTGCAATCTTGTGGAGAGTGGAGGAAAGGGAGGGAGGGAGAAAAATTTGGAACTCTAAATTTTATGAAAATGAATGTTATGGGGCAGCTAGGTGGCGCAGTGGATAGAGCACCGGCCCTGGAGTCAGGAGTACCTGAGTTCAAATCCAGCCTCAGACACAACACTTACTAGCTGTATGACCCTGGGCAAGTCACTTAACCCCAATTGCCTCACTAAAAAAAAAAAAAAATGAATGTTGAAAACTACCCTTACATGTAACTGGAAAAAATAAAATAAATGTTTGTTGCTAAAAAAAAAAGAAAAAATGTTATCTATGTTAATATATAATGGGTTTATTGCTCTGGTTTTAAAATGAATTAATAAACAATTTAAAAATAAATGAATTTTTTAAAAAACACTGTCAAAACACTGTAAAATTAGGGACCTGACTGAGCTCTCCCAAATTCCCCTCCAAACAACTTTAAAATAACTCCTTGAAATGAATTGTGGGGGGCAGCTAGGAGGCACAATGGACAAAGCACTGGCCCTGGAGTCAAGAAGACCTGAGTTCAAATCCAGCCTCAGATACTTGACACTTACTATCTCTGTGACCCTGGGCAAGTCACTTAACCATCATTGCCCCACCAAAAAAAATTAATTCTGGAGTGGCAGAACAAACCAAAAGGCAGGGTAAAATAATTTTCCAGGTCAAGACAATTTAGAAGGTCATCAGGAAAGGTCTGTCTCACTAGGGTGAAAGTGAAATACAGTCCAGCAAAAGCCAATCTGTCAAGATATTGAGGGCAACTGAATTGGTGGTGGCAGTTGCTTCCAGAGCTCTCAGCTCACAGACAGTTAACTTGTCAGAAGGAGATTACAGGGGACCCTTTGTTGCCACTGCATATAGGACTTTGTTGCCTTGCCAATATGAGGTTCCTGTCACAGTTCCAGGGCGAGAAGGAGCACTAGCACACTAGACCATGAAGCCACAGGGGAGTTGAGGACACTGGTCACAGTTTCAGGGCAGAAGAGAATGCTTGTAGTCTCTCATAGACCAGAGCACAGGCCAAGAGAGCAGTGACCACACCTTCTCCTTAGATCATATCACCTTGTAAGAACTGAAAACTTACAGACCCCCAAAACTAGCTCTGAAAACAGCAACACAAAAAGCCTAAAGCTTGGGACAATTCCCTCTTTACCCCAGGATCACAGCCCAACTTTAATATAAAGTTAAACATCAATGGAAAATGAGCAAGCAACAAAAAAGGAACCTCATCATAGAGGTAACTGTGGTGACCATGAAGATCAAAACATAAACTCTGGGGAAAAAAAAAAAAAACAACAAAGTCAAAACAGCTACATCTAAAGCCTCAAAGAAAATGTGAATTCGTCTCAGACCCAAAAAGAATTCCTAGCAAAATCTCAAAAAGGATTTTAAAAATCAAATAAGAGAAGTAGAGGAAAAATTGGGGAAAGAAATGAGAGTGATGAAAAAACAAAATGAAAAAAGAGTCAACATCTTGGTAAAGGAAGCACAAAAAGAATACTGAAGAAAATAATACCTTAAAAAACAGAATAGGCCAAATGGTTTTTTTTTAAAAAAGCACAAAAATCCACCCAAAAGAACTCCTAAAAAAGCAGAATTGGCTACAAGGAAAAAGAGGTACAAAAAATTAACTGAAATAAAGAACTCCTTTTTAAAAAGTTGAACTGGCCAAATGGAAAAGGATATATAAAAGCTCACTGATGAAAATATTTTTTAAAAAAATTAGAATTGGGCAAGTGGAAGCTTCCATGAGATATCAAGAAATAATGAAACAAACTCAAAAGAATGAAAAAAATAAATATAAAATATCCCATCAGAAAAATAATTGATCTGGAAAATAGATGGGGGAGAGATCATTTATGAATTCTTGGAGGGGGGGCAGCTAGGTGGTACAGTGGATAGAGCACCGGCCCTGGAGTCAGGAGGACCTGAGTTCAAATCCGGCCTCAGACACTTAACACTTACTAGCTGTGTGACCCTGGGCAAGTCACTTAACCCCAATTGTCTCACTAAAAAAAAAAAAAAAAGATTTATTGGAAGACAGCTAGGTGGCGCAGTGGATAGAGCACTGGCCCTGGATTCAGGAGTATCTGAGTTCAAATCTGGCCTCAGACACTTGACACTTACTAGCTGTGTGACCCTAGGCAAGTCACTTAACCCTCACTGCCTCACTTAAAAAAAAAAAAGCATAAGAATTATTGGACTAACTGAAAGCCATTATCAAAAAAGAGCTTAGACATCATCTTTCAAGTAATTATTAAGAAAAATTGCCCTGCTGTCCTAGAACCAGCAGGTAAAATGGAAATTGAAAGAATCCACCATCCACCTTCTAAAAGAGATCCCAAAATGAAAACTCCCAGCAATATTACAGCCAAATTCCAGAGCTCTGAGGTCAAGGAAAAAATACTGCAAGCAGCCAGAAAGAAACAATTTAAATATTGTGGAGCCAGAATCAGGATAATACAGAATTTAGCAGCTTCTGCATTAAAGGTTGGAGGGCTTGGAATATGATATTCTGGAGGGCAAAGGAGCTAGGATTACAACCAAAAATCACCTCTCCAGCAAAACTGAGTATAATTCTTCAGAAGAAAAAAAAATGGATGTTTAATGAAATAGAGGACTCTCAAGCATTCCTGATGAAAAGACCAGAGCTGAACAGAAAGTTTGATTTTGAAGTACAAGATTCAAGAGAAGCATAAGAAGGTAAATAGGATAGAGAAATCATAAGGGGTTTTCTGGGGTAGAGCCCAGAGGTGGAGGAAAGGCAGTAAGCTCTCTGAACTCACAATACTATCACTCCAAAAAACCTCCAAATAATGCCATAGGACATCTCCTGGAGCAGCAGAACCCACAAAAGAACGGGTTGAGATCATTTCCCAGCCAAAGGCAATTTAGAAGGTTGGCAGGAGGGGGCTGCTGTGCCAGGGCAGGAGTGGAGCCCAACCCCACAGTCACGCTGACACAGATGCAGTCCCAGGCAGGCCTCACCAAAGAGAGACCCCCAGAGTCTCTGAATCAGCTGTAGTGCCAGTGTCGTCTGGAACTAAGCTCCCAGTCTGGCGAGAGAGCTAAGCAGTTATCCAGGGGGATATTACAGGGGTCTCTGCTGAAGCAGAACTTGGGTGTTTCACCCTTGCTGGGAACCAGGAAGTAGGTTTGAGTAGTAGTGGCCCAGGTATTGGAGGGGTGCAGGCTTGTCAGAGCTAACAACCACAGCACACAAAGTTTTGCTGCCTGATTAATTAGCAAGTTGGCCTGAGGTTATCTATGGACTACAGAACAGGCCAGGTGAGTGAAGAACCTGCCCTTCCTTAAATAATACCACCTTAGACCCTCTTGAAGCTTGAGACAATACATCCTGGAAGCAGTGCCCCACTTTTTCTTTTCTTTTTTTTTTTTGGTGAGGCAATTGGAGTTAAGTGACTTGCCCAGGGTCACACAGCTAGTAAGTGTTAAATGTCTGAGGTTGGATTTGAACTCAGGTCCTCCTGACTCCAGGGCCGGTGCTCTATCCACTGTGCCACCTAGCTGCCCCCTCCGACTTTTTCTTAAAGTTAAAAGTCAAGTAAAAGATGGGTAAGATGAGCAGACAGGGGCGGGGGGGGGGGGGCAGCTAGGTGGCGCAGTGGATAGAGCACCGGCCCTGGATTCAGGAAGACCTGAGTTCAAATCTTTCCTCAGACACTTGACACTTACTAGCTACGTGACCCTGGGCAAGTCACTTAACCCTCATTTCCCCACCAATGAAAAACACAAAAAAAAAACAAAATTAAAAAAACACACACAAAAAAAAAACAATAAAAAAAGATGAGCAGACAGGGAAATCATAAGGGATTTAATGAGGTTAAACTATTTGCATTCTTACATGGGAAGATGACACTTTTAACTCCTACGAACTTTATCAATATTAGGGCACTTAGAAGTAGTATACATAGAGAGCATAGATGTGAATTGGCTATAATGGGATGATAACTAAAAATATAAAATTAAGGAGTAAGAAAGGATGCACTGGGGAAAAGGGGAACGGAAAAGTAGAATGGGGTAAATTCTCTCACATAAAAGAGGTATGAAAGAGCTTTTACAGTGGAGGAGAAAACAATACCTGAACCTTACTTTCATCAGAATTGTCTCAAAGAGAGAATAACATACGCATTCAATTGGGTATAGAAATCTATCTTTCCCTATAGGAAAGTAGGAAAGGAAGGAGATAAGAGAAGGGGGTGGGGCTGATAGAAGGGAGGACATATTGGAGGAGGCCATGGTCAGACACAAAACACTTTTGAGGAGGGAAAGGGTAAAAGGAGAGAGAAGGATAAACAAGAGAAAAATAGGATGGAGGGAAACACACAATTAGTAATCATAACTGAAAAATTTTTAGCAGCAACTTTCTCTGATACAGGCTTCATTTCTCAAATATATAGAAAACTGAGTAAATTTTATAATAATATAAATTTTAAAAAGAATATAAATCATTCCCCAATTGACAAATGTTCAAAGGATATAAACAGACCATTTTCGAATGAAGAAATCAAATAGTTACATTAAAAAATGCTTTAAATTACTATTAATTAGAGAAATGTACATTAAAACAACTCTGAGGGGGCAGCTAGGTGGCGCAGTAGATAAAGCACCGACCCTGGATTCAGGAGTACCTGGGTTCAAATCTGGCCTCAGACACTTGACACTTACTAGCTGTGTGACCCTGGGCAAGTCACTTAACCCCCATTGCCCCGCAAAAAACAACAACAACAACAACAAAATTTACTTTGGGGGCAGCTAGGTGGCGCAGTGGATAAGCACCGGCCCTGGAGTCAGGAGTACCTGAGTTCAAATCTGGCCTCAGACACTTAACACTTACTAGCTGTGTGACCCTGAGCAAGTCACTTAACCCCAATTGCCTCACCAAAAAACAAAAAACAAAACAAAACAACTCTGAGGTACCACCTTATACCTATCAGATCAGCTAGTGTGACAGAAAAGGAAAATGAGAAATGTTGGAAGGGATGTGGGAAAATTGGTACACTAAAGTACTGATGGTGAAGTTGTGAACTGATCCAACCATTCTGGAGAGCAATTTGGAATTATGCCCAAAGGGCTATAAAGCTGTACATACCCTTTGACCCAGCAATACCACTATTAGGTCTTTTTCCCAAAGAGATCATAAAAAAGGGAAAAGTACCCACATGTACAAAAGTATTTATAGCTGCTCTTTTTGTGGTGGAAATTGAGGGGATGCCCATCAATTGGGGAATGGCTGAACAAGTTGTGGTATATGAATGTAATGGAATACTATTGTGCTGTAAGAAATGATGAGCAGGCAGATTTCAGAGAAACCTAGAAGGACTTGCATGAACTGATGATGAGTGAGATGAACAGAACCAGAAGAACATTGTACACAGTATCATCAACATTATGTGTTGATCAACTGTGATAGACTTTATTCTTCTCAGCAATACAATGGTATAAGATAGTTCCAAAGGACTCATGATGGAAAATGGTCTCCACATTCAGAAAAAAACTGTGGAATCTGAATACAGATTGAACCATACTGTTTTTGGTTTTGGTTTTGTTTTTGTTTTTGTTTTTGTTTTGTGTGTTTGTTTTTTGCAGGGAAATGAGGGTTAAGTGACTTGCCCAGGGTCACTCAGCTAGTAACTGTCAAGTGTATGAGGCTAGATTTGAACTCAGGTCCTCCTGAATCCAGGGCCAGTGCTTTATCCACTGTGGCACCTAGCTGCTCCTGAACCATACTATTTTTGTTGTTGTTGTTGTTTTTTCTTTCTTGAAGTTTCTCCCTTTTGTTCTGATTCTTCTTTCACAACATGACTAATGTAGAAAATGTTTAATGTGATTGTACATATATAACCTATATCAGATTGCTTTCTATCTTGTAGAGGGGGGAGGGAATGGAGGGAGGCAGGAAAAATGGAACTCAAAATCTTATAAAAATGAATCCTGAAAACTATCTTTACAAGTAACTGGAAAAAAAATACTATTAAAATTGAAAAAATATTTTGCCTCTCTTTTACATACTTGTGATGGTCTGTTTTACTTTATAGTTGTGTATATGTGCAGTCTATTAGATTTTAAGTTCTATCAGAAAAGAAACGTCTTATTTAATCTTTATGGCTCACTTCTTTTCCTCTACTCTTCAAACTAGCACTGTGCTCTGCAAGTATTCAACGTCCAGTCAATATTTATTGAATTGAAATCTGAATCCTCCCAATAACATCCTACATATATACAACACAAGAGTGGTCGTTTAACCTGTTTGGAGACCAGGATTGTATAGCAATGTTGTTGTTGTTGTTGTTTTGTTATTATTGTTGTTGTTGGTGGTGGTGGTGGTGGTTGTCATCCTCGTCCCATTGTAGTTGTAGTAAAACTTGAAGTTTGAAAATTTGGGTTCAAATTTTGGCTTTGCTATTATCTTTGTGACCTTTCACTTAAACTCTCTGGGTCTGAGTTTTCTCATCTGAAAAGTAAGGAAATCTGCATTGGGAATTCTGTGCTAAAGAATGGAAATACACAGTCAAGGGGCAGCTAGATGGTGCAGTGGACAGAGCACCGGCCCTGGATTCAGGAGGACCTGAGTTCAAATCCAGCCTCAGACACTTAACACTTACTAGCTGTGTGACCCTGGGCAAGTCACTTAACCCCAATTGCCTCACTAAAAAAAAAAAAAATACATAGTCAAAATTTTGTAGCATCAAGAAAAATACTGTGATAAATAGAAGACTTGTGTATCTACAGGATAATTGAGTCCTACTTATTGATAGCTCTATGTCAATAATTGTTAAGTAGTCAAATAAGGTTTTGAATTGGAAAAGGTCTTTTTTAAAAACCTTCTATCTTTTATCATACTGTCTTTGCAAATCTAACAGACTTTTTGATCTCCAGTGCTCTGGGGTGACTTTAATTGCCTACTTCCTAATGGTGTCCTCTGTGGTTTCAGAAGGGTCAGGGTGGCCCAGATGACACTAGAGTATTTGTCCTTCCATGATAGCTCATGCCAGATATCCTCTCACCAGTTTTTTCCATGATTTTCTTTCTATGGAGGTCCATCAGTCTTGTCTCAGTCAAGACCTTTAGACCATGGCTAAAAAAGAAGAATCCTGGAACTGAAGGCTCAGAATTGGAAAACAACTTTAATTAATGAGTGAATATCAAGTAATCATTGTTTTTTACAGTTGTTCTAACTAGATATGCAGTTGGGTTGAACAGTGCAAAAATTCTCATGCATTCTAATGTGGAAAATGTTCTGGCAGTGACAAACCATACATTTATATCACACCATACTTTTTCTTCTCTTTGACTTCTATTAGCCTTTTGCTCATTTTATAGACTTTTCCATATGGATGAGGCAAATGAAATACATAACTGAAGTTGGTCAGAAGTGAGATATGTTAAGGTGAGAGGTTGTACAATGGCTATTGTAGAGCTGACACTGGACTGGGAAGCAGGAGAACAAAAGTTATAGGGGCAGCTAGGTGGCACAGTGGATAGAGCACAGGCTCTGGAGTCAGGAGTACCTGAGTTCAAATCCAGCCTCAGACACTTAACACTTACTAGCTGTGTGACCCTGGGCAAGTCACTTAACCCCAAATGCCTCACCAAAAAAAAAAAAGTTCTAGCCTCTTTACAACTTATTAGCTCTAGGCTCCTGGGTATCACTTGTTTTATGTGTAAAATGGAAACAATACCTTACAGCTTTGAGTGAAGGTCTCCGAGATTTTTTTCCAAGATTAGTGTGAGAGATTCTCTTGTCAAAATTAGTTCTCTATGATCTTCTGGCTTTGATGATGTCTGAAGTTGCTTTGCCCTGGGTATTCACCCTTTAATATTTCATTTAAAGAGCATTGCTTGATTCCTGACTAGTTTATATACACCTGAGCTACACCCTTGGACTTGCCATTAAAAGGAAAGCTGGGAGGGGCAGCTAGATGGCGCAGTGGATAGAGCACCGGCCCTGGAGTCAGGAGTACCTGAGTTCAAATCCGGCCTCAGACACTTAACACTTACTGGCTGTGTGACCCTGGGCAAGTCACTTAACCCCAATTGCCTCACTAAAAAAAAAAAAAAAGGAAATCTGGAGAGTAGATTAAGGTGGACAAAGAGAAGCCAGTCAGTCACAAGCATACTCTGGTTTTCTGTATCAAAGTTTATACACTCATATCTCCTGCAACTGGTTCCAGGAAAGCACATTCATCAAAGGAGTCTTATTCCCCAATAAAGCCAGGGGCTACAAGCAGCCTTATTTCCTGGGTCAAAGCAAGAGTGGCAAGGATCTAAGCTGACCAAATTCAAGAGGCAGCAACGGAGTGGTATAGTTCATTGACAAGCAAAAACATTCCTCAGCCAAGCCTCCTGAACCCAAGGGAATAGTTGCTGAATGATGCCAAGGAGATCCTAGATTAAGAGGAAGCCAAAGCTGAGGAGCAGAAAGAAGGGACAAATTGAAAAGAGTGAAATGTATAGAGTCCTTTAAAGTTTGCAGAGTACTTCAAACACATTATCTCCTTTGAGCTTTATAACAACCTTGGGAAGTAAACACCATTTTACATATAAGAAACCTGATGCTCAGAAAAATTAAGAGACTTATCCATATAACACAACCTAGTCTCAAAGATAGGATTTTGTTTTTATTTTTTAAGGAAAGGTTTTTAATCATAAAAGTATTTCATTATTTTCTAGTTATATGTAAAGATAGTTTTCAACATTTGTTTTCATAAGATTTTTAGTTCCAAATTTTTCTCTCTCCCTCTCTTCCCTCCCCCCTCCCCAAGACAGAAAGCAATCTTATATAGGTTATATATGTACAATAACATTAAACATATTTCTGCATTAGTCATCTTGTGAAAGAAGAATCAGAACACAAGGTAAAAACCTCAAAAAAAACCAACAACAACCAAAAAGTAGAAACAGTATGGTTCAATCTGCATTCAAACTCCACAGTTCCTTTTGCTGGATATGGAACATTTTCCCTCATGAGTTCTTTGGAACTGTCTTGTGGATCACTGCACTGCTGAGAAGAGCCAAGTCTATCACAGTTGATCATTACACAATGTTGCTGTTGCTGTGTACAATGTTCTCCTGGTTCTGTTCGCTTCACTCAGCATCAGTCCACTTAAGTCTTTCCAGGTTTTTCTGCAATCTGCCTGCTCATCATTTCTTACAGCACAATAGTATCCCATTACATTCATATACCACAACTTGTTCAGCCATTCCCCAATGGATAGGCATTCCCTGGATTTCCAATTCTTTGACAAAAGGTAGGATTTTAAATAAGGTCTTCCTGTTCAGCATGCTAGAGCAAGGAAGGGCTGAAAGCATTTATTTTCCCTAACCCAGTCAGAAGTTAGGACTGGGGACCTTTCTCTGAGGAGAGATGATAGGTAAGGAAAGACCAGGCTGCTGTTTAAATAGCCCTTTTATCTGTCAGCTCTGTGAGGCCTAACAAGAGTAGAAAAAGAAAAAGTGGAGACTAACCCCCTAACAGGTTGTCCCTGTACAATCTTTTTTTTTTTTTTTCAGAGCAATGGGGGTTAAGTGACTTGCCCAGGGTCTGTGTGACCCTGGTAAGTGTCAAGTGTCTGAGGCCGGATTTGAACTCAGGTACTCCTGAATACAGGGCTGGTGCTTTGTCCACTGCGCCACCTAGCCGCCCCCTGTCCCTGTACAATCTTACAAAAGAACCATAAAATTCATGCAAGAGCAGGTGACAGAGTGTCAAGGAGAATACTGGGACCATTTTAAGAGCATAACATGAGAGAGAACCAAGAACCAGTGAAGCACAACAGGTTGCCAGGAGATAGGGCTGTAAAAGCATTCTACCTCAATGTAAACTTCCCTTATCTTGAAGCATGATTTGTCCAAGAACTTTCACTTTTCCCCCAACCTTGGGTTTTGGTGGACAATTATACACAAGAATGATTCTATTGCTTGATGAGGGGAAAAAACCCTCTTCTTACTTATTCTGATTGTCTCAATTAGATAATTGCTATTTGATTTATGGTTCCTGACTGGTCTGCTGGTGGAGAAGACACATCGGGTTATAGCTTAGGAAATATTTGCAGAATTATGATTTCAAAGTAAAACAAAATGTACCCAAATTGAACAAAGGTATCGATGGGTTCCAGGGTTGAGGAGAACCTATGCTACACTTGCAACAATGCTTGAGGTAGCTAGCATTTACATATAATGCTTTAAGGTTTGCAAAGGGCTTTACAAATATCTCATTTTATCTTCACAATAATCCTGGGGGAAAGGTTTCATTAGAATACTTGTTTGACAAATGAGACAGAGGGAAAGTGCCTTCCCCCAGGTCACATAACTAGTGAGTATCTGAGGCAGGATTTGAACCTGTTTTTTCCTAATTCCAGGTCCAGTGCTCTTTTCAGTCTACAATGTTGTTTCACTTTATTACCCTCAATGAGTTCTTATTTAAGATTGATTATTTTTAATTTACCTTATTTAAAAGTTCCTACATTGTTCCTAGTTCTGCTCTCTGAAACAATTGCAAAAAAAAAATGCCTCGGCCAAATGGCAGCTTTTCAAATATTGGGGGAGGGAGAGGGAAATTATCAGGTCCCCAATCAGTATTTTTTGGAATTCTTGAAGTACAAAGGTCAACAGTAACAGCTGGAGCTTCTAGAGAGCAAGTCTCCATAAACTCTAGCTTCTGTCTAGCCTCATGAACCCAGAAAGGATCTTAGAGCTGAAATAGAGCAATCTTATTTAATAGATGAGGAAATTGAGGTCCAGAAAGTGAAGCCACATGCTTGAGGTTAGACAGTAAATAAATGGCAAAACTGACACCGGAATCCACATCTTCTAACTTTAATGTCCCTTTCCATCCTTCCTTACACCCTTCCTCCTAGTTCTCAACTCATGAAATCTGCAATCCTTCCTTTCCCACTGGTCCCCTCTCCTCTGGCAGCAAAAACATGTTCAAACCCATCTAAATCTAGAATAGCCTTCCTTTTATTCCTCTATCCCATCCAATAACTACCAATCAATCAAGAGGCATTTATTAAGCACTTACTTTGTACCAGGCAGTGCATGTAGCACAGGACCAAGACCAAGAATGCCACAATATCTTCTCTCAAGTTGTTTGTCCTGACATTAGGGTGATGTCATGACTTGCAATAAATTGGATTTAAGTGACAGCTATGCAAGGTCCAACCGTACTCTCTCCTCCAGTCATCTGGGTCCAGTGGATATACATCAGGGGGACTGGAGATGGCCTCGGATGTTTGAGGTTAAGTGATTTGCCCAGGGTCACACAGCTAGTAAGTGTCTGAAATGAGATTTGAACTCAGGTCCTCCCAATTTCAGGGCCAGTGCTCTATCCGCCATGCTACCTAGCTGCCCTACTTCTCTCAAGCGCTTGTGTCTTAACATACCTGTCTTCCTCACTTTCACTTTAAACTTCATGAGAAAGCAACTTGCTCCCTAATCTGATTTTACTTCTGTCTGTGGCACCCCCATTCAATCTTTTATATCTCACAACAGTCTAAAATCAGTGTACCTCTCTAGCTGGAGGCTCTTCCCTATGCATGGAAGGCCCTTCTCCACACCCCACCATGATTTCACCTGCTGAATTTCTGCTAGTCCATTAAAGCCCAATTCAAATTATGTCTCCTCTGTAAACCTTTCCATGACCCACTCAACCTTTGGTTGATAATAATCTTCCTTCTCAGACCTCATGTGACACTTCAATGAACAAATGTCTAATATAATTATGATTTAATATTTTGTGTTCTAGTTATCTGTATTAGTGTCTTACTCCTCTTATCACACCATAAACTCTATGAGAGTAGAGGGCATATGTTATCTAAATTTTGTAATGTCCCTCAATGCCCACAACAGTGCTCTACACAGAGTTGGAACTTTTAAATGATGAATGAACATATCTAATATCTAGCTGAATAAATGAAATGAAAAAAATACAATAAATGTTCTAAAACATGATATAACTAAGGTATGGTATATATAGTATGATAGTCAAAGAAGGTCTGAGGCTGAGAGTTAGGAGAAATGATTTCTAGCCCTGGCTCAGTTACTAAGAAAAGCTGTATTAAGGTAGTTATGGTATTCAGAACAAGGGAAGTAATAGTCCTGCTTTACCAGAATCAGACCATCTGGGGAGCACTGTTTTCAGTTACACATACCACATTTAATAATAACAAAAAATGACAACAATAAGAGCAAACATTTATATACCTATTTAAGGTTTGTAAATTACTTTTCAAATATTAATTCATTTTATCCTCACAACAACCCCAGAGAACAGTACTGCTATTATTCCCATTTTATGGATGGGGAAAACTAAGAAAGACAGACATTATATGACTTGTCCAGGGTCACATAGCTAGTAAGCATCTGAAGCTGAACTCAGGTCTTTCTGACTCCAGGTCCAGTATTCTATCTACAATACCTAGCTATCTCCATTTAGGAAGGATATTTATAAAAATGGAAAACGAACAGAGGATAACTAAGAAGGGGAAGGAATTTGAGATCATGTCGTGAAATGATCATTTGAAGAAAATGGAGGTGTTTGGAAAAGACATGAGACTATGAGACATGAGAAGACATGAGAAACAATAGCTATCTTCAAGTACTTGGAAGACTGTCTTATGGAAAAGAGAATAGATTTGTTTTACCTGGTCCCAGAGCAATGGAGGAAAGTTGTTAGGAAGAAGGGGTTTCACAGGGTATGGGAAGGGCAGAGGAGCTTACTCTGGGATACCATAAGGTTTCTCTACTACTGAAGGACTATCAGTTGCTAGGGGTAAAGGGGAGACAAGGGGATCTGGGAGAATAGCAGGGGCTATAGTAGGAAGCACACACCAGGATGGTGATGTTGATACCATCAAAATTTTTCACTCTGGGACACTGTCCCACATCTAAGTATAGCTTTTATAAAAGCTTCTTAACAACTCTATGGGTTGCTTCTGAAGGTTGTCAGATTCTCCTCACTGAGGGTTCAAGCAGAGATCAGATGACCATTTGTCTGATGTATTGTAGAGGGGATTCTTGTTCAGGTATAGGTTAGATGAAATATCCCTGGGAGCCACCTTCAAATGTTGAGAGTATGTAATTCTAAAATGAATTCAGATCTTTTGGGGCAGAGCCAAGATGGCAGAGGAAAGACAGTGAGCTCTGGAACTCATGACACGATCACTCCAAAAAACATCGAAATAATGCCATAGGACAATGCCTGGAGCAGCAAAACCCACAGAAGAATGTGCAGAAATTATCTTCTAACCAAGAACTGCTTGGAAGGTCGGAAGGAAGGAGCTGCTGTGCTGAGACAGGAGTGGAGCCCAACCCCACAGACAGTATGTAATTCTGTAAATTACATCACGGAGTTTTCTCTTTTCTTAAGCACTAACTAGTTTTGTGATCAAGGCCATAAATATATTAAGGCATTTGGGATCATTGGCCTATTTCAAAATGTCCAGATTATACTATAGGATGTTCCCTTCTCACCTTTCCTGTGACTTACAATTTATGTGTCCTTTTACCAATTGCTAATGGGGAATATTAATTCCCCATTAATATTCAATTTCAGCATATCCTTCTGTTTGTGACCTTGAATGAACTACTTCACAATTTGGGGCCCTTGTTTTCTTCATCTGCTTGGACTAAATCCTTTCCAATTAAAAAAATATATAATTTGATAAGATCATTTAGAACAGGAAGGGACCTTTGAGGTCATCTAGTAAAATATCCTTATTTTATAGTTGAGGAAACCGAGATCTAGAAAGATTAAGTAACTTGTCCAAGGTGACATGGGCAGTTAATGGCACGGCCAGGACCTAAACCAGTACCCTTTCCATTGTACTACACTATCCTAATTGTAGGTTCAAAATGGACAAAATTTGACTACGGGGAAACCCAGTAGGGGCGGGGGATGGCTGGGCTTGCAATTACACAGCAAGAATCAGAAAATTCATTTAGTCATTTCAGAAAAAGCTAAACTACTTTCAGCAGTCTCCAAGCAAACTATTTCCAGTGAAGGAAGATTAAGATGGTAACCAATACACTACTCATTTATGTTTTCTTTTGATGATTGCTACTATCAAACAATGACAAAAGCCAAAAAAAAAATTAATTCTATGAAAATGGACACTTATGATAGAAATGTTGTTTATTATCCTAACAACAAAGGAATAATCACATTTCAATGGAAAGAGGAGGCCAGATGTACGCTCACCCTACTTTATAAGGACTGATTAAAACTGGGTGACTCACCAATGAAGTGGACATGTAGGGAAGGGGCTAGCTGATCATTAAGGAAGATTCACACATCCAAACTTCCTGAGCCTTGCAGATTTTATGTCTAATGTCCTTTCAAATCTCAGAAACTGGCCTCCAGAATCACGGAGTATTCTCCTAAGAGAGGTCACTTTATTTATAAGACTATTGAATATACAACTGAGTCAACCAGAATAGAATGCATTTGCTCTCTGATTCAATTCTGCGCTAGTCAATTGCATGTTCACTGGGAGACTGCATTTGGAATTCTAGACATGTAATGTTTTGCTGATTGCTCTTTTTTTTTTTTTTTTGACAACTGTATAAAACACCATATGGTGAAAAATTTATCTTACTATATTCGGAATGCTCATAGCCAGAAGGCTGGAAACTAGGTGATCATTTTTTTTCTACCACAGCAACTCAGGAAGACAGAATGCGGGATGATGATGGTGTCAGTGGAGAAGGTACCTCACATAAAAAAATCATGACTTCTGAAGGAACAGAAGCAGCAGCATTTTGAATCCAAATCATCACCATAGCATCAATAAAGCTCTTTAAGGTTAGTAAGGCACTGTATTTATGTTGTCTGATTTGGTGTCAATATTAGAATCTTTTCATCAAAGTTCAAAGTCTCCATCTTATGGGTTCCAGGGTACAGTGCCATCAGAATGAATTCTTGCCAGTTTACACAGAAGCGGTTCACCAAAATATTCTATTCAGTGTTTGTAAATTTGCTATTGTATAAAGAAAGGCTGCCACCTAGCCACAGCAATGGATTATTACACTAAACTCCAACAGCAAAGACAAGTCCCTAACTATATATGCACTGGTATGTAATTGTGCTGGGACAGGTCTTGAATAAAAGTTATATGGAAAATTTAAAATTACTTCTCCTCATTAAAAAAAATTCAAGGACACTCATCTTAAAAACCCCCACAAGTGTAGAAAGCATCCAGATAGAACACAGGTTTGAATATCAAAATACAAATGAATCAAGTCTACTATGTTCAAGGTTGTATTCTAGGTGGTGTGAGTTCTTTCTTCCCTCACAGAACCAACAAATCAGTTGGAAAGAAAAAAAGGCAGGGCCAGCTAGGTGGTGCAGTGGATAAAGCAGCAGCACTGGATTCAGGAGGACCTGAGTTCAAATATGACCTTGGACACTTGACACTTACTAGCTGTGTGACCCTGGGCAAGGCACTTAACCCTCATTGTCCAGCCAAAACAAAACAAAACCAAAAAAAAAGAAATTTAAAAAAAGAGAGAGAGAGAGAGAGGTGGTGCAGTGGATAAAGCACTGGCCTCGGATTCAGGAGGACCTGAGTTCAAATCCAGTCTCAGACACTAGCTGTGTGACCGTGGGCAAGTCACTTAACCCTCATTGCACGGCAAAAAAAAAAAAAAAAAAAAAAAAAAAAAAGACAGACGTAAAATAGTTAATGACAATATAATGGGATTTTGTTTTTCAAGATTAGGTCTCCCTATCTTGCCCCAGCTGGAAGTCCAGGGGTTACTCATGGGTCTAACCATATTCTAATCATCACAAGATCTTTGACTTGCTCTGTTTCCACCCTAGGTTTGTTCACCTCTCCTCAAACAACCTGGTGGTCCCCAATCCTGGGGGCCCAACATATTAGTGCCGAATAGTACAAAGCTGGCTGCTTAGTCTACTACAGCTCAGATCCCCCAAGTTCAAGAGATCCAATGCATTACACTTGGCTATAATGAGATTTAAACACCAGTTCAAGACAACAGAAGAAGAAATATCTCAAGGCTCTATACATTACGAACTGTAGGAATGTTACAAACAGTTAAGTGCTATCAATATCCAAAAGAGGAAAACTCTGATCTAGGATGATGAGAGAGAAAGTTTCATGGAAAAAACAGAACTGGAGCTCACTCTTAAAGTATGGATAAGATTTAAGTAGAAAGAGGCCAACACAGAGAGAACTGGCATGAACAAAAGTATAGATCTACAAAACGCAAAATTATATTCAGAACATGATGAGTAGACATCAGTTTGGCTAAGGGCTCATTTAGTGAAAGATAATGTGGGAGAGGCCAGTTGGAGCCAGCTTTTGAAGAGCCTTGAGGTCCAGAATGAGCAATGTGGAGGTTATCCTATAATCAGTGGAAATCATTAAATGTTCCTCTCCTCTTACCAATCAATTCTCTTCTATATAGAAAGACAGGAGATGCTTAAATACCTTTGGCACTGCTTCATGTAAAGAACATGGCTGAATGCTTTCTGAGGAAGAAAAAAAATTGAAGGACTTAGTGAAAACTGTGGTTTGCCATTTCTTACAGCATTCCCAACCACCAGTCAGTCAGTCAACATGCTTTTAGGAAGCAATGTTACCATGGTATGTGCCAGACACTGTGGTAAGTGCTGGAATACAAAGAATGTCAAAAAATATGGTTCCTGTACAAAAATATTTATGAGAGATGTTATAAAAGTGGAAATTACAAGATTTGACAATGAATTGGATTGCTGTGGCCAGTGAGATAAGAAGCCGAGGATAATACCTAGGTTTTGATCTTGGATGACTGGGAAGATGATAGTGGTGCCCTAGACAGTAATATAGTAGTCTGGAAGAGGGAAGTGTTTGGGGTGGGAGTGGGGGGATAATGAGTTGTTTTGGACACATTGAGTTTGTGGTGTCTTTGGAATATCCAGTCTGATATGTTCAAGAAGCAGTTTGGTGTGGTGAGACTGGAACTCAAAAGAGAAGTTAGGTCTGGATAAATGGATATGAGACTCATCTTCACGGAGATGACAAATTAATCCATGGGGGCTGGTGATATCACCAAGCAAAATAGTTTAGTAGGAGAAAACAAGGCCCAATACAGAGCCTTGGGAGACCCTGATGGTTAGTCAGCATGACCTGAATAAAGATCCAGCAAAAGAAGTGAAGAAGTGGACAAACAAGTGGGAGGAAAATCAAGAAAAAATAGTTTCACAAAAGTTTTCAGAGGAGAAAATATCCAGAAGAGGGTTATTGATAAGTCAAAGGCTGCAGAGAGGTCAAGAAGGATGATGATTGAGAAAAAGCCATTAGATTTGGCAATTACAAAGGTATTCCATATGAAAAGAAACATATAGAGAAGAAATAGCCTTCCAGTGGTCATTCTATTTAACTCTCTCAGGAAATAAATGGGAGAATTCAGTCACTACCTGCTCTTCTTGTAAATGGGGACAAGGTCAGTTCTTCTTTTATTTACTTTTGGGAAATGTTTTTGCGTCATCTCCCTGAAGACTGCAGGAAGTGAGATCTTAAAAAATCCTTTTTCTACTTTGGAATGAGTGTTGATCTCCTTTTTGGTTATAAGGAAAAATGTCAGTCATTATTGGTCAAATTTGTAAAGGTTGGTACTGATTCTCATTTATTATTATTATTTTTTTTTTTTTGCAGGGCAATGAGGGTTAAGCAACTTGCCCAAGGTCACACAGCTAGTAAGTGTCAAATATCTGAGGCCAGATTTGAACTCAGGTCCTCCTGAATCCAGGGCTGGTGCTTTATCCACTGTGCCATCTAGCTGCCCCCAGGTGCTGATTCTTAATGACCAGTAATTCCTTGAACTATGTTGTAGGATTGGGTAGTATAGGACAAGCCCAGGGTTCTGTTCTTTTATTCAGAGAAGTGCTTTGACAGGGAAATGTTGAAAGCAAATTTGGTTTCTATGCATAGCCATTCGGTTTACCATTCTGAACAGGCCATTGTGAGCTGTCTAGAAAGGTTCTTGTGAGGTTTATTCTAGAGTGCTGAGCATGAAATTCTGTAATGGTTCATTTTGTTGTTTTTTTTGTTTTTGTTTTTGTGAGGCAATTGGGGTTAAGTGACTTGCCCGGGGTCACACAGCTAGTAAGTGTTAAGTGTCTGAGGCGGGATTTGAACTCAGGTACTCCTGAATCCAGGACCAGTGCTCTATCCACTGAGCCACCTAGCTGCCCCTCATTTTGTTTTTAAACAAATGGTATAGATTAGTAGACAGAGCAACAAAGGGCAGCATTTGGGGTCTCTCAATCCTAATCTGGGATCAGATACTGAGTCATTGTGTGACCTTGGGTAAATTACTATCCAGCCCGAATGGTAGAAGAATGAAAACTATACCACAATAAATATTAATTGAAAAAAACTAGAGGTCTTTTTAGACTGGAGAAGAGGGGGTTGGGGAAAAGCAGGGGCAAAATATTATTCTGTCTTCAAATATTTTAAGGGCTGTCATTTAGAACGAAGCTTCTTAAACTGTGGATCATGACCCCATATGGGGTCATATAACTGAATGTGGGGGCTGTGAAAATGTTGGCAACAATAAAAGGTTATGTCTACCTACTTTATATTCCTATATACCCAGGGTCACAAATGGAAAAAGTTTAAGGAGCCCTGATCTAGAACACTTGTTCAACTTAATCCGTTTGGCCCCTAGTGGCAGAACTGGACCAATTGGTAGAAATTACAGAGAGGTTTATTTTGTTTCAAGATATGGGAAAATGTCCTAACAAGAAGTGCTGTCCACAAATGGAATAAGTTGACCTAAGGAAATAGTGAGTTCTGGGTCACTGGAGATAGTCAAATGGCATTGGGATAGTCATTTGACAAGATTCTCCTTCAGGTACAGGTTGGACTAGAAGGACTTTTTTTTTGGGGGGGGGGTGAGGCAATTGGGGTTAAGTGACTTGCCCAGGGTCACACAGCTAGTAAATGTTAAGTGTCTGAGGCCATATTTGAACTCAGGTCCTCCTGACTCCAGGGCTGGTGCTCTATCCACTGCACCACCTAGCTGCCCCTCTAGAAGGACTTTTAAGGTCACTCTGAACACTGAGATTCCATGAATTCACAATAATTCTTTGGCCTCAATGTTCTGTCATTAAAAGAGATAACCAGTAAGTGTTCATCCTTGTGTTCCTGGGGAAAGAATGCTGACTTTGGAGTCAAAGGGCCAGACTTCAGATGCTTGCTTTGCTACTTGGGACTTTGACTTTGGGTATATCACTTAAATTCTCATGGCCTTACTTCCTTCGTCTATAAAGAGAAGGAATTGGCCCACATGGCCACTATAGTATCTCCTTGCTATAAATTTATGGTCTCATGTTTTACTGGTAATCCAGCCTCAGGAGCTGCCTGACCTATTTGGCTTCCTCACTTGGTGTAAGACTCATAATTTAATGTCTTGTTGAAGATGATGAAAATGCCTATACCAATAAGAACTAGTTTATTGGCTAAGATTTATTGATTTTTTTAAAATCAAGGAATGTTCTAACTTTATTTATATTAAGGGAGAAAGTAAAAAATAGAGTAGATAAATAAAGGCAATCCATGTTTGACAGAAGTAAAACCATAAATTAGACAGAAATCTCAAAAACACAAGGGACAGATTTAAGAGGTGGAAGTTAACTGTTTTCCATCTGACACAGAACAGTGCATAAACAAAAGCAAGCCAGCTGTTTTAGACTACCTCTTCCCTTTTCCCCTAAAAACCTCTGAAATCTACATCCATTTCAGTAATAGCCAAAATCAACTTACAATCATAGTTCATCTCCCCCACAAAGATAATATTTGATCATAGGCATCTATATTCTAGTCCAGGGCTTCTTAAACTTTTTTCACTCATAACCCCTTTTCACCTGAGAAATTTTTATGTGACCCCAGAGATTAGAAAGATAGATATCCTTGGATACATAGGTATTTAAAATAGGTATATATAACCTTTTACTGTTGCCAAATTTTTCTTGACCCCCACATTCAGGCTTGCAACCCACAGTTTAAAAAGCTAAGTGCTAATGCACTGGTCTGCTCATATCACCCTCCCCCTTAAAAATCTCTGGGAGCTTACTACTGTCTATTGAGTAAAGTGCAAAAACCTTGCTTACTACTACTAATAATAATAAGGCTTGGCCTATCCATTCTTTTTTCATGTTATTCTAATTCTTGGAGTCTGTTCCAACCAAACTACATTAGTCAGAGTCCTTTGATCTAGGCCTTGCCTGACTCCATGCCTTTGCTAATGACACTCATTCCTGGATCACCTTTTTGATAAAATATGAGATTCTTGAATTCTCTCCACCACCACCACCACCACCCCAATCACACTCTAAGTTTCCCAAGAGCAAACTTTGGGTCACTCAATTTCGTGTCACTAGTGTCTTTAGCAATAAGGATCAGCCACTGCACTACAACTTAAAGTCTTAGAGAGATGCAGGAAGCACATAGTATGAATCAAAGGCAGAACTTAAATCCAGGTCTTCTTGATTCCAATGCCCGGCACTAAAGACACTTCAGAACCTTCTCCTTACCAGGTTTTGCTGAGCGCCTGCTTTCTTCTACCTTTTTCTACTTTTCATCCAGGTCTCAGCAATTATTTTGGCTTTTTACTCCACTGATACATATACTCATCTTCACTGTTGCCATAACACCCACAGAACTCCCTTCCCACCTTTAGGAGAAAGGAGTAAGTAAGGATCATCCCCTTCTCAAATCCAGTGTAAGATCATCAATTGAGAGACAGGAAAAAATTCTAGCTCATCTACTCTAACCCCCTTATTTTAAAGACTAGGAAACACAGTTCCAGAGAGTTTAAATGATTTAAATAAATCTGCTGAAGCAGATTGTAACTTCAATTTAATAAGTGGTCTTTAAGTGGGTGCTATTCATCACCCCAAGTCCAAATAGGCAGACCAACCTGCTTAACCTTTCTGAATCTAGTTAGGTTAATCTTCAGGCAACAGACATGAGGTCCATTGTTGGACCTGTACCGCAGGTCTTTCCAGAACGATAGTACCTTTCAGACTTTGTGTTCTGGTATAGAGAATATAGGTATAACTTCCACAGTGGGATGATGAACCAGAGCGGAATTTCAGTGGAGAAAAGGGGGAATATAATTCTGATACAGCGTAGAATATGATGAGGGGGGATGAACAAAAGAGAGGTCTAAACAAGTGCTAATAAAATTGTGAGAAGGCACAGCTCTCTTTCATCTGAGGAGATCGGGGAAGGACACATGGAGAAGGTAGCACTTGAACTGAACATTGCAGAAAGCATAAGGTTCTGAGAGGCAGAGATTTGGAGGGATTTGGGGCATGGGTAAAAGTCTATGCTAGTGTTTGAAGGCAGGACACGTGGGGACACAGTACAAGAACAGGGACAGAACATCTTCAACAAGGAACAGACAAAACAGATTATCCAAGATGATTCACAGTCCAGAAAGAGAGAAGACATTAAGACAGTTGGAAGGCTGAATACCCCATTCTTTCCCCTGGAAATCCTTTAAGGCTTAATTTAAAAGTCATGTCCTTGGGGCAGCTAGGTGTGGAAGTAGATAAAGCACCAGCCCTGGATTCTGGAGGACCTGAATTCAAATCTGACCTCAGACACTTGACACTTACTAGCTGTGTGACCCTGGGCAAGTCACTTAACCCTCATTGCCCGGCAAAACAAAACAAAAAAGTCATTTCTTCTTCTCAATCTTCATAGCACTTTGTATTCTTTGAAGAGATCTAGGAAGTATCTCAAAACTCTCATAAGCACACCCAGTGGTCCCATCCCCTATCATTTATATTATATCTATTTTTGTATAATCTTATATCCCCTGATAGATCAGAACTTCTTAAACTTTTTCCATTCATAACCCGTTTTCGCTGGAGAAATTTTTACTCCACCTGGGTATAAAGGCATATAACAAAGCTGCTTAGCCTTTTACTGCTGCCAAATTTGGGGGGACCCCTACATTCAGTTACTCGATCCCATATGGGGTCATGACCCATAGTTTAAGAAGCTAGGTAATAGACTACAAAGGCAGAGTCAACAAAATCAAAACTTATACCCCCCCCCCAAAAGCCACAATATGACTTCAGTAATGTGGTAAAAATCAAATTTTGGCCCTCACAGTAAGAAGCAACTAGCTTCTGTGATAAACTGCTAACCAAGCTGGTCAAACATCAATGCACTAAAGTTCCACTTAACACCCATTAAATTGGCAAAGTTGACAAAAAAAGGAAAATAAAAAATGCTGGAGGTCATATAGGAAAATTCACACTATTGTTAGAGTTATGAACTGGCCCTGCCTTCTGGAAAGCAGTTTGAAACCATGCCCCAGAAGCTAATAAAATATGTATACCCTTTGACCCAGCAATAGCACTACTAGGTTGATACCCCCAAAGAAATCAAAGAAAGAGGAAAAGGACCCATGAGAAAAGAGGGAGAAAGGGAAGAGAAAGGAATAAGCATTTATATATTGCTTACTATGTGCCATGCACTGCGCTAAGCACAACCCTTTAAGGTTTTGTGTGTCTGAGGCTGAATTGAACTCAGGTCTTTTTTTTTTTTTAGTTTTCAACATTTGTTTATATAAGATTTCAATTTCAAATTTTTCTCCCTCCCTCCCCTCCCTCTCCCCCTCCCCTAGACAGCAGGTAATCTGATATAGGTTATATATATATATATATATATATATATACATTAAACATATTTCTTCATTAGTCATGTTATAAGAGAAAATCAGAGCAAAAAGGAAAAACCTCAATAAAGAAAAACAACAGCACCAAAAACAAAAGAAATAGTATGGTCCAATAAGCATCCATATTCCACAGTTCCTTTTTTTTTCCCCTGGATTTGGTGAGCCTTTTCCATCATGAGTCCTTTGGAACTTTCTTGTACCATTGTATTGGTGAGATGAATCTAGTCTATCACAGTTGATCAACACATAATGTTGATGATACTGTGTATAATGTTCTTCTGGTTCTGCTCATCTCACTCATCATCAGAACTCAGGTCTTTTAACTATAAGCTCAGTCTTCTATCCACTGTGCCACCCAAGTGCCTTTATAAAATGTACAAAATGAGCTCCTTTTGGAGGTGGGAAAAAATGGGAAACTGATGGAGTGAGTACCTATCAACTGGTGAATAGCTAAACACATTATGGTATATGAATGTGAAGGAATACTATTGGTGTTATAAGAAATAATGAAAGGAGTAGTTTCAGAGAGACCTGGAAGACCTTTATGAACTAATGCAGAATGAAGTGAGCAGAAAGAAGAGACAAATTTATATAATAACAAAAATATTATAAAGACAAACAACTCTGAAAGACTTTGGAATTAACGCAATGACCATCTAAGATTCCATTGGTCTCACTATGAAACATGTTAGCTACCTCCTTACAGAGAAGTGATAGATTAAGACATATATATGTACACACACACATATATAGAAGGTGGGCCAAAAATCACAATGTTTTAATAACTTTTTCAAAGTTTTTTTCTTTATTTTTTGCCATTTATAAGATTTTATTTTTCACTATATAATTTCCTATATATACACACTATATGATGTTACATATACAGAAAGAGACAGAGAGGGAAGGAGGGACAGCGTGAGCTAATTCAGGTATTTGTTGTGCTTAATTACATAAGTGTGTGTCTGTGTGCATGTGTATATGTCACAAGGGCTTTATTTTTCTTTTCCTTTTCAGCAGAGGAGGAAGGTAATGGGAGAGAATATAAATTCTGGTTAACTGGAAAATAAAATTTAATTTTTAAAAACTTTGGAAAAAATAGTATCAAAATCTTGTGAACTGGGGAGGGGGGGGGAGGACTAGGTGGCGCAGTGGATAAAGCACGGGCCCTGGATTCAGGAGAACCTGAGTTCAAATCCGGCCTCAGACACTTAACACTTACTAGCTGTGTGACCCTGGGCAAGTCACTTAACCCCCATTGCCTGAAAAAAAAAAAAAAAAGGAAAAAAAATCTTGTGAACTCAATTCAAAAAGACAAATTACATATTGAAAGGTGTTTTTTTATAAATATTTTTAAATAAAAAGTTTTGAGTTCCAAATTCTATCCCTCCTTCCCTCCCTGAGGCAGTAAGCAATCAGATATAGGTTATACATGTGCAATTATGTAAAACATTACCACATTAGTCATTTAGTGTAAGAAAATTCAAATGAAAGAAAGAAAGCGAAGAATACCATGCTTCAGTCTGTATTCAATATGAGTTCTTTATTTGGAGGTGGATAGGATGCTTCATCATTAGTCCTTTGGAATTGTCTTGGATCATTGTATTGATGAGAATAGTTAAAACATTCATAGTTTTTCATCCAACAATGTTGCTGTTACTGTGTACGGTGTTCTCCTGGTTCTGCTCACTTCACTCTGCATCAGTCCACTTAAGTCTTCCCAAGTTTTTCTGAAATCATCCTGCTCGTCATCTCTTATAGCACAATAATATCCCATTACAATCATATAACATAGCTTGATTAGCCATTCCCCAATTGAAGGGCATTCAAAAGATTTTTTTTTAATGTTTAAAAAAGGACAATAGATTGGTCACCCTAGTTTTTTATTCTTTGCATTCCTCTTAGCACAAGGACTTGTATATAACAGATGCTTAATAAATGGTTGTTGAATTAAATTTTGATATAAATGCATAACACATTAACAATTTAAGAATGGGACCTTTGACATCTGACTACCTCAGAGAACTGCTAAATGAAACTGTTAAGAGCTATGTAAATATTGATTGTTATTGTTTCGTTAATTATTACCTAGTCCTTTATTTTACTTATGAGGAAACTGAGCCCCACAGTGGGGAAGAGGCTTGCTCAAAATTATCAGCTAGAGGAGGGCCTGGCAACCAGGTGACACTTTTGTAATTATTCGTTGTATCCCCACAGGTCTTGGTAGGATGCACTAAATACTTGCTTACTAGACAAGAGGACTTTACAATGTCTTCGGTAGGTAGAATTCACAGTCGGCAAACAATGAAAGGCAGTATAATGCAATTCAGCTTGCCAAACATTTATTGACTACCCTACCGTGTTCAAGGGTTTGCAATTCAAGAAGTAGTTTTGTTTTTTTTTAAGTATGTAGCCGGCAGTGTAGTGGCCTGACTGATCTGGAGAAGGAGAGATAAGGGGTGCTGGAGGGCAACCTGAAGACTCGGGGGAGCAAAGGGAATTTAAGATAAGGAGAGGCCAGCTGAAATGGGCAGCTCTAGAAAAAAGGCGGCAAACAGCCTCTACCTCCGCTGCTTCTCCCTCTCCAAGATTAGATTCACCCAATTACCTTCAACCCAATCGTGAGTCTCTGGACACGCCCCTCAGACCTGGGCTCTCCTTCCACCGCGTCCCCACCTCCATGGCTCGTATGCACCACGTGCCTCCTTCCCCCACTCAGGCCCGGGGATGGGTTGCACCCTGGCCTCGCTGTGGTTCTCGCTCGGTGACATTTTGTCCAGTGTCCCGCCCGTAGGCCACCCCAACCTGCTCCATCCTGCACTCACCCACTGCCCCTCGGGCTTCTCCTCTAGTCCTTGATCAACTAGCGGCACGGCCTTAGCGGACCTGAGCATGCCCTGGCCCCGCCCCGCAGCCTCCATGGCCCCGCCCCTGGCCCGAAGACCACGCCCCAGGCCTGCCTCTCCTTGATTTCCCCGCGGGTCGCAGGCCCTCCCCACGCTTGGAAGATGGCGGCTTCCTTGGGAAGGTTACTTCGGGCTTCGGTGAGTGGCCTGGGGTGAGGGACGGAGGCGGCGCGGCCCCCCAGACGCTCTCTCTTGCTATATGGGCTCGACCCCCAGCTTCCACGCTCCCTCTGCCGGCCCGGAGAAATGTCCAGCCCCGGGGCCTGGCCGCAGGACGGGGCTGAGCGGGTCGCTGCCCGCACCGTGCGGCTGGATAGAGACCTCCTGTGCTGCCCACCTGCTTGCATGCCAGGAACAGAGACCAGCCCTCCGCTAACGCATCGCCAGCCCCCTCCTTCCAATTCTTCCCCCATTCCCCCTTCTCTTCCTCCTCCATGTGCCTTTTCTCTAGCTCCCAGAGCAAAGACTTTCCTCTTTATTTAGCCCTCCAGCCTTTAAAATAGTACCCATCCCCCCATGACCCTTCATTCTCCCCCATCCCCCAGGGCAATGCCTGTGCTCTCTGTCCGTCCTTTTTGTCTCCCAATCCTCCACCCGACCCCTATCCTGCATTATCTTCTAGTCCAACCTGCCTTCCCCCTCCCCCTTCCATATTCTCTCTCTTGGACCCAGTCTACAGCTATCTCTCTTTTGTGTCTCTTCTTGCTGCTGCTGATCCTTTCACAAGGGACTGCCCAGATCAACTTGATAAATGCCTGACATTTTGTCGATTATTTGTAGGGTTCGATTCAACAGACACTGTATGACTGGCACCGTGCTAGAGGGCTGGGACACAAAATGACAATTTCTGCCCTCAAGGGAACTTTGGAAAGGTCTTCTTTTCCTAATCAAAACTATTGTTTGTGTAGAAATAGACCCGTGTTCAGAATATAACACCTAGAAGGTTGCCTAAATAAACAAAATGCTCTAGACTGGAGTGCTTGATTAGCTGGCACTATTGGCTATGTTGTACCCCCTTAGGGGCAGCTAGGTGGCACAGTGAATAGGTGGATAGAGTGCTGGGCCTGGAGTCAGACTCCTCTTCCTGAGTTCAAATCCAGCCTCAGATACTTACTAGCTGTGTAATCCCGGGCAAATCACTTAGCCTTGTTTGCCTCAATTTCCTCATCTGTGAAATGAGCTGGAGAAGAAAATGGCAAACCAATGCAGTATCTTTGCCAAGAAAACCCCAAGTAGGGGTCATGAAGAGTGGAACATTACTCAGCAACAACAAAAAAACCTTTTTGTAACAAGTCTCTTTCCTCTCCCTTGTTTTGTGTGGCAGAAAGATGTTTAAAAGCTTGGAGAATTAAAGAATGCTGAGCTCTTCTTTACTAATTAGAATTGCTCACTGGGGCCAGGGACATTGAGAGATGTTAGGCCCCCTATAATCACTTTTCTCTGTGTTTCTGCTGGTTTCCTGATTCTAGCCCTACAATAGAATGGTTTTTTGTCTGTATTTTATTTGCAATGAGAAAAAGTAACATTTCACTTAACAGGTGGCACGGCATGTGAACTCCTTTCCCCTGGGGATTTCTGCAGCCTTTAGGCCTGTTGCGACTAGAAACACATTCCCAGCCAAGATTATGCCCACAACTGCTACCCATTCAAAATTTTCCTTCAGCACTAGTAAGTCCTCTCCATTATGCTCCATTATTGATACAAAAGTAGAAAATGACACGTTTGTATATGCCACTTTTCTTGGGTGGATGTTGTAGGTTGTGGTGTAGAGGAGCAACTGAGCCCTCAGATTTTTTGATTCAGCATTTTGTTATTTATATTGTAAATGTTTGCAAACATCCATCATATTCAACATAAAATAGAAATTCATTTTGAAATTCATATTGTATGCCATAGGCTATGAACTTTGCTACCGTCAAATTTCAGATATATAAAGCATTTTTAATGGCTTCGAAACCGTATGTATATGAGGGCAGCTAGGTGGCGCAGTGGATAATGCATGGGTCCTGGATTCAGGAGTACCTGAGTTCAAATCCGGTCTCAGACACTTGATACTTATTAGCTGTGTGACCCTGGGCAAGTAACTTAACCGCAGTTGCCTCACCAAAAAGAAAAAGAAAATGTATAATATCACTGAATCTTGTCCTGTGCAGGAGTAAATTACTAAGTTGGTCTTTGTATAAAAAGTTCTTAAAGTCAGACTTTAAAATACCTCAAGAAAATCATTGGGAAGCTTTGTCCAGTAACATATATATGTTTACCTATTTATGGAAGGAAGAGTTGTCCTGAACTGAAACTTTCGATTAACATCTGTATTAATTATTAATGAAGGGTTTCCTTAAGCACTGAGAGGTTAAGTGACTTTCAGATTCACAACCAGTATATCTGGCAAAGGTGGGGCTTGAATTCTACTAATCATTTCTATATACATCTATATTTTTAAGGTTCTTCAATTTACGTGCCTGCTGTCACCCAGCATGCTCCATATTTTAAGGGTACAGCTGTCGTCAATGGAGAATTCAAAGAAATAAGCCTTGATGACTATAAAGGCAAATATTTAGTGCTTTTCTTCTATCCTCTTGATTTGTAAGTATAGTTTCCATAATGCTCTTATGTTATGCTTTGGTCAGACAGAGAGTCTCTATTCTCTTAGAGGCTTCTCTCATATTTTCATGAGTGAGGAATTCCTTATGAGTTTTTATTTTGAATGTCCTTTAGTACAGCTTGAGTCTGTTACTAGTTAAGAAGTGATAACACTTGGGAATGAGAATCATTCCATATGATGATTATGGTTTTAAAGTAGTTGAACTTGTATATTCCAAAGTATCATTGTAAAAGTACCTATTTCTGGGGGCAACTAGGTGGCACAGTGGATAGAGCACTGGCCCTGGATTCAGGAGGACCTGAGTTCAAATCTGGCCTAAGACACTTGATACTTACTAGCTGTGTGACCCTGGGCAAGTCACTTAACCCTCATTGCCCTACCAAAAAAAAAATTTAGTAAAAGTGCCTATTTCTAATTAGTTCTAAAACTTAAACAATTTTCTTATTTATGCAAAATGTATCCGTGTAATGGCTTCATTGCTTCAAATAATCCATCATTTCATTGATGTGAGCCCTCACTACACCAAAACACACTTCACAACCCCTTCATAAATGATCTTTATTCATTGCTGTGGCCAAGTAAATCACAAACTAGTGGGAAACTTTCTAGAAGCGCCTCCAAATTTTAGGGGACTGTATGATGTGGAGAAAAGAAATACTAGATTGGTGTCAGAGGACCTGTGTTCAAATTCTGACTTAATGGAGGTAAATATAAGATTGTCCTAATCATCTTTTTTTCCCTTTCTAGCACTTTTGTGTGTCCAACAGAAATTGTTTCATTCAGTGACAAAGCTAATGAATTTCATGATGTGAACTGTGAAGTAGTTGCTGTTTCAGTGGATTCCCAATTCAGCCATCTTGCCTGGATAAATACACCAAGAAAGGTATAAGACTGAACTATAGATTTAACCACTACCCAAATAGTCCTCAAAAGACTTAGAGACATGGAAAGTAAAAAGGCTCTGAAACCACTCTAGCAGGATTGCCACTATAATTCTTAAAAACTTACTGTTAATATGTTAACAGCCTTAAAATGTTATTTGATGAAATCTCAGAAATCTCCCATATAGTATAAAAAAACTACATGAATATTTAGAAACATCTTTGGTTAAATCCAAAGGCCTTTAATCAGCATAGGAAAAATACAAAAAGTACAAGAGAACGAGATAAAGGTAAATTAAGGAGGAAACATCCCCTGTCATCTATTTCCTTCCTTTCTTTTCTTAGGCCCAAATACCTAAGGTAACTTCACTATTACCAAGTGTAAGGGACTTTTCTGTAAATTAAAAAAACAATAGAGCCTTCCTCAGAATTATTTAGAACAACAAATTCCAAGCTAAGCTACTAGAGTTGAATTATTGCTTTTTCTTACAATTACAAATAACTATAAACTGCTACTTCATTATTCCTCCTAGTTTATATTCTGCTGCATAGTAAGTCTTCAATTAGAGAAGAATTTGAAGATTTGAAAAAATGCTACATAATTTCATCTGCAACAATATTTTAATTTTAAAAGTTTTAAATTATTTCCTACTGACTGCTAAATAACTGAAAGGGCATTATGACCTTGGTTATTTGGGATTTCTTTTCTTCTAAATTCAAACAGATAAGTTCATCATTATCTTTTTGAGGTCTTGTGTTTTCCAAGGTCAGATAGTTTTATGCAAACCTACTAAATCACAATATTATCCAATAATATTTTGACAAGCAAGGTTATACATAGAGGCAAAGTGGAAAGAATTTCCTTATGTAAGAATTTACAATTGGTATCTGAAAAAGGGGATCTGTAAATTTTATATTCTAGCATCAAGCATGTTGGTTAAGTTATATAGTAATACTGATTTTTAAAATTTTCGTTAGAGTGGTGGTTTAGGCCATATGAATATTGCGCTCCTATCAGATTTAACCAAACAAATTTCCCGAGACTATGGAGTTCTACTTGAAGGACCTGGCCTTGCATTAAGGTAATCGCCTGTTGCTTGTTAACCTTGATTTGCCTGTACAAATTAATGCCACAATAATTCTTACAGATGTAAAACTTGGTAAAGCATTTAAAAATATTTATTATTATTGCAATAACAGTGAAAGCTTGTTTTCATGTAATGCTTAAAATTTTTTGAAGCACTTTACAAATCTTCTCTCATTTTTTATCCTAATCTTTCAAAAACCATTTTATTCAACAGTGTTAAGTGCTGGGGAGAATAAAAAGATCAGTTAGCTGACTAAGTAGAAAAGGATAAGAACCAATCGCTATAATAAGAGGCAGAGGCAGAATGTGATAAGGGCTAAGAAGGTTCAGAGAAGGTTCCCCCTCTCTAACCAAATATGATTTGTATCAAAAAAGAATTAGTGAAGGAAGTAGCCTTTGAGGTGGGTCTTGAACCCGTGGAGTTATTGTGGGGATTATGTAAAATAATGTTTGTGAAAGTACTTGGAAAACTAAAATACTAGGGGAGTGTAAAGTGGTGTAATTGTTACTGCTCTGTACTAGTAGCGAATTTTATATACTGCTTTGTAGTTTACAATGAAAATAACAGCTGATATTTGTATAAAGTACTTCAAGGTTTATAAAGTACTTTACAAACATTTTCTCATTTAATCCTCACAACAACCTTGGAAGGGAGGTGCTGTTACTTTCTCCATTCCACTGAGTCTGAAAAAGCTTAAGTGATTTGCCCAGGTCTGAAGGAAAATTGGAACTCAGGTCTTCCTGACTCCCAAGTCAAGCATTCTGTTCACAAACAGCACTGCCTCTCATGAAGAAAATGCTCTCTTTATAACAATCTTGTGAGGTAGGTAGTGCAAGTATTATTTTCCTTTTGCAGTTAAGGAAACTGAGGATGCAATAGAAGAGAATGTTCTTGAGGGCAGAGACTGTTTTTCATTTTGTTTGTATTGTATGGGGCTAAAATTCTAGCTATATTATCTACAATACGAGTGGTCGCCAATAAATTATAAGCTTTAGCGAGAGTATTTAAGTGTTTAAGTATTTATTAAAGAGCATTAGGATCAGAGAGAAAGGTAAAAATCTAACTGTTTCTAAGAGACCCCCCTCATCCAACCCACTGACCCACCATGGCAAGGTCAGGAACAAAAAGGACCCAAGGCTTCCTCCTTCCTCCCAGAAGCCTCTTGTGAAACTGGGAACATCCCCCCCACACACACACACACACAGCTCCAAGCTAATTGGCTGGTAGCTTTGATAGACAGTACCCACGAGCAAACGTCACTTCCTGATGCCAAAGACCTGACCGCATGGCTTGCCCTCAGACACCTTCTCATGGCAGAGCTTTCCTACAGTAACTCCAGCAGGTGGCATCATTCCAATCGTTACAGTATTCTCCCTCCTTGTAGGCAATTAATAAATTTGGATTGAATTGAATACATGTTAAATGACATATCCAGGGTCATAGAACTAATATTTGCTAGAGTTGAGACTCCAGTCCAAGTGTTTGAATAACTCCAATGTGCTTTGCATTACATAGTGCTTCCATGAATTCTTAGTAGTTCTCTTTCCATTTCACTGAATGACCTATTCATTAAATAAAAGTATTCCCCAAAGTTATTTTTTTGGTCTTCTCCCCTTTTGCCATATTCTGTCCTTTGGTAATTTCATCCACTCCCCTGGTCTCTATGGTTGCCTCCCAACCTCTTTTCTGTAGCCATCCATTCTAATTTCCTGCTAGAAGCATATCCTATACATATACTGGAGGCATCAAAGGGGCAGTGAAAACTCATTTCTGAGAGACCAATTCTTCTCTGCCTGAATACTAATAGGTAGTAACTCTTTGAATGCAGAGGTCTCTTCATAATTGACCCTAATGGAGTTATCAAACATATGAGCGTCAATGATCTCCCTGTGGGCCGAAGCGTGGAAGAAACTCTTCGTTTGGTGAAGGCATTCCAGTTTGTGGAAGTGCACGGAGAAGTCTGTCCAGCAAATTGGACACCAAATTCACCTACGGTATGTTTAATTTTAAAATTGATTTTAGCATTCAGAAACACTCCAAGAGTAGAATTCATTGATCTCTTTGCTGCCAGGAACACTGGCCTGAAAAGCCTATAAGGGCAAGAAAAGTAGAGGCTTCAGAATGGAGATTAAGATTGTATATAAAGGACTGAATTTGATCATAGATTATATTGTAGAAGCCAGGAAGCAGGAAGGATTCCCTACCATGATCTTGGAAAGTATTCATGTAACTTTTTTATGTTAAGCTATTATTTTTTATTTCTTTATTTCTTTTATTTCTTTTTAAAAAATTAATCTTTCAAGTAATTTTTTAAAAATTAAAATGCCCTTCCCAATCTCTTCACCCTCAACTCCTACTAAGTAAATTTTCAAAAATCCTTCAGTATTTATCTACATAGTCTGGCAAAGCAAATCCCTATTATTAGCCATGTGCAAAAATGGGTGTCCCTTTCTGCATTTTAAGTCCCTCGCTATTCACCGTCATTCTTTTGGACTCACAGTTTTATCATTGAATTAGTCAAAGTAATTCTTTGAAAGGCTTTTTTTTTTTTTGGTCTATAATGTTATCATTGAATAAATTGTTCTCTTAGTTCTTCTCACTTCAGTCTGCATTAGTTCATACATGTGTTTCCAGGTTTCTCTAAAATTTTCCATGTCATTCTTGTTATGACACAATAATATCAGTTTCTTTAACCATTCCCAGAGGAAGACTAACCCTCACTTTCCAATTTTTAGCTATCATTAAAAGAGCTGCTATAAATATGTTGTTGTTTTACACGTTGTGCCTTTTCCTTTTTTTTTTTTTTTGCAGGGGGGCGGTGTGTCTAATAATGATATAGCTGGGTCACTGTTTAATAACTTTTTGAGCATAATTCTAAAATGGTTGGACCAGTTTATAGCCCCACAAACAATACACTTGTGTACCTTTCTCCTGCCCCCCACCCCCCAAGCCTTTTGAAACATTTGTCAGTTTCCAAAAAGGATCGACAAAAAATGTCGATCTGATAGGTATGAGGCAGAACTTAGAGGTTCTGGAGTTTTTTTTCTTTTTGAATCACTTTTTTGGGGGAGGGGGCGCTGAGGGTTAAGTGACTTGCCCAGGGTCACACAGCTCGTAAGTATCAAGTGTCTGAGGCCAAATTTGAACTCAGGCCTCCTGAATCCAGGGCCGGTGCTTTATCCACTGTACCACCTAGCTGCCCCAATCACTTTTTAAAGATCTGAAATTAGAAATTGAATCTTTGAGGGGAAGATATAGTTCACAATAAGTCATAACTGTACCACTAAAATTTATGTATTTTCAGATCAAGCCATCTCCGACTGCTTCCAAAGAGTACTTCGAGAAAGTGAATAAATAAATGATACCATGTATTGAAGACCTGCACAGCGCTTTTTAAATTATGAAGAAACCACAAATTGGAATCTACAATAACATGCAAAAAAAATTACTGCATATAGAAGTGTAGAATATATACAACTTCTGCTTGTATCTGTGCATCCCAAAATGCTGTTTTCATAAAATTTCCCCCCTAAACTATTTAACCTTAATAGTTGATGCTAGTTCAAAGATCCTTTAGTACCAAATACTTGCTTTTTCCCATAGTTCTCCTTTACAGATTGCATTTACCATATATTTGATGTCTTCATTCGAACCAAGAGGTTCTCTTGAATTTGTAGGCTAAAGGAATTGTTCATTGCCTCCATATGCACAAATACCAGTGTGGCAAACCTTTAATCAGGATGCTTTGAGGGTCTTGAGTTTTATAGGTAAACAGGTATAGCTGCTTTCCCTTTACTGAATATCCCTTTGCAGATTTATTTTTTAATTGAACTATAGTCCTTTCTCCATAAAGTGAATGTCCTGCAATTAAGGATAATAATGTCAGAGGTCTAATTTGACTCATGGCACATTTGAGTATAAGACAGGTATGAAGTATATTTGTTTTTAAAAATCCAACACTTACAATGGTAAGTTAAAAATAGTTAATCACGGAGGGCAGACCAGAGATTTTTAATTCAGGGTTCATTTCACCATTATTTGATGTTTAAGTGAACTTTATGTCTTGATACATTTCAAAACTATTTAATTTTATTATAAAAGATATCCGTTGAACCCCAGAATTGCATATTAATGCTGCTTTGGAAATGATTATTGAACATTTATTTTTCTAACTGGTGAATAACTCTGTATGTTCTATAATCAAGAATAAAGAAAATTTAACGTATTTTTACATTGTTGCAGCTCTTTAACACCCGGGAGAGGATGAAGTGGGGAAGGGGCACTATAGGGGTCAGGGTTGGGGAGCGGAGCTAGACCCAGGTGGGGTCGAAAAGGCACCTGAGGCCGAAGAGGAGGAAGCACTTCTAGCAAGGTGTTATCCACTCCCTTGAAATTTCCCTCTCTGGCATCTCTGACAGGATGGAGCCCAACGTCCCTCTAACTCAGACTCGACCATCCAAACAAGGTGTGGAACGGGTCTGCCTCTTGGGGACCGCACAGGAAGTCTTCTAGCAGAGGCTGGATAACCACTTGTGTATATTTTAGAGGGGTGGAGTAGGTGAACCGAGAGGCCTCCTAACCCCGTGACTTTGGACAGCTTTGAATAGAGTAGCGATGACCAGGTGTGGAAAGGGCGCGGAGTGTAGAATGGAATGTACGGGGCCACGTGGACGCTATCAGCGTTTCTGAATTTGTCCTGAGGCTTAGAGATTGCCAGTCACTCCTTCCGGTTCCTCTGCCCCAACTGGGGCAGCAGCTACCAAGTCGATTAGGGAATTGGAATGAAGCACCGGACTGCTATTCGGGCCACACCTCCTCTTCCTCCTCCGCAGCCGGCCCCGCCCCCAAGAGATGCAGGCGGATCTGGAGGGAAGGGAAGGGGCCGGGCTTCGTGGGGGCCGTCCTCCCTTACCCATGCTCACTGCCGTGTCTTCCGGCGCCTGCTCCCCAGCTAGCTAGAAACTTATCTGGGAGGCCGCTCATGGAGCCGAACTTGCACTTCTGGATCCGAGAAAGCCAAGTACGGAGCAGATGCCGAGCCGGGACAGGGTGGGACTGTCTCCGGGAGAGAGTGGTGCATGTAGAGAGGCGGTCACCGCCTCAGCACTTGTGCATTTTGCATCATGAGATAACCCTTTGGGGGCAGCCTCAAGGTCACTGCCCGCTCCCTCTCTCGCTTTGGGCCAACTCCAGCACAAATCAAGAGCTTCTGGGGGGGTAGGGAGAGACTACCTCATCTCCTGAGTGCAGAAGACAGGCTAAAGCCTGCACCAACCCACTTGGCTCTCCCAAGCATGGTCCAGGGGAAAAAGTACTCGATGTGTAGCACTGGATGCTGGATTTGATCCCCGGCTTTGTCATTTACCAGCCTTGTGCAAATTAGAGCCTTCCCTCTGACCCTCAGTTTGCTCATCTGTAAAATGAGGAGATCGGACTAGATGGTTTTAAAACTCACAGTGTCCAGGTCTGAACATGTCATCTGTGATCCTGCGTCTGCCCTGGACTCGGCGGGGTACACACACCATCACCCTTTTCTAGCAAATCTCTCTTAGAATTTCTACTCCCTTAGGATTTACTCCCAGATACCACCTTTTCTGAAGTAAGCTTTAGCATTAGCTTGAAGATCAAAGATTGGGGGGAAAAATTCCTTCTTTGCTCCCAGACTTTCAGTGGGATCCTTGAGGCTCTCTCTGACCTTAGTCATGCCATCCATGCACACACAGGCATTTCAGTATAGACATTTAACGGTGACCAAGAAATATCTCCAACTGCTCATTTTGTAATGCCATTAATTAATGCCACCTGAGCAGCAACATGATGCAGTGGTTAGAGCTTTGGGCTTGGAGTCAGGAAGACTTGAGTTCAAATCCAGCCTCAGACATTGATTAGCTTTGTGACCTGATAGAAGTCACTTACTTGCCTCAGTTTTTTCATCTGTACAATAGAGTTAATAACAGCAACTACCTCCCAGGGTTATTGTGAAGATCAAATGAGTGTCTGGCCCACAGTAAGCACTATATAAATGTTGACTGTTATTATTAACATCCTTTTCTAATCTCTTTTCTTTTGTTTTTGTTTGTTTTCAGTCTTTTGTCCAAAGATTTCTTCACTGGCTTGACATACTAGACCCAACAAATGTACTGCTCTCTCAGGTAAATATTTTCTTGATTCAAAACTATACCTTTATATTGGTCCCTGATAAAAAATTATGTTTTACTATTTTAAGCCCAGTTGAAATCACAGGATACTCTTGTTTCTAATTTTAAAAAGGCATTTCTTTTTGCATGAGCTTGCCTGATTAAAAGGCCATTTAGATTGTTGTAGAAACAGGAAATAGAAACAGGAAAACCTTTCTATTAGATCCCTTGGTGAGGGGAAAGAGGGCAATTGAATGCATGTATACACCAATCCAGATGCCATAGAGAGTAGATACAATGTAATAGGAGTAGCTATTCAGACATGCAGACAATTCAAAGAGGCAAAATCCAAGAAAGGATCCATCCAGTAGTTAAACTCATAGCTTTAAATGTCTACACACAGTTGTACAAAGTTGAAGCAACAAGCAAAATGAGGTAGACGTGCTATGCAAACTGGCAAATTTGACCTCATATATCACCAAGATTTGGTAGGATCAAACTCATGATTGGAATATGGCTATGAATGAATATGCCTTATTTGAAAACACCTCCACCACCACCCAAACAGGATAGGTAAAAAGAGGTGGCTGGGAATATTAATAAGGCATATTGATTTATTTTGTTTTTACATCTTTTTTTATTTTCCAAATATATCCTCCCTCAGTGCCCAAGAAGACATCTCTTATAACAATGTGCCTCAGGGCAGCTAGGTGGCACAGTGGATAGAGCACTGGCCCTGGATAGAGCACTGGCCCTGGATTCAGGAGGACCTGAGTTCAAATATGACCTCAGACACTTAACACTTACTAGCTGTGTGACTCTGGGCAAGTCACTTAACCCCAATTGCCTCACCAAAAAAACCAAAAACAAAAAACTATTGTTTCTATAGAAACAATAGTGAAACAATAGTGATCAAAACTGTATTCAGTTTTTAGGTTTTGTTCTTTCTATGTACATTGTCACAGTCATTGTGTACATTGTTTTCTTGATTCTGTTTCATTCTGCATAAGTTCATATAAGTATTCTCATGCTTCTCTGAAATTTTCATTTTAATTGTTCCATATGACAAATTAATATTCCAATCTAATTCATATGCCACAATTCATTCAGCCATTCCCCAAATCAGTGGGTCTACTTTTTCCCCAGTTATGTACTGCTGTTAATTTTTTGGTGTACATGAGACCAGAAAAGGGTATGTGCCTATCAGTGGCATCATTGAGTACACAAGCATTTATTAATTGTCTGGTATGTGCCAGCCACTGTATTAGACATTGAGATATACCCTTCCCCTACCAAATAAAGATGAAAATAGTTCCTATGAGGGCAGCTAGGTGGTGCAGTGGATAAAGCACCAGCCTTGGATTCAGGAGTACCTGAGTTCAAATCTGGCCTCAGACACTTGACACTTACTAGCTGTGTGACCCTAGGCAAGTCACTTAACCCCCATTGCCCCACAAAAAAAAAAATGTTCCTATGCTCAAGGAGCTTACAGTAGGGGGATGGGCAGGGGAGAAGAGGAGGGACAGCCATGGAGAACAAATGTACACATATAAATAACTACAAAATATACACTAATTAAATTCAAATTAATTTTTGGAGAAAAGTTAACAACTCAGGGGGAACAAGAAAGGCTTTGTGTAGGAGACAGCATGAGCTAAGGCTTAAAGGGGATCATTACAGGCATGGGAAAGATCAGCCTGATCAGGAGATGGAATGTTGTCCATGGATAATAGCAAGTAGGCCAGTTTGGGCAGAGTATGATAGGTATGAGGAGTTATAATATAAAAGAGATCTGCGCTTCAAATACCAGACAATAGTTTTATTTTATTCCAGAGGCATTAGGAAGCCACTGAAACTTTGTGAGCAAAAAAGTGGCATGATCAAACCCAAAGAATTGGAAACTGAGGGGACACCCATCAATTGGGGAAATGGCAGAACAAGTTATGGTATATGATTGTGATGGAATACTTTATGCTATAAGAAATAATGAGCAGGATGGCTCCAGAGAAACCTTAGAAGTCTCATATAAACCGATGCAAAGTGAAGTGAGCAGAAGCAGAAAAACATTATACATAATAACAGCAATATTATAAGGATGATCAAATGTGAAAGAATTAGCTCCTCGGAGCAAGGCAATGATTCAAGATAATTCCAAAGGACCCATGATGAAACATTCTGTCTTACCTCCAGAGTGAAACTGATGAACTCTGAGGGCAGATTGAAGCATACTTTTTTCAATTTCTTTTTCTTGGAGTTTTTATTTAAGTGGTTTTTGTTTTTTGAAACATGACTAATATGGAAATATGTTTTGCATGACTTTAATATATAATTGATATATTACTTGCCTTTTCAAAGGGTGTAGGGGGCAGAAGAGGAGAGAAATTGAACTTAAAATTGTTAGAAATGAATGTTAAAGGGGCAGCTAGGTGGCGCAGTGGATAAAGCACCGGCCTTGGATTCAGGAGTACCTGAGTTCAAATCCAACCTCAGACACTTGACACTTACTAGCTGTGTGACCCTGGGCAAGTCACTTAACCCCCATTGCCTGCAAATAAATAAATGAATGAAGGGCAGTTGTGTAAATGATGGATTGGAGAGGAGAGGGACAAGAGCCTGGGAAGCCAGTTAGAATCTCTTGAAATAGTCTAGGTGAGAGTTGCTGAGGGCCTGTACTTGGATGATGATCATGTGAATGGAGAGAAGGAATTGGATTCAAGTGATTTAGTGGGAATCGAATCAATTTATTGGGGAGAAGGAAGGATTGAAGAGAATTGTGAGGTTGAGAAGCTAAGTATTAACAAATAGTATTACCCTCAACAGAAATAGGAAAGTTAATAAAGGTGGTAAGTCTGGGGAAAAATATAATGAAGTTGTATTTTGGACATGTTAAATTTGAGCTGCCCTGGGACAGTTAGGTGAACCCTAACTACCCTTTTAATTATCTGTGATCCTATGATATTTGAAAAATATGGAATATAGTAGACATAATTGTTTGATAACTGTTTTTTTCTTAAATTAGGAAAAAATAAAAACTGCAAGAGAACTATTAAGGAATGAACAGACACCTAAAGATCACACAGAGGACCAAAAGGTATGTAGCAGCCTATATGTCAAAAACTTGGAAATCACTGTGTCAAGGCAACCATGGACATCTCTTCTGAAGTTGAAGTTTGTTCTGCAGATGGTGATGAAGGCACTATCTTTTTAAATGTCTTGCTTATTAAAATACCTCAGTTTTAAAACTAAATAAAACTTCTCTTCTCCTATGAGTAGTTAGTGCTCATCTATGGACATGTAGACTTGCAATTGCTATTGTTCTTTTTTATGGTGACAGCCTATGGGTAGAGTTTTTCCTTTAAAGTCAAAGGCAAGGGGGCAGCTAGGTGGCACAGTGGATGAAGCACCAGCCCTGGATTCAGGAGGACCTGAGTTCAAATCCGGCCTCAGACACTTGACACTAGCTGTGTGACCCTGGGCAAGTCACTTAACCCCCATTGCCCCGCAAAATAAAGAAAGAAAGAAATAGATAAATAAATAAATAAAGTCAAAGGCAAACTTGACTGAGAATATAGGTAGTTCTTAGAGTTTGAAAAAGTTTCCATTCCTGGAAAAAAGTCCTGTAAACTCAAGTCAAATTTGATTTCTTCAAAGATGGTGTTATAATAAACTATATTCCTATCTAAGAACTTGATTTTGCCTTTTTATAGAAATAACCACAGATACCATATAATTTACATGACATTGATCATTTTTTAAAAATCGGCTATAGGGGGCAGCTAGGTGGCACAGTGGATAAAGCACCAGTCCTGGATTCAGGAGGACCTGACTTCAAATCCAGTCTCAGACACTTGACACTAACTATGTGACCCTGGGCAAGTCACTTAACCCTCATTGCCCAGTCCAAAAAAAAAAAAGAGAGAGAACATTTGTCCTTTATGTCAAGATTCTACAGAATTAAAGGTACTAGCATCCTAATCTGTGAAAAACATTTTTGTCTGTCTAGTCAAGATAAGGTCATAGGTAAAAACAACTCTTTTTACCTGTAACTCTTTTCAGAGATACAATCAGATGGTAACAACTGGAGCTTTGTTCAAAGCACTGACATGGCAGGGGCAGGGGGGGGGGGGTGGCACCGCTGCTCCACATTATAGTCCTTGGTTGGTGCACTCTTCCCTACACCCTGGCTGCCACCTGACAGTGTCCCATTACTTTGACACTCCTTTCTTAGGCCCTGCTTTCCCCAAGGGCCACACAGCCCCCCTTCTTGTGCAAATTCATTTTAGGGTGTGTTGGGGGTGGGCAATGAACACTCAACCCAGTAATAACTATCTATCTGGCCTTCCAGCTGTCCATCCATCTCTCTATCTATCCATCTACACATATATCCTTCATGTTTAAGGGGTTACTATCAACCAGCAAGCTTTATTAAACACCTACTAGGTGTTAGAAATATGAAGACAGAATGTGAAGCCTTTACCTTCAAGAAGCTTATATTCTCTTTGAGAAAAAGCATGTACATGGGGCAGCTAGGTGGCACAGTGGATAGAGCACCGGCTCTGGAGTCAGGAGTACCTGAGTTCAAATCTGGCCTCAGACACTTAACACTTACTAGCTGTGTGACCTTGGACAAGTCACTTAACCCCAATTGCCTCACTAAAAAAAAAAAAGAAAGAGAAAAAGCATGTACATATAGACATATATTCAAAATAATAAATCAAGGCAGTTAGGGAAGGAAGGCACTAGCATTTGGGGAAGCAGGAATAAGGAAAGGCTTCCTGTGTAAGGTGAGTTGCATCTTAAAGGAGGTAAGAGATTCAATGAGGTGGAGGTGAGGTAGGAGTGTCTTCCAGGCATAAGGAATGGCCAATGCAAATGCAAATGCAAATGCATACAGGTAGGGGATTAAATTCCATGTGTAAGGAATAGAGAGAAAGCCAATGCAAGAAGGGGAGAGTGATGTATAATGAGGCTGGAAATATAGGCCAAATTGTAGAAGGCTTTAAAAATCAAGCAGAAGCCTGGGGCAACTAGGTGTCACAGTGGATAGAGCACTGGCCCTGGAGTCAGGAGTACCTGAGTTCAAATCCAGCTTCAGACACTTGACACTTACTAGCTGTGTGACCCTGGGCAAGTCACTTAACCCCAATTGCCTCACCAAAAAAAAAAAAAATCAAGCAGAGGAATTTATATTTCACTCTAGAAGCAATAGAGAGCCAGTGGAGTTTACCAAGTAGGGTAATGACATGGTCAGATCTGTAGTTGAGGAAAGCCACTTTGGCAGCAGTGGGTAGGATGAATTGGAGAAATCTGAGGGGGAAAACTGAGGCAAGAAGACCTCTAAAGAGGCCACTGTACTGGTCTAGGTGCAAGGTAATGAGGGCTAGGGTGAATATCTATGGTAGCTGTGTGAGTTGACCAAAAGAGATGATTGTGGCAGCTAGGTGGCGCAGTGGATAAAGTGCTAGTCCTGGATTCAGGAGTACCTGAGTTCAAATTTGACCTCAGACACTTGACACTTACTAGCTGTGTGACCCTGGGCAAGTCAGTTAACCCTCCTTGCCCTGCAAAAAAAAAAAAAAAAGAGAGAGAGATGATTGTAAGAGATGTGGTCTGTAGGTTTTCCTTTAGCTAAACCTCTTTTCTGTAGCCTGCGTAATGCCCAAAGTATTTCTTCTGTTTGTTTGAGGAATTAAAAAAAAAAAGAAAACTGTTTAGATACCTTATCATTATCCTATCTGTTAAAGAAGGATGCCAACCTAGTAATTTACTTTTCAATTCTCCCCTTACCAACTGAATCTAGATTGGGTTTAATGATTATTAAGTGGGCCTCTTCCTTTTCTCTTTGGAAAGAATGATTTATAACATTCTGATTCTGTTGCTTCACTTAAGCTATGCCTTTGATTTTGATTCCTTTGAATGTAACAGAAAAAAAATATTCCTTTCTTATCTCTGAGGAAGGCAAAAAGGGAGCCAGTTGTTGAGATTGTAACAAATATACCAAGAGAAAAAACTGGAAAGGGACCACAAACCTCTCTTTAAAAAGATAAAACTAATTTTCTTTTCTCATTCATTGGGTTAGATACAGAAAGCCTGGAAACAGAGCCTGGTAAGTTTAAGAAAAGCTTTATTTGCATAATTTTTATAATTGTTATAACTTCTTTCAGAGAAAAAATGTTTTAATTGTTTGTTCTCTTAAAGGCAACAGTGAATCCTGATACTGGCGGTGTGATTCCTATGCTATTAAGGCCTGCAGGTGAGTTGTTTAGAGGAAGGGACTAGGACCTAGGAATATTTAGTGTGTAGAAAAGCACTCTGTGTGTGTGTGTGTGTGTGTACTAAAATATTCAGTGAGAATCTGCATTTATTTTTGATACATTAAAACACATGTTGAACATAGGTACTTTTTAAAAAAGGAAGCTGTATATAATAGAGATTCATGGTTTCGTTTAGAATAAATTTTTCTTTGTATTTGGAAATGTTTGTCTTTGCTAAATTCAGAATAACAAAAAAGTAAAATTACTAATTTTATTATATTATTATTGTTCTTAAAATATGTTCATTAGTTTACCCAAAGTCACATTGCTAATAAATAGACTCTGGACTCAGAATCCAGTGGGAAACTCTAGTCTTATTGTCTTTAATTTGCTGTGTGACATTGGGTATGTTATTTCACCTGTTTCCTTATCTTTAAAATGAAAGGATTGAATTAAATCATCCTCAATGATCATTCCAGCTCCAAAATTCAATAGTTCAATGATTTTAGAAATGCATTTTTTTTTGGTGGGGAAATGAGGGTTAAGTGACTTGCCCAGGGTCACACAGCTAGTATGTGTCAAGTGTCTGAGGCCAGATTTAAACTCAGGGACTCCTGAATCCAGGGCCGGTGCTCTATCCACTGTGCCACCTAGCTGCCCCCAGTTCAATGATTTTAGAAAAAAATTTAGGAAAAAACCAAGATAGAGATAAAAAAAAAAGGGGTTTTTTCAGGTTAATTATCATTTCCCACATCTTTCCTTTATCCGAGCAATTAATTACAAAATGTTTGGCATATACTAATGATCCTTTTCTTCTTCATTAGCTTTCTTGCCTATTACTGGACCTCTGGTAAGTAGCCAAAAATAAACAATTTAAAGATATCACCATTGTGCATAATTTTTTATTATTTCCACATGCTATTTATTTTTACATTGGAAATCAGAAACTTAAGATATTACTAGTTATCCTGGTCCAATCATTCTGGAGAACAATTTGAAACTATGTCCAGAAGGCTATAAAACTATACATGCCCTTTGACCCAGAAATATCCCTATCAGGTCTATATCCCAAAGAGATCAAAGAAAAGGGAAAAAACCCAATATGTACAAAATTATTTATAGCAGCTGTTTTTGTGGTAACAAAGAATTGGAAATTGAGGGGATGCCCATCAAGTGAGGAATAGCTGATTAAGTTGGGTATATGAATGTGATGGAATACTATTAGTGTGATAAAAGAAATAATGAACAAGATGATTTCATCTTGGGAAGTCTTATATGAACAGATGCAAAGTAAAGTGGGGCAGAACCAGGAGAACATTTCACAGAGTAACAGCAAAATTGTAAGGATGATCAATTGTGAAAGACTTAACTACTCTAATCAGCACAATGATCCAACATAATTTTTTTTTTTTTAAGTGAGGCAATTGAGGTTAAGTGACTTGCCCAGGGTCACACAGCTAGTAAGTGTCAAGTGTCTGAGGCCGGATTTGAACTCAGGTACTCCTGAATCCAGGGCCGGTGCTTTATCCACTGCGCCACCTAGCTGCCCCTATCCAACACAATTCTAAAGGAAAAATACTATCTACCTCCAGAGATAAACTCTATTTGCAGATTGAAGCATACTTTTTTTTTTTGCTTTATTTTTCTTGCATTTTTTTTCAACAGGGCCATTATGGAAATGTTTTACATGACTTTACATGTATAATAGATATCATGTTGCTTATCTTCTCAAGGGGTGCAGGAAGGGGAAAAAAGGAGAAAGAGGATTTGGAATTTGAAATTTTTTGTTTGTTTGGGGGTTTTTTTGTTTGTTTTTTATGGGGCAATGGGGTTAAGTGACTTGCCCAGGGTCACACAGCTAGTAAGTGTTAAGTGTCTGAGGCTGGATTTGAACTCAGGTACTCCTGACTCCAGGGCCGGTGCTCTATCCACTGCGCCACCTAGCTGCCCCTGGAAATATGTTTTACATGACTTCACATGTATAATAGATATCATGTTGCTTATCTTCTCAAGGGGTGCAGGAGGGGCAAAAGAGGAGAAAGAGGATTTGGAATTTGAAATTTTATAAAGTGAATGTTAAAAATGAATTTTTTAAATGTGTAGGAAAAAATATTACTAGTTATCTAAAGTTTGGTCATTTCTATGAACCAGCATGGTATAACAGAAAGAAGCCCAGCTTGGGATGGAGGAGTTTAGGGCCTGGCTCTGCTATTCTCTGTGTGTTCTTGTATATGTCACAACTTTTCTGGGACCAGTTTCCTCATATGTTAAGAAGTCCCTTCCAACTCTAACTTTATATGATATATTGCTAGTTATCTTTTATGTTTATATAGTAAACACTGAGCTTGGTACATAGTAGATACATAATAAATGTTTATCGATTATTGACTGACATTTTTCTTCATCTAAATACCTTGAGGGCAGAGACAGTCTTGTTCATTCTCTCCCCTGCAGTGCCTAGCACACTGCCTTGGGCATAGGAGATACATAATAAATATCATTTGTTGGTTAGTCTTCCACTCCATCTTACTCCCCTCGACCTATCATCCTATGGCTCTTCTGCATCTGCTCAGCCACATCAAGGTATAGATTAATCATAGAACTCAGGGCTCAGAGTAGAATGTAAGTTACTGGAGGACAGGGACTATTTTGGTTTGGGTTTTCAGCCCCTAACACTGGTTCAGTTCCTGGAACATAGACACTCACTGAGTAAATGCTTGCTGAAGTGAATTACTCAAGGTCATCTAGTCCATCCCTCATTTTACAGATGAGGAAACTAAGGCCCAAGAAGTTAAAGTCACAGAGGTAGTAAAATTCTGTGTCCAAGTGGTCTGACTGCAAACCCTATATTCGTGTGTGTGTGTGTGTGTGTGTGTGTGTGTGTGTGTGGCAATTGGGGTTAAGTGACTTCCCCAGGGTCACACAGCTAGTAAGTGTCAACTGTCTGAGCTCGGATTTGAACTCAGGTCCTCCTGAATCCAGGGCCAATGCTCTATCCACTGCACCACCTAGCTGCCCCCAAACCCTTTATTCTTTCCATTACAGCACTGTATCAATGAACCTCTTACTATCTGGTTGATGGATCAGCTGACCTAAGCAAAGTTTGGTAAAAGAAGCTCACTTTTCCATTTGTTTCCCTTATGCAAGGTATTCCTGTTTCTGCAAAAACATAAAGGAATAAAGGCTGCTCTTTTCCCTCAGGTAACAGCTGTTTCTATTTTATGATCGGTAAATTATTTTATGCTTGAATTGAAAATATAATATCTCTACATTACTTCCTGCAGTTTCTCCTCCATGCATACAATACTGAATTCAGCATAGCAAATGGAAATGCAATCCATGTAAGTAAGCAATTAACCTTTTGTTTTTGTACCACCCCTTAGGGAATTTAGTATAATTCACAAATAATGAATAAGTGATTCACTAAATGTGTGATTTGATTTTTCCCCCCAGGCAAAATATTCTCTTGAACAACAGCTTCTTGGGATGACTACAGTTATTTCTACAACATTTTTTGGAGTAGGTATTTTTTAAGACCCATTGAATCATATTCTGATTTATCAAACCAGATGCTTATGTAAAACTGACATAATTCTTCACATTTATCATAATGCTTATCTCTATACAGCTTAAATACTATTCTTACATTATGCCAGGAGGTAATGAGGCATAGTGGATAGTCCAGAAGTCCTGAGTTCAAGACCTGCCTCTTACATATACTAGCTAAGTGATTTTGGACAAGTCATTTAACCACTCAAATGCCAACATGCATCAGTGAAAGGTTTCACACAAAAAATTTCCTATACCAATAAAATCGTAGTTCTGGACCAAAAAAAAAAAATCATGGTTAGGGAAAATATAACCTTTGGGATTGAGTTGGTAATTTCCTTTGTACTTGGGGAACCTTTTCATCTGTTGGAAAATTGAGTTCATTCAATTCATTTGAAAACTATAAATTAAGAATAAAAATATAAAGTATTTCGTCACAAATATACTAGGGGAGACAATTTTTTAAACATGTTTGGTCCTTATTTCCTGTGCATTGTAATTAATTTTACTGTTTGCTATATGAGAAGTATTCTATACATCTCTACTTAGGTAAGATTAATTTATTTTTTTCCTCTGTGGTTTCATTGACATAGGGAACTCCCTAGGGGCAAACTTCCTCTAATAATGTAGTTCAGCAACTGTTAAGCAATTTATAATCTCAGAAATTTTATAAGAAAGACAAGAGAGCATAGGGGACAGAGAACTGGCCTTGGAGTTAGGAAAAACTGATCCTGCTTCTGATGCATGCTGACTGTATGACCCTGGGAAAGGAATTTAAAATTAAATTATACAATAAAATTTAGATTCCAAATCTGCATTGAGACTAGAAGAACAAACCCAGTTTCATTCCCTCATTTTCTCAGATAGAACTCCCAAAGCCATAAATCATAATCAATATTAATAGCTCACGTTTATCTAGTCCTTGACAGGTTATTTTTTGATTTATGGAATCAAATAAGTATTTCTATAACATAGTACAATAAAAGATGATTGCACATGAAAATTTAAATCTATGTATAATTTGCTATTCCTTTCAAATAAACAACAAAATTATCATGTAAATTTTTTCTTCCCTCCTCCTCCTCCCCCCCAAAGATGGCTATCAATAGGTGTATATATACACACATCTATGTATACATATACATGTATATGTTAAATTATTCTATACATAGTGCTATTTATCAGTTCTTTCTTGGGCTGCAGATAGCATCTTTCTTCATATGTCCATTGTAGTTAATTTGGGTATTTATAATATTCAAAATAACATTTACTCAGTCATTCTTTTTTTTTAATTTAAATATTTTTAATAATAATAAACATTTTTATTTAAAGTCTTGAGTTCCAAATTCTATCCTTCCTTCCCCCCCTGAGGCAGTAAGCAATCAGATATAGGTTATAACATGTGCAGTTGTTTAAAACATTATCAAATTAGTCATTTTGTATAAGAAAACTTGAATAGAAGAAAGTGAAAAATAGTATGCTTTAGTGTGTGTTCAATCAATATCAGTTCTTTCTCTGGAGGTGAATAGTGTGTTTCATCAACAGTCCTTTGGGGTTGTCTTGGATCATTGTATTGCTGAGAATAGTCAAGTCATTCACAATTCTTCAGCAAACAATATTGCTGTCACCATGTACAACATTCTCCTGGTTATGCTCATCTCACTATATATCAGTTCATACAAGTCTTTCCAGGCCTTTCTGAAATCATCCTGCTTATCATTTCTTAAAGCACAATAATATTCCATCACAATCATATGCCACAGCTTGTTTATCTATTCCCCAACTGATGGGCATGCCTTTGATTTCCAATTCTTAGCCACCACAAAAAGAGCTGATATAAATGTTTTATACACATAGATCTTTTTTCCTTTTTTGCGTCAGGGAGGTTTTGGGATATAAACATAGTAGTAGTATTGCTGGATCAAAGGGTATGCTCTGATTCAATGATTCTTAAAACAGTTACTGTGTACAATGTTCTTTTGGTTCTGCTCATTTCACTCCATTATTTCATGCAAGTACTTAAATGTTTTTCTTAAATCATTGATCTCTTTATTTCTTAGGGCAAGTAGTATTCCATCACAATCATAAACCACAGCTTGTTTAGCCATTCTGCAATTGGTGGGCATCCCTGCAATTTCCAGTTCTTTTCCACCACAAAGAGAACTGCTATAAACATTTTAAAACATACAGGTTCTATATTAATTATATTACATTACATTACATTACATTACATTACATTACATTACATTATATTATATTATATTATATTATATTATATTATATTATATTATATTATATTATATTATGGTTTTTCCCTAATTATCTTTGGAAATAGAATAGTAGTGGTATTACTGGATCAACGAGTATAGGCAGTTTAATAACTCTTGGGGCATAATTCCAGATTGCTTTCCAAAATGGTTGGATCATTTCACAATTCCAACAATGAATTAATATCTCAGTTTTTCCACATCCCCTCCAACATTTGTCACTTTCCCCTGCTTTCATTTTAACCAATCTGACAGGTGTAAAATGATATCTCAAGGTTGTTTTTATTTGCATTTCTCTAATCAATAATGATTTGGAACATTTTTTAATATGACTATAAATAGTTTTGACTTCATCAGAAAACTGCCTGTTTATATCCTCTGACCATTTATCAATCAGGGAATGACTCATTCTTATAGATTTGACAAAGTTCTTTATATATATTTAGATATGACTTTTATCTGATTAGCTATCTATAAAAGCTTTCCCCCTTTCTGAGAAAACTGGAAGGACTTACATGAACTGATGCTGAGTGAGATAAGCAGAGCCAGGAGAACATTGTGCACAGTATCAACAACATTGTGTATTGATCAACTGTGATAGACTTGACTCTTCTCAGCAATACAGCGGTCCAGGATAGTTCCAAAGGACTCATGATGGAAAATGCTCTCCAAATCCAGAAAAAGAGAACTGTGGCATCTAGATGCAGATTGATCCATACTATTTCTATTTTTTTCTTGTTTTTCTTTTTTAAGGTTTTTCCTTTTTGCTCTGATTCTTCTTTCACAGCATGACCAATGCAGAAATATGTTTAATGTGATTGTACATATATAACCTATATCAGATTGCTTGCTGTCTTGGGGAGGGAGAAGAGTTTGAAACTAAAAATCTTATAAAAACAAATGTTGAAAACTATCTCTACATGTAGCTGGAAAATAATGAAATACTTTTATGATTTTAAAAAAAAAGCTCCCCCCCCCAGCCAATTTTCTGCTTTCCTTCTGATCATAGCTACTTAGCCCTTTACTGTTACACACATTGTCTTGTTTAAAACCACAAATTTTGACCTTTACATCCAATTCAATAGTTCATTTATAGGATGATTATGTTATAATTCTAATGATTCCCCCAGTATTCTAACCAACTAACTTCACACGTGAATTTTATGTTGAAATAGGCTAGCTAAGTTTTTATAATTGGTAGTCCCTTGCTAAGTGTGCGGTTGAATTTTTTTTTTGGGGGGGGGGGGCAGTGCAATGAGGGTTAAGTGACTTGCCCAGGGTTACACAGCTAGTAAGTGTCAAGTGTCCGAGGTCAGATTTGAACTCAGGTCTTCCTGAATTCAGGGCCGGTGTTTTATCCACTGCGCCACCTACCTACTCCCATGCAGTTGATTTTAAGTGCCAATTGAATATAACCTCTAGTAATAACCCTAAGCCCCCTACCAAGATGAGCTTTCCTTCCTCAAATCTCATACAGCACTTTGTGTTTTGCCTCTCCATTTATTAGGTTCTATTTTGTATTATAGTTATTTGTATATGTACTAAATCCCCTCCCCAATCTCATCCCCAGTAGACCTGAGAGCAGAGACTGTATATTATTCAGCTTTGTATCTCTCCTAGTGCCTAGCACAGTGTTTTATACAGAGTAGGCACATTATAAATGTATGTCAGATTATAATGAATTGATATTTCTTCTCTGATTTTCCTAGATTTCCCCTTTTTTGATGATGAATCGATATACATTAAAAGGACCTGCTGTTCAGAATGTTGTTACCAAAATCTTGCCTATCCCCCTTCTCGGTAAGTAGATGCCAACTGGAAACATACACTAGTGGACTGATTTATATCTGTCTTGGGTCATCATGAAAAGAGAGACATCTTCCTCCCTATTCCTTTGCAAAGGTTGTTTGTTCTATTTCTATCTAGAGTGTGCCTAATATTGAAGAAGAACAGGACAAAGCTAACTTTCATAGCCTGTTGGGGTCTCAGATTGTAATCATAAATGTTTTATGGGCTATTTCTCTTTCATTACTGTGCCCATCATCATGGTAGGAAGAAAATATCCTGCTTCTCATCACAAAGTTTTAAAAATGGATGTTAAAAATTGTTTTTACATGTAATTGGAGAAAAATAAAATTCTAAATAAACAAAAAAAGATCCAGCTTCTCCAACCTGACCCTCACTTTCTGATCATATAAATTTTCAATCCAGTGACCAAGCAAATCTCAGCTTTGCTACTTATCATCTGTCTGGTTTTGAGCAACTCATCTAACCCAGCTAAGTCTTAGTTTCTTCATCTATAAAATGAAGCTGTTGGACTGATAGATGCCTCTAAGGTCCTTCCTGGCTCTAAATCTATGGTCTTATAATCTTGATTCCAGAGAATAGTTGACACTTCCTTCCTGGAGCTACTAGAGCAGAATGTCACATAGACTGTCAGTGTAGAAATATTTTTAAATGACTAGCCTAATTTTGGGGGCTGAAGCTGACTGGAGGACTAAACTGGGGACTGTTGACTATTTGGCTATCTGACTTCGTTAATTTAACATGGGCCGTTTATAAAGTTCCACCACACTGCTCCCAAACTGATAGACTAAAGATTAAGAAGCCTCTTAACCAAATAATCAAAGCAGAGTTTATTTATGAGATACTATTTCAAATTAGGAATACAGGAAAATAAAGTGTACAACCTGACTGCTTTCCTGTGGTCTCTTTTCACTGCGTCTCTTGAGTCTCTTTCGTCTTTCACACCTGCTGCTCTTTGAACTTCTTGAATACAATAAGGGCCTTAGCCACCTCTGGCCTCAGGGCACGATACACTTTCCCTAGTTTGTATTAAGGCCTGTAACCTTGTCAGACCCGGCTCTCCTTTTCTGAACCGAACTCTCCTCCGTCCGTCCTTGTCCGTCCTTGTCCGGACTCCCCTCTAGTCAGCTTCTCTCCTAGTCCGTCCCCCTCCTTTTTTTAGTCAGTCTCCTTCCTATTCTCTAGTCCATCCTTCCTCCAGTCCCCCCCCCCCAGTCTGTCTCCGAGTCTCCCTCCTTCCTTTTCTAGCTAACTCCCAGGTCTATATATACCTTTTCTTCTCTCCACTCAAATCTCGGGGCTTCCTTTGCCCCACAGACCAAGCTAATCCACCAGCCAGAGCTGCAGCTGTTGGGGGGGGGGGTGCTCTCGAGCCTTATGCCTCAGCACAGGCCATCCGGGATCCTTCAGATAGCTCCGCTCAGGTCGGAGGGAGCTGGGGGCTTTTTTTTCCCCCAGCTGTCTGACCTGGCATCTTGTATAGCCCACGGGGCTTTTTCGCTCAGCTGAAGCTGAGGAGGAGGGGGAAAGACACTGAGGGCCTAAGGCTTTCTAATCTCAGCCTAGAGGTAGGGTCCCCAAATCAAAATAAATTTCCACATCAGCTTTAGTGACTGTGTTGTTTAGTTTTGCTAAATAGGGTTTCTTTGTTAAAAAAAGAAGATTCTTTGAGTGGTCAACAATATATTGGGAAGTAACTATGGTATGAAAAACAAATGCCTCAAAAAATGCTTAATTCATTTTTTTTTCAAATCCCATGGTTTTTCCATGTGAGGGAGAGGATATAGATAATTAGCTTCTCACATATTTTAAGTGTTGTTGTCTGTTAAGTCCTTCAGAGATTTTTCTTTGTCTTTAGCAGTAACTTAATTTGCAGTATTTCTAAGGTTGATACAAGGATGAATGATCAAGTATTTTAGTTGCCTGGAAACACAGGCAACTTTAGAAAATTAAATAGTTGGTTCACTGAATTCTTAGGTTGGCCAGAATGCAGGTTCACTTATTCCTGCTGCAAGTCTCTGTTTGGAACATTTTGACATGTTGTAGGTGTGATGAAATTATGTCCGAGATAAATGGAACTGATTAGAAAGCAATCTCCATGTTTTGTTTTGCTTTTGAACACTACAGCCTTTTTGAGTACATTTAATGTGGTGGTGAGCAGAAGCCATGAGTACCAGAATGGAATTCGTGTAATGGACAAGAATGGGAATGTTGTAGGACTGTCACAAGAAGCCGGGGCAAAGGTAGGTGGAACATTGTAGAGCTCTCCTATTTGCTAATGCTTTAGGCAAAGGACTGAATATTCTGTTTTGAGAAGATAGAGGAAGTCCATTTCATCTTGTCCCCTTTCCCTCTTTCTCTAACACGTTACTTTGCATTTTGTGTTCTGGTTGATGTGAATTATAATTGTTGTGTTTATTTCTGTAAGTGTAAGGAGATTTTCTTTTTCAGATACAGTTGACATTATACCAGAATGTGCTAGATCGAGCGCGTGTGAACGTGCGTGTGTGTGTGTGTGTGTGTGTGTGTGTGTGTGTGTGTAGTGAAAAGGTTTTGTTGAAAAGAGAAAAAGGTGAAGGCTGTGAGCTTTAACCACTTTAGTTAAACTTTAATGTTTATGGTGTGGTTCCTTTGATGCCTTCACTTCACAAAGGCTTTTTGTTCTTCACATATGAAGTTTATAATTAGTGGTGACCATTATAACCAAAAGCTTTTAGGGGTAGAAAAAAGGTAAAGGGTCTGATAATTAAAATTGGTCACTTTAGAATAGTGTTGGGGCAGCTAGGTGGCGCAGTGGATAGAGCACCAATCCTGGAGTGAGGAGGACTTGAGTTCAAATATGACCTTGGACACTTGACACTTACTAGCTGTGTGACTCTGGGCAAGTCACTTAACCCCAATTGCCTCACCAAGAAAAGAAAGAAAGAAAGAGAGAGAGAGAGAGAGAGAGAGAGAGAGAGAGAGAGAGAGAGAGAAAGAACGAAAGAATGAATGGTGTTCAGTTTTTATAGCTTCCTGACTTTACTTTGCACTCTCTTTAGGCGGTTGGAGAAACAGCTTTGTCTAGAGGTTTGCTCTTTGGGGCTTCAACTCTCCTTTCAAGTGTCTTTGCATATTTTTTTGAAAGGTAAGAGCTAACTCACCGATGCCTATGACTGTCATTTCAAAAAGTACAAATCTTACTTCCCAATTTCTAGAGAAAAAAAGAGAAATATTGCTTTAAAAGTATTTCAATACCCTCCCCCCAGTTCTTCAGTATAGCAAAACCAGTTAAAATCAGGACAAGTAAGTTGGAGGTGGGGAGGTGGTAGGTATACAGAACCCTGGATTTCAAGGCAGAACACCTGCATTTGGATCCTGGCTCTACCAATATACTCTCTCCATCACACTTAGATGTCTTAGCAAATAACTTCCTTTCTCTGACCTCAGTTTCCTTATCTGTAAAATGATAGGTTTAGATTATATCAGTAGCCTCCAGACTTTTTGATTACACAGCCCTACCAGTAAAAAAAATTTGAGTATATATGTATATAGTTACTTATTTATAAATTACATATATTTGATACCATGGTACTGATTGTGTACATTATAAAACTTACACAAAATAGAAATTTAATAAGGATGAGATAAAGACAATATCACATCTGATCTTAGAGTCAATAAGAGAACACTGAAGTTTATTGAGTAGAGAAACAACATGGTGAGACCTGAATTTTAGGAAAATAATTTTGACAGCTGTATGAAGTATAAATTGGAAAGGGGAGAGACTTGAAGCAAGGAGACCAATTAGGAAGCTTTTGGATAGTCCAATTGAAAGATGAAAAGACTCTGATCTAGGATGATAGTTAAGTGAATAAAGAAAAAGGGACATAACAAGAGATATTATGGAAATAGAAACAACAAAATCTGACAACTGATTAGTGATGTGGAATGAGAGAAAGTGAAGAATTGAGGATGACAGGAAGATTGTAAACCTGGTGCCTGGAAGGATGGTAGTGCCTTCAGTAAAAACAGACGTTTGGAAAAGAAATGGGTTTGGGAGAAAGATAATGTAATGAATTCTGTTATGAAAACCATGACCTATCCATGACAGATTATCCTGTGTAACTTACTTAACTTGTCCCACTCAAGATGAAAAGGATTAGGGGCTCATACTCAATAGTCATTGCCCTACCTCTGATAGTCACTTGCTGAAGCCATGATCTGGTGAAGGGAGGGAATGTGTATACTGGGGTGGGGGGGAAGGATTTTCCCAGTGGCACATACACCACATACTGCTGTGGGTGTCCATGTCATGATTAGATTATAGATTCCCTGAGAGGCTGATGTTTGACTCAGGAGAGGGAAGTCTGGGTGCTTGCACAGTTAAGAAAGGGGCAGAGTGGGCACGATGTTAGAAATTGGAGATAAAAATTTAAAAAGAATAATCTCTAGCCACAGGAAGCTTTCAGTTTAATTAAGAAGATAACATATGAGGGGCAGCTAGGTGGTACAGTGGATAAAGCACCAGCCCTGGATTCAGGAGGACCTAAGTTCAAATTTGGACTCAAACACTTGACACTTACTAGCGTATGACCCTGGGTAAGTCACTTAACCCTTATTGCCCCGAGGGGGGGAAAAAACCCAACATATCCAACATTTATATACGTATATAAATAGGATATAAATAGGATAAATACAATGTAGTTCAATGCAAGGCAGTTTGGGAAGGAGGGCACTAGCAAGTGGGAGTGGGATCAGGAAAAGCTTTGTGAGGAAGATAGGTTGATTATATACCCCTTGGAATCATGCCACAGACCCATAGGGTCTCCTAGTCCCTAGCTTCTTAAACTGTATGGGTCAAGACCCCATGTGGGGTCACATAACTGAATGTGGGGAGTCACAAAACATTTGGCAACAGTAAAAGGTTATGGATAACTGTTTTATATACCTATATACCTGGGGGAGAGTGGGGAGGGGGAGGCCATGTAAAAATTTCTTGGATGTAAAGGGGCTGCCAGTGGAAAAAGTTTAAGAAGGCCTGTCCTAGTCCTCACTTTGGAGAACACATGATCTCCACTAACTTGTCTTTCTAAAGGAGCTCAGTGCTGGCCAGAATTAGAGGAAGCTTTATTAGACAACAGGAACCTAACTAAATCTATGTTAAAATTAGGAAAGCTAAAGATTGTGAGTTAAACCATGAGCTTCAGTAACCTTCCATAAACTCTTCAATTTGGAGGACATTCTGTCTGTGTCATATGATTATCCAGATAGTTCAAGGTGTTTACACAGTGAAGAGCTAACGCAAGAATCGGCATACTTGCATTGTGATTCCTCAAAGTTTTCTTTCTGCAAGAAAATGGACCGGTCTTCATTTGTTGAAACCATGTGAGCAATAACAAAAAATAGCAGATTCAATGGGCTTAACTCCCTTATCAGAAACAAGTATGAGAAAAAGGCCTTCTTGACACTTTGACTATTAAAGTTTGTCCCTAAAAGAATATAGCTAGATGATGAGTGAGATGAGCAGAACCAGAAGAACATTGTACACAGTATCATCAACATTGAGTGCTGATCTACTGTGATGGACTATATTCTTCTCACCAATGCAATGGTACAGAAGAGTTCCAGGGAACTCATGATAGAAGAGGATCTCCAAATCCAGGAGAAAAAAAAAAGAACTGTGGAGTATAGATGCTGAATGAACTATACTATTTCTTTTGTTTTGGGTGCTGATGTTTTTCTATTTTGAGGTTTTTTGTCATTGCTCTGATTTTTTTCTCATAACATGACTAATGCAGAAATATGTTTAATGTTATGTGTATATATAACCTATATCAGATTACCTGCTGTCTAGGGGAGGGAGGGAGAAAAACCTGAAATTGGAAAGCTTGTATAAACAAAAGTTGAGAACTATCTTTACATGTAACGGAAAAAAAAATAAAATACTTTATTAATTAAAAAAAAAAGAATATAGCTAGAGGGGACAGCTAGGTGGCGCAATGGATAAAGCACCGGCCATGGATTCAGGAGGACCTGAGTTCAAATCCAACCTCAGACACTTGACACTTACTAGTGTGGAAATTTATTTTGATTTGGGGACCCTACCTTTAGGCTGAGATTAGAAAGCCTTAGGCCCTTAGGGTCTCTCCCCCTCCTCCTCAGCTTCAGCTGAGCAAAAAAGCCCCATGGGCTGTGCAAGACCCCAGGTCAGACAGCTGGGGAGGGGGAAGCCCCCAGCTCCCTCCGACCTGAGCAGAGCTATCTGAAAGATAGCCTGTGCTGAGGCACGTGAAGTGGGCGTTCACCCCCCCTCCCCCCACCAGCTGCAGCTCTGGCTGGCGGATTAGCTTGGTCTGTGGGAGCGAAGGAAGCCCCGAGATTTGAGTGGAGAGAAGAAAAGGTGTATATATAGACCTGGGAGTTAGATAGGAAAAGGGGGGACAGACGGACTAAGGAAGGAGCAAGGAGGGAGACAGACTAAAAGAAGACTCGAGGACAGACTAGATAGAGGGACTAGAGGGTGACTGGAGGGGAGCGTGGACAAGGACGGAGCAGAGGACAGACTGACCAGAGGCAGCGGAGAGCACAGAAGCAGGTCAGCGCGGGGTACAGGTTGGGGAAAGTGAAGATTAAGAGGAGTTAGAAGACAATAGCTGACCAGGGAAAGTGTATCATGCCCTGAGGCCAGAGTCGTCTAAGGCCCTTATTGTATTCAAGAAGTTCCAAGCGCAGCAGGTGGGAAAGAGACAGTGGAAAGAAGCGAGAAAGCAGTCAGGTTGTACTTTATTTCCCTGTATTCCTAATTTGAAATAGTATCTCATAAATGAACTCTGCTTTGATTATTTGGTTAAGAGGCTTCTTAGTCTATCAGTTTGGGAGCAGTGTGGTGGAACTTTATAAACGGCCCATGTTAAATTAACAGAAGTCAGATAGCCAAATAGTCAACAGTCCCCAGATTAGTCCTCCAGTCAGATTAGCCCCCCAAATTTAAGCTAGTCATTTAAAAATATTTTTACACTAGCTGTGTGACCTTGGGCAAGTCACTTAACCCTCATTGCCCTGCCCCCCCCCCCAAATATAGCTAGAAACTTAAGTTACATCAATGCCTTCTTGGCTACTCTCTCCTACCTTTATAATGAGCCAATACCCTTTTAAAACATCAAAACTGCTGGTTCTCATTATTTGGGGCTCTTCCCAGTTCATCCTTCCTCCTCATCTTCGGGGTGGACCATCAAGTATCTAGATAGTTGAGAAAGGTGTTCCCCAAGGTCTCTTGCTAAATGAACAAGGAGAAGGCAGCAGGTCAGAACATGGAGTTACCTCATATAACTCTAGGACGACAGTATACATCATTTGGTGGAGCTATGGGAATAGACTCAAATAAAATAGCAACAAAGGTGATAAAACTAGCGATTATGATGTCAGATTGTAAAGTGCTTGCTTCAGAAGCTAGTATAATCTTGGAGCGAGGCTTAGGAGGTGTAATTTCTTTTCCTTAGGACCAACCTTGCCCGTCAAAATCCAAAGTTTCTGGTGGCCATGAAGCTAAATGTGACTCTTCTGGTGATGGGATTGATGGTACCAGTTTCATTTTGTCTGTTTCCACAGACAGGGCAGGTAAGTCCCTTTGGAATATTTAATGAGAATCACTCAGGTTCAACCTTTATGGAGTCCTGCCTCATGAAAGTAGAGACTATCTTATTTTATTATTGGTCTCCCTAGCAATTATCTCGGGACCTTCAACATACCAGGAGCTTCATAAATGTTCACTAATTTGAAGTGAAGGGATCATAAATTTTATGATGAATAAATGCATGGCATGTTAAATTCCATCAGTTTTCCTAGGTATCTCTCCCTCCATTTCCATCTTCTTCTACACCTGCAAGTCACTGATTGTTGTTTGGTCATTTCACTTGTGTCCAAGTCTTCATAACCCCATTTAGGGTTTTCTTGGCAAAGAAAGCAAACCACTGGAGTGGTTTACTCTTTCCTTCTGCAGCTCATTTTATGGAGGAGGAGACTGAGGTGAACAGAGCCCAGGGTCACACAACTAGTAAGTGTCTGAGGCCAGATTTGAACTCAGGAAGATGAGAGTTCTTGACTCCAGGCCCCGTGCTCTATCTATGTGCTATGTAAATCTGTGCTATTTTTATGGGGAAAAAAAGGTACTTGACCCCACCTTCCTTTGCCCAATAATAATCACTGACATTTCCTGGGACTAGAGTTAGGAACCAGATTTCATTGGTATTATGGGGGGGAAAAGGTACTTGACCCCACCTTCCTTTGCCAGATAATGATCACTGACATTTACTGGGACAAGAGTTAGGACCCAGATTTCATCACCTAGCTGCTGCCCCTAGTCATTACTCCATTTATCGATTCCCTAAGGCCATAATAGAGGCTTGAGATAGCAGCTTTTCCATAATGCATCCTCCTGAAAACCACGTTACTGTGATCTTAACTTTTATGTCATTATCTCTACCATTAGTGTTAAGCTAGGGAGGGCAGGATAAGAGAAAACCAGAATTTACAAACTCTTGGGAGGGACCATGTGTTTGTGATGCTCCTGGGCTCTCAAATTTGGTAACTTTTCAGGGAATGGGCATAAGCATGAGGCTTTTAAAATATAACATTACTGGGAGATTGTGTAGCCTAGTGAAGAGGACTGGTCTGGAACCAGAAGAAACTTGGGTTTGACTCCCATCTGCGACACATATTATGTGTTTAACTATAATCAGGTCATAGTAACTTCTCTCAGTCTGTTGCATTTTTTTTTTTTGTCTTTGGATCCCCAGCACTTATCAGTTCTTAACACATAGCAGGTACCTAATAAATGCTAGCCTCAGTTTCCTCATCTGTAAAATCAGGATAAAGATACCTATAGTACTTCTTTCACATGATTGTTGAGGAGCTAATGAGATGATATATGTAAAGTGTTTTGAAAACTTCAAAATGCCACATAAAATACATTTATATATAATATATTTAATATGTAGTGAATTAGTATAGATATATATGTGTTTAGCATATGTGTGTATAAATATATGTTTATACATGTGTGTATGCATGATACATGTATGAGTATGAAGGAGAAGTAGAGAGGGAAGCAACCATAGTGTGGTGGATAGAGAGCGGGCCTCAGAGCCACAAAGCGCTGGGTTCAAGTCCTACCTCCAGCATAAACTAGATGTGGGACCTGAGCAAGTCAATCACCTCTTCTTGCTCTAGGTTAGTGATAAGAAACTCAGATAGAAACAGGGGCCACTAAACCATACATGTGGACTGCATGTTGGCTTAGAAAACCACGTACTTACAATTTTTTTTGTTAATAACATCAACACATTAAAATCTGATAGGAACTACATTTTCATCTGGTTCGGGTTGCCCTCAGTAGTGTTGTGGGCCACATGTGGCCCAAGGACCATGTGTGTGACCCCTTTGCTCTAGGTTATTCTCTGACATATAAGTTGCAGAGAAGATGCCGACCTTTGTTATTAGAGGGAGTCTTTTTACCTAGAAGTTCCCTATACCAGAACTAGAAGTTCCTAACTCTTGTCCCTGTAAATGTCAGTGATTATTATCTGGCAAAGGAAGGTGGGGTCAAGTACCTTTTTTTCCCATAAAAATAGCACAAATTTACATAACAGTTAAGGTATACAAAGTGTTTTACATATACTATGCTTTAAGCTTTAATAGCTCTGAACTGCAACAAGACTTTTTGGGACACCCTGCCTTATCTCATTTAATCTTCCTAACAATCCTTTAATGTAGATGCTATAATTATCCCCATTTTACCTATGAGGAAACTGAGGTTGAGAAAGATTGGAGTGGTTTGCCGAGGACCATGTAGCTAATAAGTGTCTGAGATGCTTATTCAAATTCAGACCTTTTTGTCTCGAGTCTAGTACAAGATACATTGTTACCTAACTATAGCCAGGTATAAAAGCCTCTTTGTAAGATGGGTCCTTTTGCATTTCACAAATTGACTTCTTTAGAATCTAGTCCTTAACACAGAACAAGAGTTCTCATCTTTCTGTCATGGATGCTTTTGGCAGTCCAGTGAAGCCTAATGACCCCTTCTTGGAATAATGTGTTTAAATACATAAAGTAAAATACATGCAATTAGAAAGGAAACCAAGGGGCAGCTAGGTGGCACAGTGGATAGAGCACCGACCCTGGAGTCAGGAGTACCTGAGTTCAAATCTGGCCTCAGACACTTAACACTTACTGGCTGTGTGGCCCTGGGCAAGTCACTTAACCCCAATTGCCTCATTAGAAAAAAAAAAAAAAGAAAGGAAACCAATTACCTCAAAATACAGTTGTCAAAATCTTTAAAAATTTAGTTGGGGGGGGGGCAGCTAGGTGGTGCAGTGGATAAAGCAAATAAAATAAAAGTGGATAAACTCGGGAAGATCTGAGTTTAGATCTGGCCTCAGACACTTGACACTTACTAACTGTGACCCTGGGCAAGTCACTTAACCCTCATTGTCCTGTAAAAAAAAAATAAATAAATAAAAAATTAGTTCACAGACCTCAAATGGGTGGACTTCATCAAACATTTTGGTATTCACCTAGTGTTGAGTGTTGCATGTTCTGTAGTTTCATTTTGGCATGATATTTAGTCAACTGCACAGAACCTGCAAAGTACTTTTCTTCATTTGTTCTGCCTTAGGGAATCTTCAGCCAGTGCTTCACCATCACTTTTTTTCCCCTCTGGCACAATTTCTAGTTAGGGGGAAGCTGGAATCAGATCACTGTGTGATTGGAAGAGGAGCTGGGACTCTTGTGCAGGTGTCAGAATGTCCTCACAGAGGTTGATTACTTTGTTCCTCTCCCTCCATTTTTATCCTCCGTGTCTTACATGTCATTTACTGCTTTTTTGAGCAGTTCTCCCTGTCATCCAGACTTTTTTCAGAACTGGTCCCTAACCTCTGTATAGCTGGCACAACATAGGCCAGAGACAGGTGTCAGGAGTGACAGAGAAAGTTTATTTTCTAAGTGAGGAAAAGGCTTGCAAAGTGGAGCCCACCACAGTCCTCCTTCCAAGAAGCTGCCCCAAACTATGGACACCCACTTATTCTGCTTTACTGTAGGACCCTGCAAGAACTCTAGGATGTGGCCAGCCAGGCCTTTGCCAGTGGCTTCAACTGCTTTACACCCGAGAATATCCTGACATTTCCAAGATGCTAGAACATGAAATATAAATGTACTAATTTATATGGACAAGGAAAAAAGCCCAAAAGTTTAAACTAGTTTTAGAAGTAATGAATAGATAGATACATAGGTATATAGAGACACAGAGAGAACATCGAAAGAGCAAATAGGTATAGATAGATATGATTTTAAAACAACCTTGTTCTTTATAGCAGTACTTTATTTCAGGTTTTAGCCTTTTACAGTGATGAACACTTTCTCAAAGACACCATAATGTAGTTAAAACATACTGCTTTAGGGGGCAGCTAGGTGGCGCAGTGGATAAAGGACCAGCCCAGGATTCAGGAGGACCTGAGTTCAAATTCAACCTCGGACACTTGACACTCACCAGCTGTGTGACCCTGAGCAAGTTACTTAACCCCTCATTGCCCCACAAAAACAAAAAATATACCACTTGAAAGTATGAAAAACTATGAGGCATGAAAAAAGACAAAAATTTTAACATAGCTTAAAGATGGAGTTTGTTCCCTTGTGCATCTTAATTAGTATGTTTTAAAACACAGGGGGCAGCTAGGTGGTGCAGTGGATAAAGAAAGCACAGGCCCTGGATTTAAGAGTACCTGAGTTCAAATCTGGACTTAGACACTTGACACTTACTAGCTGTGTGACCCTGGGCAAGTCACTTAGCCCCCATTACCCTGCAAAAAAAAAATGTATTAAAAAAACACCACAGTAACAATACCTTTGTGAAAGATTTGTAAAAGGCTAAGATTTAAGTGTGTGTGTGTGGGGGGGGGGCGATTGGGGTTAAGTGACTTGAGCAGGGTCACACAGCTAGTGTTAAGTGTCTGAGGTCAAAATTGAACTCAGGTGCTCCTGACTCCAGGGCCGGTGCTCTATCCACTGTACCATCTAGCTGCCCCGTAAAAGGCTAAGATTGAAATAAAGTATCTCTATAAAAGAACAAGGTTATATTATTTGTATTAAATTAGAATTCTAGGGCAACAAAGAAATATTATAAACCTTACCAATTTGTCTGTTTTTCAGATACAACGAACCTCTCTAGAACCAGAGATCCAGTCCTTGACAGAGGAGACAGATCTCTTTTATAACAGAGGACTTTAAAGACAAGTTTGAAATTTCAACATGGCTTGTCTTTTCACAGAGCTTACAGAGAATTGGAAAGAAGACTAGAGCAGGCCAACTTTGTACCTGAGTACCCAAAAAATCACTCCCTTAAGATATTATTTTCTCAAGATTTCAGGCTTATATATCTATACACCTTTTCTCTCTTTGTGAAATTGATGACAGTGAAGCTCTAGGGTTTTTATGGGTCACAGCAGTCTTTTTTAAGGTATGGATAAGCCTCAAGGGTTGCTGCCTTAGCTGGATGCTTAACCAGCACTTAATATCATTTTTTTGGCTCTAGCACAGTTTCCACTTACTAGCAGTCTGGAATCAGAATCAGATCACTGTGTCAAATAAACAGTATGTTTTTGTCAATGAGTGAGAGATATATACGTATTGTGTATATACACACACATATATATATGGCCGTGTATCTGTATGTATATATGTATACATGTATACATATGTATATGTGTTTTTAAAAGAAAAAAAACAGGGTTGTGTGATGAAATAATGGGATTTAGCAGATACTCAAAGACCCACCTGGAGATCAATCAAGACTGATTAAATCAAGTGAGAGTGATTGACTGCTGATTAAGCCTACTTCAAGTTAATTGGATTGTATCAAGTTAATTGGATTGTGATCATACCTGGCTATCCCTTAAGAAGGTATAATTCTCAGAAACTAGACTATGAACTCAACTTGAGAACACCTTCAAAGACAATGGATTTGGATGATGCCAACCAATAACCTTGAAGCAGTGTGTAAGGACCGCCTCTGTTCCAGATCTATAAATAAGCTTCCAAAAACAGCTTGCGGAGGAGTAGCCTTTTTTTACCGGCTTGGCGGGACTCCTGGCGGCGCGGCACAGACGGTCTGACTCACTCCAAAGGTGGCCTAAATCGGTTTGGTGAGTTTTTATAAGGAATATAGACTAAGCCTAGATTTAAGACGATTTGTACTGTATTTCTATTTTCCTATCCTTCTAATCAACAACACCTTGTATACAATAAAGGCTCTATCTAGAAAACCAGAAACTTCTTCCATTTACTAGTCTGGGAGATAAATTAAGGGAAGGGTTAAGTAGGGGAGATTTATGATCTAATATCCAATTTTAAATCTCACAGTTTGGCAACCCCGAAGGGACCTTAAGGACCCTCCCACCCTCCCTAGTTTGGCCATAAGCCGGCTAATTCGGTGGATTTTCCAAATACCCCCCCCCACGGACTTTCCCTTTGTCTAATCTCCCTTAAAGACTTTAAGCCTCTAAAAGTCTTGCTTTAAACAGAAAAGCCAGCCCAGTTTAAAGGGCAAGATGCTTGAATATTCTACTATCCCTTTGATTTTTCTCATCGGAATGTATTGGGACAGCATAACATCCCGACTTAGAGGAATAGTTTACTCAATGGTCCTTCATAACATTATTGGTTTTTTCCTCATTCAGGCAGCAAAAAGTTTTTTGTATAATAGTATACGTGAGAATCTTTGGGAAAATACGTTTAATATAAGTAGAAATTTTATGCCTGCAATTGAAATACCTTTTAATACCACATCCATAGTTCATACGACTAAGGATTTTATTTTTTTTTGTTTTTTTTTTTGTTATTGTTATTATCATTGTTATGATATGGGGGAAACTCTCACATATGGAGAGAGACCTCAAAATGGCTGTTTCTACTAGAGATGATCCAAGTTCAGAATCAGATCAGCAGAAACTACTCCCTCTGCAGGAAGCTATAGAACATAGTAAAAAGGGAGTGCCAATTCAAGTCAGAAAATATAGCCCCTTTAGACCAAGTGACTTGAGCGCATGGAAATCTTTCATCCCTAGTTTTGAGAAAAATCCAAACACTGTAATTTCACAGTTAAGGACTATATTTAATGCATATCAACCCAGTTGGGCTGATGTTACTTGCCTTTTGGAAACTTTACTGTCCCCAACTGAGATTACAGATATTATCTCAGCAGGAAATGCCCTTGTTGCGAAAGGTAAGGCCGATGTGGAATGGCCTCTAAAGGATCCAGAGTGGAATTATAATAATGATAGGGATTTCCAAAGATTAAAAGATGCTAGAGAAACACTTCTGAAGGGAATGGAATCTTGCTCTAGAAAACCGGAAAACTGGCAGAAATTTTTAAGCCTACCTCAGGAGGCTAATGAAAGACCAAACAGATTTTATGATAGACTTTGTGAGGCCGCTAGACAGTACGCCAGATTGGATCCAGTAGATTTAAGAGATTCCTATATCGTTCTCAACACATTTGTTTATAATTCATTACCAGAAATCCAGAAATATTTTAAAGAGCAATGTCCTGACTGGAATAGCTTGAGTCCTGACAGACTTAAAGAAATAGCCACATATATCTTTGAGGCAAATGAGGAAAATAGAGCTAAACAGAACATTCTGGCACCAGTGCTTTCAGGTCAGGCATCTAAAGGTCAGCACAAAACCCTTAAGTATGATGACTATAGGGCAGAGGCTCTCCTTCACCAGCAAAAGAGATTGGAATGCTATAACAAGGCAAAAGAAGCTTATCTCATGGGGAAAAAAAATGTTGCCACATTTTATGCACAGCAGGGTAGTCTCCACAAGGAGAAGATGAGGGAAGCCAACCATCTTGCTGCTGTGAAGATATTTGAGAAAGTCAATGCTTCCCTACTACCAAAGAATGTTTTGGACCTCCATGGACTCCATGTAGATGAAGCCATAAATTATTTAATAACTGTATTGCAACAAAAAACTGAAGAGCATAAACAGAATGGTGGTAAACCATATCTCTCTGTGATTACTGGAAGAGGAAAGCATAGTCAAGGAGGAGTTGCTAGAATCAAACCAGCAGTCATTAAATACCTTACAAGCCACAATTTCAGGTTCTCTGAAATTAAACCAGGGTGCCTGAAAGTTATACTAAAATAAAGCTGGTACTTCTGTTGGGAAAGACGTTATTGTAGCCTTTGCAAAACATAACTAGCTGAATGTAATCATTCACCAGTTGAATAAACCCCTATGGCAAATCCATGGTACAAACAAAGCCGATGCTAAAGAACTCCACATTTTCTACCATAGAAAACATTATGACAGCATTAGAAAAATCAATGACAATTCAGAAACCCCTACCACTTTGGAGTGCAGAGAATTGGGGAACCAGTTAAAACAATGTGGTATACCCCAAACTCTAGCAGCATAATAATTTACCTTTAACAAGCTTTTCCTTCTACAGGTAAACCACTGAGAGAACATGGCCTTGTTTTCAGGCCTACCTCAATCTTCCCCACCCCTTTTCCCTTCCCCCTACTTAACCTTTGTTCCTTAAAGCCATTTTTTTGTTTTGTTTTTTGAAAGGCATTGAAAAGGCCTGGAATTCCCCACATACTTAAGTTTCCTTAAGAGCACAAAAGAGTGCTTAGCAAATCTTTTGCTTTTTGGTTTTGGTCTTGGTTTTGCTTTGTTTTTGACTTTTGTTTCTTTTGCTTTCTTTTTTTTTTTAACTCAATTTTGTAAACTAAGTGACTTTTCAGACATTTTAAGTATATGTTGTGGGTGGGGCCCTTGGGCCTCAGAAGCTACCACAATTCTTTTTTTCTTTTTTGAGAGAACCGTGAGTTTTTAATGAATTTTTTTAATGGGATTCTGTTTTTAAAAAAAGGTTATTAAAACCTATTGCTTGGTTTATCAATGAACATATTGAATATTGAGTCTTATTTCTTTTTGATAAATTGTTTATCACTTCAAGTATCTGTTACTCTAATACTAGATAGAGAATTCATGTATAAGATAATGTGTATACTTGCTAAAAGATTATGTAATAATGTCTAATATTATCAGTCATTTACATTCATTTATCATTTACATGTCATTGTGACTGTATACTCTGGGTATGGTTTGGAATTATTGTATATATTACAAGTACATCATCAATTATACAGCATAACATGCATTTTTACCATCATATTGTCTTTGGTGAAATTAATATGAGATTTTTGAATTATGGAAACTTATCATCTCAGAGACTAACTGCTCTTACAATAAGTTTGATATAGGCCCTGTAGAGAATATATGTACAACAGGAGGAGAGACAGGTACATGTAAATCTATGGTTTGCTTATGATGGCAACTATATAGACCACAATTGCTGGACACAGTCCAGTTTCTTCCTCTCTCCCTTCTAAAAGTTTTCTTTTTCTTTCACTAAGTCTGATGGCATAGTCAGAATCCATCCACCTATGGCCTACTGGATGTCTCGAAACCATGAGATGTGGTATGATAACCTTTCCATAACATTTTCAGGTGACATAAACACGTTACTAAATTTGGCTTTGATCCAGACACATGGTGGTAAGAAGTGTTATAGATTGCATAACTACCTCAACTCTCTATTATATAAAGGAGGGAATGTAATGGAATGTACTAAATTTGATCATTGACAACGCTATGCTAAGGTTTAGTAAAAAAATCCAGCAATTCAGTTAAAGAAGAAGAATCCAGCTTTCCAGACCAGAATCCAGCTTCCTCCTGATGACATCTTACCACTCCAAGAAGACAAGAGAACTGAGAAAAGACTTCCAAAGACTTAATTATTTTTTACTGTTTCATCAAGGAACACCTGTTCCTAGAAGAAACAAAGGGGGGAATGTGATGAAATAATGGGATTTAGCAGATACTCAAAGACCCACCTGGAGATTAAGGACCGCCTCTGTTCCAGATCTATAAATAAGCTTCCAAAAACAGCTTGCGGAGGAGTAGCCTTTTTTTACCGGCTTGGCAGGACTCCTGGCGGCGCGGCACAGACGGTCTAAATCGGTGGCCTAAATCGGTTTGGTGAGTTTTTATAAGGAATATAGACTAAGCCTAGATTTAAGACGATTTGTACTGTATTTCTATTTTCCTATCCTTCTAATCAACAACACCTTGTATACAATAAAGGCTCTATCTAGAAAACCAGAAACTTCTTCCATTTACTAGTCTGGGAGATAAATTAAGGGAAGGGTTAAGTAGGGGAGATTTATGATCTAATATCCAATTTTAAATCTCACAGTTGGAAAGAGGAGAGAATTGTTCAGTTTTACACATTCAACCACCAAGAGGTTGCACCTATCCTGTGATGGAATTTCTTGTATGTGTTTCTACTACTCTGAAATTACTATTTATTAAAATTTTTCAAGAACCTGTTGTTTAGTGTTTGAAAAAGATTATGCTCACCATCCCTGGCATATTGTTAATGGCATGAATTTCCTTATATTATGCTTTGAGATTAGATGTAATAGGGGCAGCTAGGTGGCACAGTGGATAGAGCACCAGCCCTGGATTCAGGAAGACCTGAGTTCAAATTCGGCCTCGGACTCTTGACAATTACTACCTGTGTGACCCTGGGCAAATCACTTAACCTCAATTGCCTCACCCAAAAAAGAAAAAAGAAAATATGCTTAAAGACCAAACACCCACTAAGTTGGTAATCAAACAGGCAACAGTTTTCTTTTCCCTGGGAAAGAAAGGTACTCAACTCATGCTATTTATGAAATCATGTAAGGGAGACCTTTCCAAACTGATGAATTCCATTTAAATCAATATTTTAAAGACAAGATGATCCAGAGGTATAACTTCCATGATAGCTAGAATAGTTAAATATGGGTTACAAGAGAAGCTATAAAATCTTCCATTGATATAAAAAAGATCCATAGTCACACAAGGCAAAAAAAAATCAATTCAGTGTACTCTTGGTCAGTGTTATATCTATTTCAGTATTTATACCTAACTGGCTTCATGATCTTGCCAGTGTTGATATTCACACAGTAGTGCAGCTCAGAAGCCTTCTGTTTTCTCATCCTCTATGATTTTTGTTCATGTTCTCCCATAGAGGCTCCAGAGAGAAGTGCCCGATGTGCTGGAGCTCATCTTCTAGTTCTTGTTATAGTATAGCACTTGACCTATTTGGTGTCCCTTGCTCTTCCTACAGGTCCAGCCCACATTTATTTCAGATCACACATTTCTTGCATATCTTCCCTTATGCCACTTCTTATAACTAGCCTGTCACTGGAACTAATCTACAGTCAATTTATGCTTATCCTGCATCTTTGGTCCACCTGCAAACTTTGATCCTTCCAAAGATGTATAATCATACAACGTCACTAGGAGAACTGTGTGTGTGTTTGTTTTTTGCAGGGCAGTGAGGGTTAAGTGACTTGCCCAAGGTCACACAGCTAGTAGGTTATCAAGTTTCTGATTTGAATTCAGGTCCTCCTGAATCTAGATATGGTGCTTTATCCACTGCACCACCTAGCTGCCCCCCCATGTGTATATGTTTTAATGAGGGCTTTCTCCTTATGCAATTCAAAGTAAGCGAGATGATAAAAGACAGAAATCGTCAGTTTTGGGGGTGGGGAGGGCTATAAAAAATACACTGTTGGTGGAACTGTGAGTTGGTTTAATCTTTATGAAAAAGAATTTGGAATTAGGTGAGAAAAATAACTAAAATGTTCTCATACCCTTTGATCTAACAAATTCACTGCTGCACATATCCCTTCTCCCCACAAAAGCCAAAGATCGAGGGAAGTGTCCCATATTTAACAAAATATTTATAGTGGTATTTTTTATGATAGTAAAAAACAGGATGCCCATGGATGGAGAGTGGCTGAACAGACTGTGGTCAGTGAATGAAGCAGACTATTGTCACACCACGAGAAACAATGAGTGTTAAGGAATTCAGAGAAACAAGGGATTACTTATTAGTTGACATTTATATGGTACTTTAAGATTTGCAGAGTCCAGGAAGAACAATAGACTGTACACAGTGCCTAAATATTGTAAGAGAACATTAATGCTGAAAAGTGATCAAGCTCTAATTATAATAAGTAATCTCTGTTGGGGAACTGATGATGAAACCTATCTTATTAAGTAGAGAGGTGAAGAATTACAGATGTAGCATATGGGATATAGATACACAATGTCAGTGGGTTTTTTAAAAATGTTCTGTTATAAGGAAGGGTTCAAGAAATGGAGGAGTTAAAAATAACATGCGATACAAAAGGCAAAGCTACGAAAATTATATTGGAGAATAATGAGGTTTTGTCAAAGAATAACTTGAAATCATTTAAAGTATACAGCTGGCAGAGTCAGGCTACTTCCTGGAGGCCCCATCTCCAATACCATGCTGCCTCTGTTCCAGTCATCATTCCCATCTCCCCACTTCCCATCCTTGGACTCCACGCCTGGGGCGCTGAGCTCTGATGAGTAAGCTTTTACCATGTCCTGGCTGGAATCAGGTTTTTAAGCCACATCCCAGCCATGTCTTTGAGGGCAAGGGTTATCTTGTTGGTTTTGTACCCCTAGTGCTTGACACAAGACCGGACACACAGCAAGTGCTGTCTAAATGCCTGAAGCTATGAAAATGGGATCTTGTATTCTTAGTACCTTTAAGTCAACTGAGCAAAGATCAATCTCACAAAGATTTTATAAAGATAAGAAACTAAGCATATAGGCCAGCATGTGATGTCCTTTCAATCATCTTTTTTGGGGTGGTAACATTATCCATGATTATTTAAATTCTTTAGTATCTGGCAAAATGATCCTCCGATGTTTTCCAATTAATCTCACCTCCAGTACAGATGTCTTCTCTGAATATTTAGTCTAGCTCAGTTAATCTCATGTTTGACTTCTCAACTGTCATTTCAATTTTCTCAAAGCATTTTAGGGACTGAGGTGTTGTCCAAATGTGTAACCAAATGGTTTCATTGTCTCTGATGACTGATCAATCAACAGGCATTTATTAAGTGCCTATTTTGTGCCAGGTACTTATGCTAGTCACTGGGAATGCAAAATGAAATAGTTCCTGTCACCAAGGTGGTTATATTTTAATCTACAACATGTACACATATAGGTATGTGGAAAATCAGTACAAAGTATTAGAGGGAGGAAAGGCACTAGCACCTGGAGTCATTGGGACCCTCTTGTGGGAAACTGCTATAAAAATATTGACCAACGGGGCAGCTAGGTGGCACAGTGGATACAGCACTGGCCCTTGATTCAGGAGGACCTAAGTTCAAATCCAGCCTCAGACACTTGACATTTACTAGCTGTGTGACCCTGGGCAAGTCACTTAACCCTCAATGCCCCGCAAAAATTAAAAAAAAAAAATATATTGCCCAATCTATTCCATCACCCTTTCTCCTCCTGCTAATTTAATATATAACTATTCTGGGTATAAATTGGTCAAATCCCATTGCCAAGCTTTCTATTAACTCACTTTTGCTTCTACTGTTCTTTGCTAATTTTTATGACAATACTGCTCTCAACTATGCTTTGTCATATTGTATAGGGCTGGATTTAACTGGCGATTTCACTAATACAAAGAATTCCAGGGTGAGGAAAGTCCCTTTAAGGTGCTGCAACTTAAAGTCTTTTAGCACTTGCCAGTATGTCAGAGTCAGGATCTGAACACAGGTCTCCAAGGTTGGCTTTCTGACCCACACCACGATAATTCGGGATTTTTTTTGGTGAGGCAGTTGCAGTTAAGTGACTTGCCCGGGGTCAAACAGCTAGTAAGTGTTAAGTGTCTGAGGCCGGATTTCAACTCAGGTCCTTCTGAATCCAGGGCCGGTGCTCTATCCACTGAGCCACCTAGCTGCCCCAAATGCTGGATTTTATAAAAGAGTTTCTACTCTAAATTGGTGTTATTGTTGGCTGATTGAGTTACGTGCTGGCTTTCTTTTTATTCAATGTACTTAGAACAGTGCCTGTCACACAGTAGATGCTTAATAAGCGTTGATGGGGGGGGGGGGGAGCTAGGTGGCACAGTGGATAAAGCAATGGCCCTGGAGTCAGGAGTACCCGAGTTCAAATCTGGCCTCAGACACTTGACACTTACTAGTGTGACCCTGGGCAAGTCACTTAACCCCCATTGCCCCGCCAAAAAAATAAAAATAAAAATAAACGTGATCAGGCTGGATCGGCTGTGGTGGTTTCCTGACCCTTTTTGGCCTTCTTGCTGTGGCTTTTCACTGATTAAATTTCTACCCCAAATGGTCATTTACACCTTTTCCAGTCCCCACTTTTGGACATGGAGGACTTCTTCGAATAATCTGCTTTAATTGTTCAAAGTGTCTTTTTATATTTACCTTCTCATTCCTCACAGGTTTTGTCCTTGTCATTAACTACTTGATCTGAGTGCATACAAACAGCTGATTCTAATGGGATTTCCAAGGGATATGGTCAAATAATTCATCACTTCTTGGCCAACCTATTTGTGACGAGCCTTTCTGAACCTATATGGCTTTTTTCCTGGGTAGCAGTCTGTCTCCAAGACCATACCTGAAGCCTTTATGGCTTGCTAGAACCCACCAGGGTATATAACATGCCCTAGTGTCACTGGCATGACCTTTGAGAAACCAGGATCATCTGGTTTCCTTACAGTCACTTCATTAAGACACTGGAGTATGGCACGGTGATGACACTCCTAAAAATGGAGTTAAACACAGAGAACACTAGGAATATGTAGGATGTTCAATGTGTATGAGTGTGCAGAATGTGTAGAAAGTAGGCCCTGGCTGACAAAAAGGTGATGTGCGGAGAACCAACATTTTGCTGCTATTATTTTGGAAAGAGAAATGATCTAATTTGAAATTCCAGTGAAGATTTTTGGGAAAAGTTATCCCAAGTCCCAGCTTTTTTGGGGAGGAAACCTTACAAAATAAAGCTACAAAGTAAATCAAGAGATTTATTTTAATTGTCCAATTTAAATTTTTTTGCTTGTCGATTCCAATTTTTCAAATAATTCTACTCATGATGCCATATTTTGTCAGAATTAATAAGAAATAAAAGGGAGGATAGATTTCAACCACCCAAGTCTTTATCAAGTATCAAAAATAATTGCATTTAATAATATAATCAATCTGTGGTTTTAAAAACTGATAAGTAGCAAACTGGACTCAGAACAAAATAGACACAAAATAAACGTTATTCATGCTATTCATTTTTATAAAGTGCAGATTTAGTTTTCACTTGGTTCCCCTTAGTAAACATCCTCTCAATTTAAAGACCAAAATGAAAAACAAAGAAACATTTGATCAAGAGCCTTCTAACACCCAGAAGAAAGTAAAAGAAGCTTTTAACTAAATTCTTCACTGAGTCTATTTCTTGGCAAGAATTCTTAAGATGTCAGTGCTATGTTAAGAAAAAGCAAATATATGACCACATTAAACAAAATAACTGGCACACATAGTTTGAACATTCATGCTAACTTGGAAACTGAAAAAAATTTTCCAATTACTAAAAAAAAATTATAGTACATGAACAAGGATAGTTGCTTTCCCATATAACCCTATTACCAATAATGAAATCCTTAAAATGGTTCCTTAAGTTTTGGCTCTAGCAAAGAGGTGATTCTCACACTCCTTTATTGACTGTAAAAGTTTTTTCCAACATACAGACATATATGTATGATAAACAGATAATCTGTTCCTCCATCCCCCAGGAGTATTTCTAGTACAAGTTGATTGAAGTGTATCGATGGCTTAAGGAGGCCAGATGCTTAATTCTGTAATAGTATAAATATGAACTATTAAAGTTATCTACTCCTAAGTATAAAATCTCTGCAAACCCAATATTAAAGGCCAAGAAAACAAACTGTTTTATACAAGAAAGTGCTCCTGCAGTGTCTTTTTAATGATCTTTGAGACAATTCTGCAGAAAATTCTATTGTCTGGCTCAGAAAGTAGAGTTCCTCATGAGGAATTCAAGTTCTTCGCAGAAGATTACAAAGCAAAATTTCAGGCTGCTTACTGAAAATAAACCATTACTATTATTATGGCTATGTAATGAGATAAACTAGACTGTTTTTGTAGTACGAAATTGAAGGCTTTCTGGTTTTCTGTAATTATGAAAAGCAACTGTTAGTTTTGTTCTTATGTTAGGGTCCAAGTTGTTTTTGTAACATTATCTGTGTAGTTCCATTATTTTGTTCAACTCCACTGACTTTATAAAACTGTGAGAAAAGAGAAAATGAGAAGTGTTTTCAGAGGTACATCAGTGTATTACAAATCAAATGTCAACACTTTCAAATAAATCGTTAAAAATATAACTTTTTCTTTTGCTACTTTTCGAATTGGACATTAGTGGATCATAATAGTAAAGAAGAGCTTCATACTTCATACCAGCTATACAATCTATCGTGGAATCAGATTTTAAGCATTTGTTCAGCAGCTGCGAGATGACACAGAAAGTTTTCTGTAGCTGGTGGAAATCGTTTTTGTTTCAGCACCTCAAAGCTGAGTTTTGGTTTCTCTCCGTCATCAGAAACTTCTGCAAATGATGCAAGGTTGGCCAAGATTTCTCTTGTTTTAAGTGAAATATCCTTTAACAGAGGAAAGAAATGTACACATTAGAACTGAAAAAACTAAGGACCAAATTCTTTACCAAAGTTAATAACTAAGAGGCAGTTTTGGAGTGGGGGGGGGGACGGGACGGGGGGACAGAGAGAGAGAGAATGGGTGTGTATGTATACACACTTTGGAGGGTATGTGTGCATGTGCTCCTTGGTGTGTGTGCTTGTGGTATATATGTATGGGGGTGCATGTGTGGGTGCTTGGGGGGTAAACATGTGTATGTGTGCTGGGAACACAAAGACAGACATAAAGGGTTCCCACCCTCCAGGAAGTTCACACTCTCCTGAGGGGTGAGGGGTCATACGGCACATACACAGACAAGTAAGTACATGGTAAGTGATCTGCAGAGGATACTCTGGAGAGGTGCTAAGGATGACCAGAGTGGGGAGTCAAAAGGCCTGGATTCCCAAGCTACCTTCAACACCCACTAAATGTAGGACCTTAGGTAAATCACTAGACCCTCCTGGTCTCATTTTTTCTTCTATAAAATAAGAACAACCAGTTTTACTGTTTTTAATTTTTTCTAACTGAATCATAAAGTAATCAACCAATGGGGGATAAGGAGGTTGGAAGTAGGCAAGGAAATCTGAAAGAATGCAAGTAACTTATAGACTCACGAATGGTCACCTATTTAGGCATATCTTACATAACATTATCTTGACCTCAAGTTTGTAATAATGTTATTAATATATAACAACCAACTCTTACTATAATGCTGTGAAACATCACTTTGAACACCCTGGGTCAATTACCTAACCAGCAAGTCACCTGTGGAACAGGGCCTCTTTAATGGTATTGTGCCTAATGTCCTATTTGCAAAGTGCTAATTAATAAAGTTACAAGAGTGAATAATACTATTTCAAGATGCTTGACTTAAATAGTAGGCCCTCATTGCAATCCTCCCTCAAAAAGCTCCCCTTTTCTGAGCTTCTTTATTACTGTTGAGGGAGCCACCATCATACTCTTAGCCACACAAAGTGGAAACTTCAATCTCATCACCCACCCACCACACGAGAGTCTCACTGCTTCTCCCTTCAACCCATCTCTTCCATCGGTCCCTGACATGTACATCCATGGCTTCACCCCTGAAGTCCTCCCCCACTCTCACTCCATCCTCATCACAGCTGCCAAAAGCACCGTGATGACCAGGTCACTCCTCTCCTCACTGAGCTCAGTGGCTCCCGACGGTCTCAACAACCAAACATAGAATCTTCATTCGCCTCAGAAACCCTTCACCTCTTGGCCTCTTCCCACCTATTCAGGCTTCTTGCTCTTGCTCTCCAAGTGCTGTATGAGCTAAGCCCGTGACCCCGCCTCCCAAACCCCTGTTGGTCCCTCATGCCTGGGATGCTCTCCTCTTCCTTCGCCTCTCTCTCTCAGCTTCCTTCCAGACTCATTTCAAATCCCGCCTCTTACAAGATGACTTTCTCAGGCTCCTCCCCCCACCTCTGCTCGCACCTTCCCTCTGAGGTTATCTGTCCTCCATCTACAATTGGGGTGTGTTGTTTCCCCCATTAGAATGTGACCTCCTTGAGGACAGGGACCATGGGTTTACTTTTCTTTGTCTATTCAATACTTAGCACATAGCAAGCACTTATAATAAGTGTTTGTTGCCTGTCTCCTCTATCCTACTCTCCACAACAGCAGTTCCAAACCTCTTTTTGTCTCTCCTCAAACAGAATGCAGTCCCCCCACCCTCTCACCTGAGGCCTTTGCCCCAGTTTATCCAAAGTACTTTTTTCTCCTCCTCTCCCCTGTCCAACCCCTCACTTCACAATCCCTGACATCATTCCTTACTATTTCTTCCTTTAGTCCAGATCTACCTGATCCTCCAAGATCCCCATCAGAGCCCACCATCCCTGTCATTCTCCTATATCTGGGTTACTGACTTCCTACCTTCTCAGCCAAACTCACCAAGAAGGCCGTCTACCTGTGGCATCTCACTTCCTCTCGTAAACACCCTCAGCCTCCAACCTCATCATGCGTCTGAAAGGACTCCTTCCAAATTACCAATGCCCTTTTAAAACCCCAAATCTACTGGCCTTTTCTCCACCATTATCCCCCTCTATACTCTGCAGTCCTTGACACTGTTAACCACTCTCTCTTCCTTGATGTTCTCTCCTTTGTGGGTCTTTGTGACAGTACTCTCTCCGAACCTTCTTCCTACCTGTCTCACCATCCCTTCTCCTCCTCCTTTGCTTCTTCTTTTTTTTTTTTTGGTGAGGCAATTGGGGTTAAGTGACTTGCCCAGGGTCACAGAGCTAGTAAATGTTAAGTGTCTGAAGTCAAATTTGAACTCAGGTCCTCCTGAATCCAGGGCCGGTGCTTTATCCACTGCACCATCTAGCTGCCCCTCCTCCTTTGCTTCTTCACTGCCTAGCACATCATAAGCACTTTAAAAATCTTTGTGGGGGCAGCTAGGTGGTGCAGTGGATAAAGCACCGGCCCTGGAGTCAGGAGGACCTGAGTTCAAATCCGGCTTCAGACACTTAACATTTACTAGCTCTGTGACCCTGGGCAAGTCACTTAACCCCAAATGCCTCACTTTAAAAAAAAAAAAAAAGAACAACTGGGAGAGACTTAAGTCTACCTTTTGGGGGGCGGCTAGGTGGCGCAGTGGATAAAGCACCGGCCCTGGATTCAGGAGTTCCTAAGTTCAAATCCGGCCTCAGACACTTGACACTTACTGGCTGTGTGACCCTGGGCAAGTCACTTAACCCCCATTGCCCCACAAAAAAAAAAATCTTTGTGGATTGGCTGATTTAGAGAATCAGAGAATTACCTTAATCACTTGGCTGTCTGACTTCTCTGGGTCTTCTGCAGATTGAACAATTAGTTGACCGATTTCTTTGTGTAGCTTCCCCATGGTCATGGCTTCTGTGATATATCAAAAATATTTATGTTAGGTAGAGATTTGGAAATTTACAGAATGAGATTGAACATTTTACAATAAACTGATCATCCCTTATGTCTACAAACACAAGTAGTTAAGGAAACTTTCAAAATACAAATAACCACAAAGACTTTTGCAATCAAAGAAAAATAGTACCATGCTAGGAAATAATGCATGTGCTCCATGTCAAAATTAAAGGAAAACAAAATACAAATTAGTTGCTCTTTAAAAATGTGCTTGCTGCAAACCCAGGGGCTATATGAACACAATTGCAAAATAATTTTTACACAAATAAAGGCAGATTTAAACAACAGGAGAAATATTAATTGCTCATGGGTAGGTTGAGCTAATATAATAAAAATGACAATTCTAAGTTAATTTACCTATTCAGTGTCATACCAATCAAACTACCAAAGAATTATTTTATAGAGCTAGAAAAAAATTGTTTTAAAAATTCATCAGGGAGACAGCTAGGTGGCGCAGTGGATAAAGCACTGGCCCTGGATTCAGGAGGACCTGAGTTCAAATCCAGCCTCAGACACTTGACACTTACTAGCTGTGTGACCCTGGGCAAGTCACTTAACCCTCACTGCCCCGCCAAAAAAAAAAAGGAGTTAATGACCAAATAAGAGATAGAGACTGGAGGTAAACTGGATAATTTTGATTACATGAAATTAAAAGGGTTTTGCACAAACAATAACAATGCAGCCAAAATTAGAAGGAAAGTAAAAAACTAGAATAAAAAATTTGTAGCAAGTTTCTCAGATAAAGTCTTTATTTCTCAAATATATGAGGAACTGAGCCAAATTTATAAAAATAAGAGCCATTCCTTAATTGACAAGTGGTCAAAGGATATGAACACAATTTTCAGAAAAATAAATCAAAGCTATCAATAGTCACATGAAAAAATTCTCTAAATCACTACTAACTAGAGAAATGCAAATTAAAACAATTATGAGATAACACCTCACACTTAGCAAATTAGCTAACCAAACAGAAAAGGAAAATGACAAATGTTGGAAAGGATGTGGAAAAACAGGTACACTGATGCATGTTAGTAGAGTTGTGAACTGGTCCAAACATTCTGAAGAACAATCTGTGACTATGTCCAAAGGGTTATAAAACTGTGCATATCCTTTAACCCAACAACACCACTACAAGGTTTCTATCCCAAAAAGAACAAAGAAAAATAAAGAGTCTATAAGTACAAACGTATTTATAGCAGCTGTTCTTGTGGTGGCAAAGAATTGGAAATTGAAAGGATGCCCACCAATTTGGGGAATGGCTGAACAAATTATGGTATATGATTGTGACGGAATACTGAAGAAATGAGTGGGATGGTTTCATCCTGGGAAGTCTTAAATGAACAGGAACAAAATGAAGTGAGCAGAACCAGGAGACCATTATACACAGTTACAGCAAAACTATAAGAAAGATCAACTGTGAAAGACTTAGCTATTCTGATTAAGACAGTGATCCAGGACAATTCCAAAAGACCCATGATGAAAAATGCTATCCACTGCCAGAAAGATAAATGATGAGTGCAAACTGAGGCACATTTTTTTACTTTATTTTCTCTGGTTTTGTGTGTGTGTTTTCTTTTGTAATAGGGCTAATATGCATGACTCTGCTTGCTGTCAGTATAAAAACCCCTTTTATTTCTCTTTCTTAAAACAAAACCAAGCAAAGGTTCTCAAACACTACTCCATGAAGCATTGCTCTAAAACAATGAGACCCAGTCCTTGTGCTTCTGGTGGAATAAGTCTTAATGCCTTATAAGCACAATTTATGCTGTTATGAAAAACACACTTCTCAGCCTTGCAGAGGACACACTGTGCCATCAATGCACAGAAGCCGCCTAAAAACAAGAGTAACAATCAACAGGAACCAGTTCAGTTATACACCTTCTTGCCTTTTAACTATGAAGCATTAGTATTTCACTCCAAATCGTCATAATACTGTTCTGTTGTTCTGACTGGGATAAGATATTCATAGTACCAGACAGCTGTAAATAAATGGGACAATCCTGGGTGTGATACTTCTACAACTCAAGTGGTCCCAAGTGTTTTTCTGACTTTCAATCAGCCATGATTTTTTAAAAAAAGAAATTACTTATTCAAATCCAGCCTCAGACACTTGACACTTACTAGCTGTGTGACCTTGGGCAAGTCACTTAACTGTCATGGCCCCACCAAAAAAAAAAAGAAATTACTTAAAAGGTTGTGATTTCTCAGGCCCTGAAGCTGCCAGAGTAAAACTTCCATTAAAACCCTCTAAACCAAAAGCTTTATTTTATTAGATGTTTCTACTTAATCCTCAGTTAATCAGAAAATTTGATGAACCTGAATTTATCATTCTAAGAAAGTCTGCTAAATCTCAGGTTTCCTGAATTCATTGGGCACCAACAGTATCATCCTAGTAACCAGGCTAAAGTACTGAAGAAAAAATATTTTGGACTTGTTGCTAGTTGTTATAATAAGAATACACAGAGCTGGTGTGCCAGCTGTCTCTCACCACATGTTCTATGTCAGCATCATGTAACTCTGGGCCTTCCCATGTCCTGTGGAGGAAGGTTGGCCTTTCTCTGCCCTGTCATCCAGCTGATTGCTTCCATGAGGCATCCACAGAAAGGGGAATGAGCTAGGTGAGCTTAAGCCTGGGCCTCTGGCTACTTTGCCTTTCTTTGCCTGATCACAGGTAGTTATTGAGATGGCCATGTTCCAGCTTTCAGGCAACCTTGTGAGTTTAAATGGCCTGGTGATTTGGGGTCACCAGTGGTTGCAAACTGTGCTTTAGAAGAAGTCCCTGTTAATTACCACAGCACTCTTAGAAAAGATGACCTCTGCTTGGATAATGAGCCCCATCCTGGCCTGGCTTGCAAGAAGACACCTACCATGATGGGGCTGGGGCAGAGTTTGAGTGAAATTTAAAATGCTAATCCATAGTCCTGGCAACTGAATTCTGTTTTAATGGTCTTAAGTCTTAACCTCCCAACAGAGTACAACCGCATTTACTACCATCACTCATTTAAGATTCTGTCAATGCACACTGAGCATGACAACAGTTATGTTACCAAATCTTATTCTAAGTTTTTCTGTTAACACGAGCTGATGAGAGCTCATTTTGTGTTTCTTTTCTGTGTAAGAATAAATACCTGTCCTATATCATACACTGAGTACCTTTCTATTCCCTTCTTTGGGGAGACACTAGACATAAGCCAAAAAATAAGCTTTAAATAAACCTTCCAAGGGTGTATAAAGACCCAACGTTTTTGATTAAAGGTTTCCTAACCCTTCTCATTAGAGGCCAGGTTTCCCCCAGGACTGGACCCTGTGCAGAGAGTGTGAATCAATCCCCAGCAGAGGGACCTTGTTAGTAGAGAATGAAAGGGCAAGGCACCCCAGCTTCGTGGGCCTGACAGCAGCTAATAGTCAAACACACAATATATTATATGAAATTTCTCCAGCCCCTACAAAGCAGGTCATACAGTTCTTGAAGTAGTTTCTTACAGAACCAACCTGAAAGATACAGTTTTTCTTGGCATATGTCCTAATGTTAACAAAGTTACAAAACAAAGAACTAACCTTTTGCAGGTTGAGAAACTGTAATCTCACTATCTGCCAGATTCACAAAGACATCATAAAGATCAGACCTGCTGCTCACCTCAGGATCCACAAATCCAGCAATATAACCTGTGCAACAAAGACCAAGATTACTCAGGGATTGGAGATGGGCAGGAAGAATAGTCCAACTCTGAACAATGTCTAAAATCTGAGGCTACTACATTGAACTGTTTTATTCACTGAGGGAATAAAAAAATGCCCCACCATGCTTTCACAAATTCATACTACTGAACTTGTCCCAACATCACGATTTAGTAGAGGATCAATAGAGGAATTTAGAGAAGTTCCCTTAATTCACAGCTATTCAATTTGGAACTACCCTCAAAGAAATATTCAACAGTGCATACCTTTTGACCTGGAATACCTCTACCAGGTTTCCACCCCCAAACACATCAAAAGACATCAAAGAAAAGGGAAAAGGAGCCATACATATGAAAATATTTATAGGCACTGTTTTTGTGATAGCAAAGAATAGAAAACTGAGGGGGTGCTCATCAACTGGGGAAAGGCTAAACAAGTTATGTTAGACAAATGTAATGAAATACTATTGTGCCATAAGGAATGATGAAAAGCATGGTTTCAGAGAAACGTGGGAAGACTCATATCAACTGATCCAGAGTGAAGAGGGAAGGACTGAAGGAACAGCTTATATAGTAACAACAATATTGTTGGGTTTTTTTAATAGAATTTTTTTCTTTTTTTTGAATAGAATTTTATTTTCCAAAATATATGTAAAAACAAATTTTAACATCAATTTTTAAAAAAAATTGTTCCAACTTCTCTTTCTCCTCCATTCCCACCCCCCACCCACTAGAACTCAAGCATTTCAAAATAAGTTATACATGAGTAGTCATGGAAAGCATTCCCACATTAGCTAGGTTGTGAGAGAAAACAGTCAAAAAACTCCCAAAACTTCAGACTGAAGAATTGTCAAAGAGAAAAAAAATTTTTTTTTTAAATGTGTTTCCAGGGGCAGCTAGGTGGTGCAGTGGACAGAACACCGGCCCTGGAACCAGGAGCACCTGAGCCCAAATCCAGCCCCAGACACCCAACACCCAGCAGCCGCATGACCCCGGGCAAGCCACCCAACCCCAAATGCCTCACCAAAAAAGAAGAAAAAAAAAGAAAAGAAAAAAATGTGTTTCCATCCATTTTCAGATACTATCACTTCTTTCTCTATAGATGGGAGTAACAACAATATTGTAAAGATGAAGAACTTGGAAAGATTAAGGGACTCTGATCATTGAGATTTCACCACAATTTCAAAGAACTCATGATGAAATGTGCTGCCCCCCCCCAAAAAAAATTTTAAATAAATAAATTAAAATTAAAAAAACAAACAAACAAAAAAATGTGCTGCCCACCTCCTGGGAGAAGCAATGAACTCAGTGTGCACATTGAGCCTTTTTTTTTTTTTTTGACATAAGTCACTATGAGAATTTGTTTTGCTTATTTGTAAGTGGGGTTTTGTTTTTCTTGCTCTCTAGGACAGGGATAAGGGAAAGAAGGTGGAGCTTTGTGAAAACAAAATAAAATGTAATTAGGAAACAATTTAAAGTAACACACAGCTATTCATATCAGGAATTATGACCGTGGAAAGAGAAAACAAGGGGGTTTTTTTTGTTTTAATATTTCTTCTTTGAGGGGGCCGCTTTCTTAAAAATTATATTTGGTGGGGCAGCTAGATGGCACAGTGGATAGAGCATTGGCTCTGGATTCAGGAGGACCCGAGTTCAAATCCAACCTCAGACACTTAACACTTACTAGCTGTGTGACCCTGGGCAAGTCACTTAACCCCAATTGCCTCACTAAAAAAAAAAAATCATATTTGGTGGACAGCTAGGTGGCACAGTGGATAAAGCACCGGCCCTGGATTCAGGAGGACCTGAGTTCAAATCCAGCCCCAGACACTTGACACTTATTAGCTGTGTGACTCTGGCAAGTCACTAAACCCTCATTGCCCTGCCAAAATAGATAAATAGATGAGCAGATAAATAAATAAATGGCATAATCAAATGAGTACCTCTCTCAGAACAGGTCTTTTTAACCAGCTAACCCAGGCTTTTGGATTTTGAGATCCAACTGTTTTTTCTTTAGTCACCTAGTATTATTTCACATACAGCATTACCAGAACACAGAATAGTGTAACATGGTGCATAGAGGGTTAGCCTCAGAAGTCAGAATGAGCTGGGTTCAGGTCATGCTTCTAACACATGTTGGCAGAATAAACTGGGCTAAGTCATAACCTCCCAATGCCCCAGGCCACTCTCTAACACTAAAAATTGCAAAAGAGTTCCAGGTATGTGTCAGGAATGACTATTTCCTAACCAGAAATTCCACACACTGATGAAATCACACATTGCGAGGGAGAGGGTGAAGCCACTAGAACCACAGAATCTTGTTGAGATGACTACTTCACAGGGCTGCTATGAGAAAGCTTTGAAAACCTTAAAGTCTTATACAAATCTAAGTTGCTATATAGTATTGTAATAATAACAACCATATGACATGGAATGATGCCATTATTAGTAGTCATACATACCCAATAACCTTCTCTTAAAGATTAAGTTTAGTTCTTTTCTTGAATAAAAGAATATGACAGGGAATATGAAGACTCTAAAATAACCCAAGGCAAATGTACACGGTATCTTTTGAATCTGGCTAAACTAAAATAATAATAAAGGCCAAAGGAACTAAATAGTCTCTGACAAAATTTTGACCCACATCAACAAGCTAAACTCCTTAACCAAGTGAATTTAACAAGAAATAAATGATCCTCAATGTTATAATCCCTTGGTTCTACCTTAAACGTTTTTCTGTTTTGTTTTTTTTGTTTTTGTGGGGCAATGGGGGTTAAGTGACTTGCCCAGGGTCACACAGCTAGTAAGTGTCAAGTGTCTGAGGCCAGATTTGAACTCAGGTACTCCTGAATCCAGGGCCAGTGCTTTATCCACTGCGCCACCTAGCTGTCCCCTATTAAACGTTTCTCTTATCACTATAAACATGACTGCTACCTGTGCAAATCTTCAGTGCTTCCAACTCATCAGTATGAAGGTGCACATATGAATGAAGAATTGACCAGTCCTGTCGATGCCATACCAAGGCAGGTAGAGTCCTGCAGGAATCAAATCAAGAGCTCAGATAATAAAGGTAGCTGAATTAATTAAAAACCCTGATACTAAGCATAAAGAATCTTTAGGTTTCATATCATAACAACACAGCCTGAGAGGCCACCCCCCCCCCATTTATAGGCATTGAGAGCAGAGTTTCTTCTGTGGTATAAATTAAAATACTTTTTTTTTTCAATATTCAGTCTTTTATCATCACAAAACCATAACATTTTAAGTCTTCCATTTAATAACTTAACTCAGTAAGAGTATGGTACTAATGAGGTCAGTTCCTTTATGAGCCTCTGTTGCAGAGACAGGCTGGTCCCTTAAGTACCATTCCCAATTCTAACCGCCCTCCCCCCCATGCTATTATCAGTCAAAAGAAGTAGTGAGTGATGAGATCAATATAAACTGATCATCAATTAGAACTACTCAAAAGCACAAGATCAAAGGGCGAAAGCATCAACTTCTTATTTGAAGTCAGTTTCATTTATAAAGGGGCAGAAATTGGTATTTTAAAATAACAATAAGTGTAGTCTTTTTTTTATATATGTTATAACTTTCCTTTTTTGAAAAATACTGGGGAAAAAAAAATCTCCATCAGCCAGTAAGACAACAGGCCTAATACATCCATATACAACTTGGATAAGATTCATAATTTTGTATCTCAAAAATATTTTGAAATTAACAGATTTTTCTTTCTTTCTTTCTTTTTTTTTTTTGGTAAGGCAATTGGGGTTAAGTGACTTGCCCACGGTCACACAGCCAGTAAGTGTCAAGTGTCTGAGGCCAGATTTGAACTCAGGTCCTCCTGAATCCAGGACCAGCGCTCTATCCACTGCACTACCTAGCTGCCCTGAAATTAACAGATTTTTAAAAAATATATGCAGTATAAAAATATTCAATTGACTTGAGGGGACCAAATTTAACAAACATTAAGAAGCCTCTGGAAAAATACGTAGCATAGCCCTAGTCCTCAAAGAACTTCAAGGAAGGATAAGATTTTTTTTTTAAAGTATACTACATCATCAACATTGAGTGTTGACCTACTGTGATGGACTATATTCTTCTCACCAATGCAATGGCACAGAAGAGTTCCAGGGAACTCATGATAGAAGAGGATCTTCAAATCCAAGAAAAAAAAAAAAAGAACTGTGGAGTACAGATGTTGATTGAACCATACTATTTCTTTTGTTTTGGGTGTTGTTGTTTTTCTTTTCTATTTTGAGGTTTTGCATCACTGCTCTGATTTTTTCTCTTATAACAGGATTAATGCAGAAATAGGATTAATGTTATTATGTGTATATATATGTGTATATAGATATATATATATGTATATGTATATGTATATGTATATAGACATATAGATATATAGATATAACCTATATCAGATTACCTGCTGTCTAGGGGAGGGGGGAGGGAGAAAAATCTGAAATTGTAAAGCTTGTATAAACAAAAGTTGAAAACTATCTTTACATGTAACAGAAAAAATAAAATACCTTATATGTTAAAAAAAAAAAGAAATAGCCTCAGACCCAGCAAAAAAAAAAGTATACTACAAAATAGAATGGGATAATGGTTAAAAAAAGAAATCCAGACAAAGAGTTATTAGAACATGGAGGGAGATACTGCTTTGCTGAGGGTAGAAGGCAGAGCCCCTTAAGGAGAGCTTAACAAAATTTGTGTCCTTAAATTAATTACAATGTCTTGGGTCTGGGGAGGGAAACAGATTATTTTGGCTACTCTGTGAAGGACCTATGTCCTTCTCCTAAGCCAATATCCTGTACTGAATTTAAGGAGACAGACTCTGCAAAGAAGTGGAAAGAAACACTTATATGATAAAAGGACTCTAGGGTGGCAACAGTATAAATCAATGGATAAATATTTATTAAGCACCTACCATGTGCCAGGCACTTTGTAGGGCATTAGGGATATGAAGACAAACATGAGACAGCTCTTTCCCTGTAGGAGCTTCAGTTATACTGGGGCAGGGGAGAAATGACAAACACAAATCAGTGGTGAGAAGGGAGCCTTTAACCATAGGGCTTCAGGAAAGGCCTTGGGAAGGATGGGTCAAAGGGAAATTGTGGAGCTGGGAGAAGCAAGTCCATTCCAGATATAGGGAAGAGCATGAATAAAGACAGGGACCTATGAGAGCTGCATCTTGAAGAAAGCACAAGTTTCCATGCCCTAGAGATGCAGAGGGAGGACATTCCAGGCAAAGGAAATTTTTTTTTTTTTTAGTGAGGCAATTGGGGTTAAGTGACTTGCCCAGGGTCACACAGCTAGTAAGTGTGTGTTAAGTGTCGGAAGCCGGATTTGAACTCAGGTACTCCTGACTCCAGGGCCGGTGCTCTATCCACTGCACCACCTAGCTGCCCCCAAAGGAAATTTCTTAAAAGGAATGGAGGCGAGAGTTTGAATGTCATTCACAAGGAACAGATGGGGCCTGCAAGTCAGGAAAACTGAGTTCTAGTCTAGGGTCCATGACTAATTAGTTGTCTGGGATGAAGCAAGTTACTTTCCGTCTCTAGGTCTGGTCAAATGCCCTCATTTTTAAATTAGAAAATGGAAACACAGAAATTTACCCAAAGGGGCAGCTAGGTGGCGCACTGGATAAAGCACAGGCCCTGGATTCAGGAGAACCTGAGTTCAAATTCGACCTCAGACACTTGACACTTACTAGCTATGTGACCCTGGCAAGTCATTTAACCCTCACTGCCCCCCCCAAAAAAAAAAAGTTTACCCAAAGTTACACAGCAGGTTAGTAGCAGAACTGTGTAGTATCACAAATAGCTCTGGACATGTCACTCCTCAATAATCTTCAGCATCTTCCTGTTATTTACTAGAAAAGTAAAAATTCCTAGGTCTGGCATTAAAGGCACACCACAATTCAGCCCAATTTCACGGCTTCATTTCAAATTACTTGACACCATGTATTCCATACTCTAGTGAATGGACTGTTCTTCAGCCTGCATACAGACCCTCTGCTCTCATAGGTCCCTGTCTTTATTTATGCTGTTCCCAGTATCTGGATTGGACTTGCTTCTCCCAGTTCCACAATTTCCCTTTCACCTTTCACCCATCCTTTTTTTTTTTTTAAATAAAAGTATTTTATTATTTTCCAGCCACATGTAGAGCACCCATCCTTTTGTTTGTTTGTTTGTTTGTTTTGCAGGCAATGGGGGTTAAGTGACTTGCCCAGGGTCACACAGCTAGTAAGTGTCAAGTGTCTGAGGCCAGATTTGAACTCAGGTACTCCTGAATTCAGGGCCGGTGCTTTAACCACTGCACCATCTAGCTGCCCTGTACACCCATCCTTTTAATATCAAAATATAAGGCACCCCTTCAGGGTAACCTTTCCTGATCTCTCCTCCCCCTCATCTATAATAATCTTTCCCCTTGGGCCTCACACAGCACTTAGTTTTTGTGGGTTTTTCTGTCTCAGGGGTTCTTTTATTGCTGTTTTGGGGGCAATTTTATCAGGAGCTCTGTGTGTTTAATGTCTTTCCTCGGTCATCTTCAGCACTTAGTTTTAAAACTCTCTAATATGCCTATGTGGGAGCTAGGTGGTACCATAGTGCATAGAGCACTGGGCCTGGAGTCTGGAAGACTCTCATCTTCCTGAGTTCAAATTTGGCCTCAGACATTTTCTAGCTGTGTGACCCTGGGCAAGTCACTTAGTCCTGTAAGCCTCAGTTCCTCATCTGTAAAATGAGCTAGAGAAGGAAATGGCAAACTGCTCCAGTATCTTTGCCAAGAAAACTCCAAATGCGGTCACAGAGACTGAACAATGACAACAAAAATTTGTCTATCATGGAATATTGGGCATCACAGCTCTTTGTTTTGGCATTTTACCTCCTTCTTCCTACTTTAAGCCTTATCAGGGCAAGAAATTGGTCTTATTTAAACTCTGCATATCCACCCAGCCCATGACCTAGCTTACTTAGTACTTTTTTGCATATAGCAGGTGCTTAATATATGCTGAATGAATGACAAATGAACAACACTTAAATGAACAAGATGAGACCAAAACTCCTGACTCACCTGGCTCCTCCTTTGCCTCTAGTTAAAATCACATAAGATTTCAAACTTTCAGACAGATTTGCTAAAGGTAACTCAAGTTGAATTTTCATTTCTATAGTGAAATCTTGGAGTAACATAGCATATCTTGTTTATTACTATATGGCAGACCTTTCAAAGAAAGCGTGGAGGCAGAGCCAAGATGGCAGAGCAGCAGGAAGAATTATAGCAGAGGTCCCCACCCGACAACATCCCAAACAGATCTAGAACATGCACCAGACTGAGTCCTGATCAGGAAATCCAAGGAGACACAAAATCAGTGAGTCATCTTCAAGTCTAGGGAGGACATAGGGAGATGCAGGGGACAGGGTCTAGTGAGGAACAGCCTTGTGGAAGATCTCAGTACAGAGAAAGGCTATACAGAAGGAAAAAAGCAGGACCAGATCCAGCCCAGTGGCCCAATCCTGTGTACAGTACTGGAACAGAAGCCAAATGGGGTCCGGCTGCTCACTGCCCTGCTCTGGCCCACAAATCCAGGGCTGAGGATGGCACTTAGGCCCAGAGGTGGTTATCCATAATGTGGATGTAGTTGGGGATCCCAGGCTATATATTGGAGCAAGAAGAAAGTTCAGAAACAAGGAGCAGCTATGTGGTTCTGAGCCATAGTGCAAAGCAATGTCTCAGTTTCATCCTTCAGCCTAGCCTGGAGCCTGCAGAAGAAAATCTAGGTCAGTAATCTCGGACCCAAGGGAGACCTTGCCGTTATGACTCTGAAACAGCAGAGCTTTCCAGAGGACTTAAAGTAGCCAAGTCTACTGGTATATCAACAGAAGCATGTCCACAGATATGTTGCTAAGACTCTAACCAGGTCAGAAGCTCGCAGAGTTCAGACCAAGAGAGTAGGAACTAGACTTTGCCCTAGAGCAGAACATTTTGGAGCACTAAAAGCCTGCAAGTTCCCAGCCTGAGCTATCCCTGAGATCCTTGAATAACACAACACTCAATATCCCTAAGGAAGTAGAAGCAGCCCAAACATTCCTTCAGAAGTGCAGAGTCCAGCCCTAACATCAAGTCTTAAGTCAGGAAGAGGGTCAGAATAATGAGCAAACAAAAAAGAAGTACAACATAAAGTTATTATGATGGCAAGGAAGCTCAAAACACAAACACAAAAGAAGAAAATGACTCCAAAACACCTATAAGCAAAGCCTCAAAGAAAAACACAATTTGGCTACAAGTCCAACTAGAATTCCTAAAGAGAAAAGACAAGAGTTTAAAAATGTTTCTATAAATGAATGAGAATACTAGAGGGGGGAAGTGGAAAACATCTATAGAATAAACAATTGGAAAGCTTGGCACAAGAGGTACAAAGCTTTACCCAAGCAACATACTCCCTAAAAATCAGAATGGACCACAGAAATGAATGATTCTATTAGATAAGAAATATGTTTTTAAAAGTCAAAAGACTAAAAAAAGATTTTTTTTAATTAAAAAAAGTCAAAAGACTGAAAAAATTGAAGAAAAGATAAGAGTATTTCAGAATAAAAACAACTGACCTGGAAAAGACATTGAGAAAAAAAAAAATTAAGAATCAATGGACTGGGGGCGGCTAGGTGGCGCAGTGGATAAAGCACCGGCCCTGGAGTCAGGAGTACCTGAGTTCAAATCCGGCCTTAGACACTTGACACTTACTAGCTGTGTGACCCTGGGCAAGTCACTTAACCCCCATTGCCCCGCAAAAAAAAAAAAAAAAAACAACCAAAAAACAAAGAATCAATGGACTACTTGAAAGCTATAACCAAAAAAAAAAAAAAAGAGTCTAGACCTTGTATTTTGTGAAATCTTAAAAATAAAACTACACAGATCTCTCAGAATCAGAGAGCAAAATAGAAAAAGAAAATCTATCAGTCACCTTCTGAAAGAAATCCCAGTATGAAAATGCCCAGGAATATCTATAGCTCAAATCCAAGGCTTCAAAATCAAATAAAAAATACTCTTAAGTAGCCAGAAAGAAAGAATTCAAGTCCCAAGGAGCAACAGTTAGGATCACACAAGATTTAGCAGCCACCACTATAAAGAAATGGAGAGCCTAGAATACAATATTACAGAAGTAAAAGGGTATGGGCTTACAGCCAAGAATAACTTACCTAGGAAAAATGAGTATAATCTTATAGGGGGAGGGGGAAATTACCTTTAATGAAATACAGGACTAACAAAAAACCCCAGTAAAAAGACAAGAGTTTCACAGAATTCTAGGGCTGCCCCCCTTTCAATTTCCCATTTATCCTATATAGAGCTTGTTTGTACATGTTTGTTTGTTTGTTGTCTTCCCCATTAGACTGGAGCTCCTTGAGAGCAGAAACTGCCTTTTGCCTCTTTTTGTACTCTTAGCACTAAGCACAGTGCATGGCACATAGTAAGGCCTTAATAAATGTTTGACTGACTGACTGAAAGTAAACATACAGGACTCAAGAGAAGCACAAAAATGTAAACACGAGCAAGGGATCATAAGGGACTAAAAGATAGACTGTTTATATACTAAAGCAGGGAGATGATACATGTGTCACCCCCAAACCCTATCATGATCAGGGGTCATATAAAGAAGTTTAACTAGATAGAGGGACTTAGAGTGGTTCTGTTATGTTGTGATGATCTTAAAAGAAGACTAGGACGATAGGAAGGGAGAAGAAGAGAAATGCATGGAGTGGGGTGGGGGAGAGGAAAGATAGGATAAGAAAAACTATCTTATCTAACTGGGGTGCAGAAATTGAAGTCTATACATAAAAGGAGGTAGGCAAGGAAGATGGGTTGGTCACCAAAACTTACATTCACCTAAACTTGTTAAAGGAGAAAAAAGCAAACAAAAATACACATGCAAAAATAAATTTCATTGAACAGGGAAATAGGAGGGAAAGAAAAGGGAGAGGGATAGGTAATAAGAGAAAGGGTATATCAAAAGAGGTATTATGGGGCAGCTAGGTGGCGCAGTGGATAGAGCACCAGCCCTGGAGTCAGGAGTACCTGAGTTCAAATCCGGCCTCAGACACTTTACACACTTACTAGCTGTGTGACCCTAGGCAAGTCACTTAACCCCAATTGCCTCACTTAAAAAAAAAAAAAAAGCGATATTAGTCCTAAGCAAAACAAACTAAGGGATTTACGAAAAAAATATATGCCCCTTAAGGAGAGCTTAACAAAATTTTTTTGCAGTGGCAAAGAACTGGAAATTGAGGGGTTTCCATCAATTGAAGAATGGCTGAACAAGTTTTGGCATATAAATGTAATGGAATAATATTGTGCTCTAAGAAATGATAAAGGAAATGATTTCAGAAAAACCTAAGAACACTCCTATAAACTGATCCAGAGTGAAATGAACAGAAACATGAAAATAATTTTTACAGTAACAACAATATTGTAGTGACAGCTTTGAAAGATTTAGGAACTTCTAACCAATGCAATGACTAACCACCATTTCAGAAGCCTCATGATGAAATATGCTAAGCAAGTCTAATCATTTAGAGTGACTTAGGGTGACAGAATGACAGTGCAGATTAAGACATTTCTTTTGACATGGGCAAAGTAAAAATTTGCTTTGCTTAACTGTACATGTATATAATGAGTTTTATTTTTCTTTCTCAAGAGCAAAGAAGGTAGAGTTTTGTTGACTAAAAAAATGAAAAGGTACAATCTTAAACTTAATAAATGCTATAAAAGAAATAATTAAGATTAAAATTATTTTTTTAATTTAAGTACAATAATAACAACTTGTTTTATGCTAGTCATATGAAAATTCTTTCTTCTAAAAGTTCACTGGATTTAGGGGATTTCTATTATTATCATTTCCTTTAAATGAATAAGTATTAAAATACATCCCTTTTATACAATCTCTTTTAAAGCTATTTCCTTTGCTTAAGATCACCAAAAGCTATCATCATTTATGTTTAAGGCAAATGCAAATGTAATCTTTTTCATGTGAGGTATGGAATCTATAAAGTTCATAGCTGCATTTAAAAAAAAATTGTTTTAATATAATTTCATCTTTGAAGGACCTGAGAAGAAGAAATAGCACTTTCCTCAGAAGATTATGAGAAGTACAACATGTATCAAATTGCTTGCCTTCTCAATGGCCGGGGGAGGGTGGGTGGTGGGAAGGGGAGTAAAAGGAGGGAGGGAGAGAATTTGGAACTCAAAGTTTTAAAAATGAGTGCTAAAAATTGTTTTTACATATAATTGTGGAAAAATAAAATACTAAATAAAAAAAGACTATATGAAGTTGGCAGTTTATGCAGTACTATTATCTCCATTTTATAGTCAAGGAAACTCAAAGGTGTTAAATGACTTGACGGTATTCATATAGCTAGTTTGTGGGAAAACTTGGATTCAAATGTTAATTTCTTTTTCTTTCTTTTTTTTCTTTTGTTTTGCTTTGCGGGGGGGGGGGGGGGGGGGGGGGGCAATGAGGGTTAAGTGACTTGCCCAGGGTCAAACAGCTAGTGTCAAGTGTCTGAGGCCAAATTTGAACTCAGGTCCTCCTGAATCTAGGGCTGGTGCTTTATCCACTTTGTCACCTAGCTGCCCCCCAAATGTTAATTTCTTAACTCCAAATCTACTGTTCTTTCCATTAAATCATGCTATCCTACTTCCCCTCTCCAAACCATGGTTTATTCAGCTAAAAATAAGAAGAGTATGTGAGAAATTATTATCTCTCTCTTGTATTTAATAACCATTGCATTAGGACCAAGGTTCTTCTCCTTTTCTACTTCTTCATCCAGAAATCAACCAGTGTGGGAAATCTTAAGAAGAGATTTACACAAGCCAAGACCAAATCAGACAGTAAAAGAAATTCTAAGTTTGGACTAATGGGTGCATTCCTGTTCATTATATTTACTCAGACAGGTCTGGGGAAATGTGGATCCTCTGTTTTATCAGGGAGATTTGGGTGACCCAAGTCACATACCCCAAGACCCTCATTATAATATAGCCTACCCTCTCATTGCAATGTTCATTTTCTCATTGATTATTGACCAATCAAGAGTTGATTTCCATCCTGAGAATATAAAATGTAAGCCCACCCCCATGAGGTGGTCTAAGAGAGACAGCCAAATGACTATCTCTTTATTAAAATGCTGGCATTATTAATAAAATGATTAAATTACCCAGAAATTATGTCTCTCAAACTTTTTTAACCACCACAAAAGTAATACATGCTTTCTAATGTCTCTTCCAACTCTATGTGTAGGTAAAGATCTTTCAAACACTATTCTACATGCTGCATTTACTCCAAACATTCACCAAAAACATAGCAAAGGCCCCAAGTAATATTCTGGACAGTATTACTAACAATCTGTTTAAAAATGTTAAATTATGGGAGCAGCTAGGTGCCACAGAGGATAAAGCACCAGCCCTAGATTCAGAAGGACCCAAGTTCAAATCCGGCCTCAGACATTTTACACTTACTAATTGTGTGACCCTGGGCAAATCACTTAACCCTCACTGCCCCACAAAAACAAACAAACAAACAAAATGTTAAATTATGGATGCAATACCTTGTAAACTCCTGGACAGCTTCTATTCTAGGGTGGTAGACCACAATTCTCTTCTTTAGCATCAGAGCAGTATATAAGATGACCGTTTCCATTCCAAATTGGGATACCACATCTTTTAAAAAAAAATTAATTACATAAGCAAATAAAGTTTTTACTAGGAAAAAACTATCCTTGTTTTAAAAAAATACACTTAAAGCTATTTTTTATACAGAGAACAAATTATTAAGCAAATTTTACAAATATACAAATATCTAATCAATCATACACCCATATGTTCCAGATAAACAAACTGATATGTCCAACTGATGATTCCATACTCTAGGAACAACCTGAGCAGGCAAACACATATGATATGATTTGAAAGGGTATAAAGACAGAGTTTCCTGATTAAAGATATCACCTCACCTGGCTGTCACACACCAACTTCATTCCTTTCAGTCTTAAAAAGCTGTTAGGTCTTTAAAAGTTCTAAAACATTAATACCAGGGCAGTTAGGTGGTACAATAGATAGAGCACCGGCCCTGGATTCAGGAGGACCTGAGTTCAAATCCAGTCTCAGACACTTAACACTTACTAGCTGTGTGACTCTGGGCAAGTCACTTAACCCCAATTGCCTCACCAAAAAAATCCAAACAAACAAAAAATAAAAAAAATAAAGTATGAATCCCCTCTATGACATTCCTGATAAATAATTATATAGCCTAACGACATTTAAAAAAAAATATCACAGGGCAGCTAGGTGGCGCAGTGGATAGAGCACCGGCCCTGGATTCAGGAGTACCTGAGTTCAAATCCGGCTTCAGACACTTGACACTTACTAGCTGTGTGACCCTGGGCAAGTCACTTAACCCTAACTGCCTCACTAAAAATACAAAAACAAAAACAACAAAAAAAATATCACTATCATTTCCAAATATATCCCTTCTCCTATCCCTACCCAAAAACCATCCCTTGTAAAAAGAAGAAAATAAAAGGCAGTTCAGAAAGTTGGGGAAGATTATAGAAGCCCTATGGAGAATATAGAACCATAGGGATGAAAGAGACAATAGAATCCTAGATGACAATGGGTTGGGGATATCTGAGAAGATGCTGGATGAGGTAATGGGGAGATTAGAAAAAAAATTTTAAATAAAAGTGACAAGGATTCTGAGCCACTAGGAGCCAAAAGCCATGGAATTCATGAATTGGTGAAGTTATATTCATGTAATAAAAGAACCACGATAAGTAGACAAAATAATCCCCTTTGCTTACCTTTGATGGAACCTGCAAGGTATGCCTTTCGGGCATCAAAATCTTTGCTAAGGAAAGAGCCATTTTCTTCACTCTGGCATATCCCCTTTGTAAGAACTGCAATATAACTTTCCATCATTTTAACTGGACTTCCATGTTTTAAGTACATTCTATTAAAAAGAAAAAAGAAAGAAAAAATAATTCTTTGTAAAGAATAAACCAGCATCTGTCCTGGGTACCATCCAGTAGTTTATTAAAGACTTTAACACCTGTTTTAATTGAATTTTATCTTCATATATGAGATGATTTAAGTTTAGGCCGAGGAATGAAAGAACTCTCTAAGGTCCCTGAAAACCCAAACAACATAATTCCATGACCTGTGACTCCTCCCTCCCATCTCCTTTTATGTATTACATTTATAAGTCTGTGTTCTTATAAACAATAACCACTTTCCCCACCATCTCTAGGCTACCTTCAGGGCCCAGTGTAAATTTCACCTCTACTTGAAACCTTCCCCTATGTCTTAACCAGAAGAGATTTGTCCCTCAAACAGCATCTCAGGGAACCTGTTGATATCTTTCTTATGATGTCATCTTATTCCATTTTGCATCAACTGACAGCTGATACTGCCTTATTCATCTTTATTACTCCCTCAGTGCCTTAAATGATAAGTTTGCCCCTTAACAGGCCCCTAAATGTTATATGAATTACAAATATTTCCTCTGACAAGAAAAAAAATGTGCTAAGAGTCCCATTACCTATAATCAGTATCCTCAGAAGGGAAGGTATTCATAGACAGAGATAGAGAATGAGAGATGTCACCTACATAAACTTCTGAGTTTCCCGTGACAAATGCACAGATGGCAAATTATCAACTCAAAACTATTTAAAAATATTGACAAGAAACTTTCCATTGCAATTATAACACAGATTTGAAGTCACTTCTTAAAGTGACTTCCTTTGAAAAATGGTACCAATTTTTTTCCTTAGGAAATACCAAGGAATCTGATATTTAGGGCCTGCCCTACACTGCAGGTGACAACATGGGGAAGAAAATAAGCGGAAAACAAAATAAAAAAACTAAGACAGATCACTAATAAACTGCATCTATTGTAGACTGGACAATGGTTTTATATACCTCCTTCTTTGCTAAATTTAATTATTCAAGGGGCAGCTAGGTGGTGCAGTGGATAGAGCACCGGCCCTGAAGTCAGGAGGACCTGAGTTCAAATCTGGCCTCAGACGCTTAACAATTACTAGCTGTGTGACCCTGGGCAAGTCACTTAACCCCAATTGCCTCACCCCCCCCAAAAAAAAAGATAAATTTAATTATTCAACAGTATGCTGAGAAAGTAAAAAGAGATTCAGAAAACTCTTTACAGGAGTCACTAAAAAGCTTCATAAAATGGAAACAGTGCCCTAGAATGGAGAAGGGTAATATGCAGGGTAAACGATCTCTGCAGGGCCAGATGCCCACCTCTGATGACTGCCTCCAGGTCATCCTGTCTCTATCCTGTCTCTCTGTAGTTGTTTACTTGTTGCCTCTCCCATTAGACTGTGAGCCCCTCCAGGGCAGGGACTGTCTTCTGCCCTTTTTTTATCCCCAGTGCTTAGCACAGTGCCTGGCATATAGCAGGTGCTTAAGAGATGCTTGACAATGTCAAGTTTTGGGAGGCAATTAATTAGGACAAGGCAGGGAAATAGCAGGGCATGGAAATCACAAGCCAAGGAGAGAGAGATCTGGCCTTGGAGTCAAGAAGACCTGAGCTGGAATCCTGCCTCACATACTTACTAACTGTGTGTCCCTGGGCAAATCACTTAACTTTTCTCAGCCTTTTTTTCCATATCTATAGACTAGGGATAATAACATTTACATCCCAGGACTGTTATGAGGATAACTTTGAAAATATGTTAGCTATTATTAGCTATTTATTATTCCACTTCAAAAAATTTAAATCCATTTTGGGGAAATGAGTCAAAGGACAACTCAGTGCACCTTGATTTAAAATAAAAAAAGTAAGTGTGAATCAGATCCTTGCAGTTTATTTCGCATAAAAAATACTTGTTCTCTGCTAGTGTGGTGGACTCTGTGGTTCTCACAAGGCCAGGCCAGTGCCCTGGAAGAGATAAGTGTAGAATATAAGAAATGTCATAATGGGAAGGGACCTTAAGAACCATCTCTACCAGTCATCTCATTTCACAGCCCAGAGAGATGAAGCTCTTGTGCCAAGGATCGCGCAAGTCAGAAAAGACAGAGACACGATGTGAAATCCAGTCTTTGGAATCCAAATCCAGTGTTCTTTCCACTAAACCGCTAATGTTTCCTATGTCAAATAACAGAGTAGAGTCAAGTTCATCACACATCTAAAACTAATCATATTATAACAGTGAATCTTCTAAATGTAATTGCTTGTAAAACACCATCAATCACTTAATTGGAACCCAATTTAAATGAATCCCTTGAATAACCTGAAAATGTCTTCTATGGGACTTTTAAGAGAAAGAGGCAAGTAAGAGAACCAGGCTCTTGACAAAATAATCAAGCTCTGGGCTATACTGTGGAATACACATTCAGCCCAATCTCCTGCATTTTCAGGAGCTGCAGTATCACCCAAACAATGATGGCCCCAAGGAAGCCTGAAATTGGCTTCTTTGCTGCCGGGGCCTGTTATGCTGCATAGTGTAATTTCCTACAATCTTTACCTATTTGTAGATTAGCATTAAATATGAGTATCATACAGACCTGCACAGTATCCTAGTAAAGGCAGCATATTTCTCAGGGTTAAAATCTTTGGCAGTCAGAACAATAGAAAAATGAGTCACCTGTCCAAAAGAAAAGGAAAATTATATTTTTTAAAACACTCTTTGATGGAAGGAATGTCCATAATATAATAAAAGAAAAAGACAGTAAGGCATTTAAAGAAGACAAAAACTGTAACTATTCTACTGAATGTTTCTTATATTTAACATTCAAAAACTTCACTCTCTAAGAAAAGGCATCAACAAGGCTCACTAGGATACAACATAGTTACATCTAACTTCAACCACTGTCAAGAAAGCAGACCTGATAATGTCAAGCAAAACCAAGATTTCATTATGACGTTTGCTAATATGACTACTTTTTATTTACTAAAACCATGAGACATCAACCAAAATCCTTAAATGTTCTAAATGAAGCCTATAAATCCTTGCTGTACTTCAAATGGGAATATGCAAATGATTGTACTGTATCATTAAGCACACTTTGATAAGTTTCATGAGCCAGCATATTACTAGAACCATCTTCACCTGCTAATCTTTCTTCAAAGCTATAGTTCATCCATAATATGAAGTACAAATAAAATTCAGTTCTCCATTCAAAGTAAAGCATTCTAAATCCTAAAGAGATCAAAGAAAAAGAAAATATATGTGCAAAAATATTTGTAATAGCTCTCTATGTGGTGAAAAAGAACTGGAAACTAAGGGAATACCCAGCAATTGGGAAATGACTGAATAAATCATGGTATGTGAATGTAATGGTATACTGACTATTCTACCATTAAAAATGAAGAGATGGTTTCAGAAAAACCCAGAAGACTTGTATGGACTGATGCAGAGCAAAGTGAGAACAACTTCTACAACAACATTATTGAGAAAAATAACTTTGAATGAACTGATGAATGTAATAACCAACTCCAATTCCAGGGGACAGATGATGAAGCACGCCATTTGCCACTTAACAGACAGATGATAGACTCGAGAAGCAGAATAAGATGTGCACTTGTGGACCCAGTCAATGGGGGTATTTATTTTGTTTGATTATGCATATTTGTTACAAGAGTTTTGCTTTTCTTATTTTTTTCCTAGTGGGCAAGAAAGAAGGGCAGCTAGGTGGCACAGTGGATAGATAACCAGCCTGGATTATGGAAGACTCATCCCCCTGAGTTCAAATCTGGCCTCAGACACTGAACTAGTTGTGTGACCCAAGGCAACTCACTTAACTCTGTTTGCCTCAGTTCCTCATCTGTAAAATGAGCTGGAGAAGAAAATGGCAAATCACTCCTTTATCCTTTTCCATGAAAACCCCAAATGGGCTCACTTAGAGTCAGATATGACTGAACAGAAAAAGCAGGCAAGAGAGATGGGAGGGAGAAAATGCTTGAGAAATGAAAAAATAAAATTTAATTTAAAAAAATTTTAATACAATTTCCCCCTCCAAAAAAAACAAGCAAAAATATAATATTTCCCCCAAAACCTATGGAAAATATAACATAGCAGCTTCTAAACTATAAGAATAACCTGCCAGGGCAGCCTAGGTGGCGCAGTGGATAGAGCACCAGCCCTGGAGTCAGGAGTACCTGAGTTCAAATCCGGCCTCAGACACTTAACACTTACTAGCTATGTGACCCTGGGCAAGTCACTTAACCCCAATTGCCTCACTTAAAAAAAAAAAAAAAAAGAATAACCTGCCAAATTCTGCCCCTAGAGTCTGTGAACTTTTTAAAAATTTATTTTAGATAGTTAAATTTCAATATAATTGATTTCCCTAGTGATCCTAGGTATTTTATTTTATATATTTAAAAACATTATCCTCAAAAAGACTCCAAAGGCTTCCCCAGATTGCCAAAGGGTTACATGATTTAAAAAAAAAAAAAAAGGTTAAGAACCTCTATGCGAAACCTCACTATTTTCTAATTTGGCGAACATAATTATCTACATTTTTTAACCTGACAGATTTTACTTCAATTTGAAAGCAGGAATGAAATACTTAATATGAACCTATTTAAGCCAATATCATAACTTCCTTTAAAAAAAGGGAGGGGGGCAGCTGGGTGGCGCAGTGGATGGAGCACCAGCCCTGGATTCAGGAGGACCTGAATTCAAATTCGACCTCAGACACTTGACACTTACTAGCTGTGTGACCCTGGGCAAGTCACTTAACCCCAATTGCCTCACTTTGAAAAAAGGGGGAGGGGGGCTTTAGAGATCTCAATCTATGGTTTTTACAGTGAAATTCCTTTATTTAAAGACACAAAAATTCATAATCTATAGCAATTGAATATGGCAGGGAGACAAGGTATTATAAAGTAATCTGTCCCTTTAGAGAAAGCATACCACTGTGGCAAAAGTAAAAAAAAAAACAAAAAAACCTGGGTTCAAATTCCAGGCTCAGACACTCATATGACTCCTGGGCAAGTCACATGACCTCTTTGGGCCTCAGTTTCCCTCATCTATAAAATAAGGGGGTTGGACTTGACCTCTAAGGTCCCCGCCAAAGCTAAATCAATGCTCCTTTCATCTTGGACTGACAGTCAACTTAAGGCAGGCAACTAACATTACTGCCTCTCAAAGAAGTAAGGTCTATAATGACTATTTACTGTGTTTTCAATCTCTTTTATTGCAATTGTTGGCATTAAAATTTAAAAACAAAATATACTAAGTCATTTTGCAAATAGGAAAAGTGTGAAATATGAGGTTTTTTGTATTTGAAATAATGTCCAAATCTCATTATTTCTAAGAGAGAAATATACTTATTTATAGGATGATAACATTTCTACCTCCCTTAAAATAACTTTTGGTAACAGAAATGGAGAGGGGGAGAGGAGAATCACTAAACTTTAAATCAATGTTACTTTAATGACTTTTTTAAAAAAAGCCCTGATGAATGCAATGACCAACCACAATTCCAGGGGACAGATGATGAAGCATGCCATTCACCTCTTGACCAGATAAAGAACTCAAGAAGCAGAGTACAATGTGCATTTGTGGGCCCAGTCAATGGGGGCATTTATTTTGCTTGATTATGCATATTTGTTACAAGGGTTCTGCTTTTCTCATTTTTCTTGATATAGAAGTTTAAATATAGAAGGTTATCTTGAAAAAGAAGAGAAAATGTGTAATAGAAAATGCTGACTATTTTTGAAACAGGCACAATGAACAATAGAATGATATGACTGGGGGGGTAGCTAGGGAGCACAGTGGATAAAGCATCAGCCCTGGATTCAGGAGGACCCGAGTTCAAATCCGACCTCAGACACTTGACACTTACTAGCTGTGTGACCCTGGGCAAGTCACATAATCCTCACTGCCCCACAAAAAATCAAAACAAAAACAAAATGATATGACTAATGGGGAAGGGGGAAAAGGGTGTAAGCATCCATATGTCTACTATGTACCAGGCATTGTGCTAAGCACTTTACAATTATTATCTCATTTCATCCTCACAACAACCCTGGGAAGGAGATGTTATTATCCCCATTTCGCAAATGAGTAGATTGAGGCAGAGAGGTTAAATGACTTGCCCAGGGTCACACAGCTACTAAGTATGTGACACTGGATTTGAACTAGTCTTCCTGACTCCAGGGCTTTCCAGGGCCCTCACTCTATTCACCATACCACCTAGCTGCCAAGGCAAACTCCATCTCTTGCAAATAAATGGTTTTCACATAAAAGTCCAGTGACCTCCATTATATACAAGATATGTGACTCTGGACAAATCACTGAACCTTTCAATTCATTAAGAATGAAGTTACAGGGGCAGCTATGGTGGCGCAGTGGATAGAGCACAGGCTCTGGAGTCAGGAGTACCTGAGTTCAAATCCGCCCTCAGACACTTAACACTTACTAGCTGTGTGACCCTGGGCAAAGTCACTAACCCCAATTGCCTCACTAAAAAAAAAAACAACAAAAAAAACCGAATGAAGTTACAAATCGGCTGCCCAGGTGCCTTAGAGAAGGAAACATACAATAAGAGTTCTTCACACAAAGAAATCACAGATTCAGACCAAAAAAGATAAACCTACTCATTATTATGATTCTTTCCTACTACATCCATAAGGTAACTCATTTCTTTGATCTGAAAGGTAGCAATATTTTTGTTGATAAAATATTTACTAGGTTTTATATTTACCCTTACTTATGAAGATAGAATATTGGATTTGAGGTCAGGAAGAATTGAGTTTAAAACCTGCCTCAGATACTTACTACCTCTGTGACCCTAGCCAAGTCACCTAACCTGTCTGCCTCACTTTCCTCATCTCTAAAAGGGACAATAATAGCACCTACCACTCACAAGGCTGTTGTAAGGTTCAAGAGAGACAATATTTGTAAAGTGCTGTGCAAATCTTAAAGCATTACAGAACAGCTAGCTATTATTATCATGATTATTACAAGTAAACATAAAAGACTTGTGGGTCCTACCTGCTTTTCGATCTTACCTTTTTTAAAACAGAAGAATCTGGAACTTCAGTTGTAGTAACATAGAACCATGATCTTCTATACTGGCCATACACAAAGGTGTGAAGCTGTTGATTTTCATCTGTCAGGCAGCATTTTCTCAAAAGCATGTCTCTTAATTCAGCTGTGGTGGAAGGATAACACCAGACCCACAGAGCATCTCCATTTGTATCTTTTTCTATGGTGGAAAGATGTTCACTGTGAGAATGTCAAACAGCATTAAGGAAGTGAATAGATTGGTTTAATTAAGAGTAGTTACCTGAGTAGTCTCCTACCCAATGAGCACAGAAATCCTGAATATATAAGCAAGTCATTTCCGGCCTGGGTTTCAGTTTACCCATTGGTTAAAAAGGTTAGTTAGACTAGGTGCTTTCTAAGGGTCTTTTTCCAGCTCTGACAGTCAATGGTTTTATTTAAAAGCATCCATTCAGAACTGAATATTCTCAACAATACAATGATCCAAGACAATCCCAAAGGACTATTGATGAAACATACTATCCACCAAAGAAAAACTGATATTGATGGAACAGACTGAAGCATGCTATTTTTCAATTTCATTTTTTTTCATTTTTAATCAAGTTTTCTTTGTACAAAATGACAAATATGGTAATGTTTTACATAATCATACATGTATAATCCATATCTGATTGCTGCCACCTCAGGAAGGTTATGGGGAGGGAGGAAGGAGAGATAAAAATTGAAATCCAAAGTATAAATATTTTTATTAACATTTTAAACATTTTCATTACACTTTTTTACATTTAAAAAATAAATCTTTTTTTAACGCATCCATTCATAGATCTATTATTAAAGTGACATTTTATAAAAATCTATATTCTGGAATTCCAGTATTTGCCATGTGTTTCCCCCCCTCCTCCAAGTTACATTTGATGTCCTGTACTTCATTTGAAGAGTTGGGGGGTTTTTGTGGTTTTTTTTTTTTAATCAATAATTATTCTAAGTTCCCATCTAAATGTAAGGGTCCCTTCTTAGGATCATAGATTCAGAGACAGAAGGCACTTCGGAGGTCACCTAGTCCAACCATCTCATTTTACAGAAATGAGATGCGGAGAAGTTAAATGATTTGCCTTCAAAACTCATAGATAATAAATGGCAGTCAGGATAAGAATCTAGTTCCCCTAACTCCAAATTAAGCATACCTTCCAATGTACCTCGCCTACAATTTATCATTTTTTTTTCAAGACAGTATAAAAACTGATTCTGTCCCTGCACTTAAAAATAGTATGAAGAAGCAGCAAAACATTTTGTAAAATTCTTGATACAGAAGAAAAATAATAAATAGGTAAATTTATTTTTAAATTAATTTTTACTTTCAGGTATGTCAATAAATAATAAAAGATTCCTATAGTCAGCATACTGAATCACATTCATATTTCAGTAACAAATCAAACAACTTCATACTAAAACTGCAATCAAGGAAATACCATATATCCATAATAAAAACTTCAGGGATGTATGAAATATAAAACTTCTTGCATATATGCAAGAAAAAAAGGCTTCAAGATGATCCCCCAAATCAACTTTTAATTTGGTTGTGTGCCTACTTTGATAAATGTCTTCAGTTACAACCAGATTTCAACACATGCTAGCTACACTGTACTTAACTTGAGAAATCAATTTATGGAATCTAATGGATGTGGGTTTCAGTTAGAAAGTTCACAGTAAGGGGGCAGCTAGGTGGCAGTTGGATTCAGGAGGTCCTGAGTTCAAATTTGACCTCAGACATTTGACACTTACTATGGTGTGTGACCCTGGGCAAGTCACTTAAACCCTCATTGCCCAGCAATAAATTTTTTTTAAAAAGTTCACAGTAAGCAAGGGGGAAACCATTCAATTCCATCCTTCGGCACCCCAGTCCACTCCCCACCCCCCAAATAAGAAAGAGAGCCATCAATATCCTCGGGTTCAGAAGACTTGAGATCAAAGTACTGGCTTAGTCCCTTTATAGCCATGTGACTAGTTTCTTCCTCTATAACACGGGGATGATATTTGCCAATACCCACTTCACTGGGCTGGACTTAGGGAAATCACCTTTGTAAAGAACTATGCAAATGCGGATTAGTAATAATAATACCAACAAGAAGGAAAATATTTTCAACTTGACTACTAATACAACTCAGTAAATAACTTCCATTTAAACTAGAAAGATTTTTTTTTGAGGGGAATCTGCAGGAATAAGAGTTTTAAAATCTCAGCTGTGACAAGTTGACAAGCAGGTTGCAGAAAATCCCATTCATTCATACCTAATATATATATATATAATAGTTTATAACAATATAAATTACAATAATACTAGCACCTAAAATGGGGGTGGGGAGGTTTTTCCTACCATACATATGATTCTTACGCAGAAAAGACTGTTCTTTTTTGAGCAAGGGTGGGGGTGGGGGGAGATGGGGAAGGAGGGGAAGAGGAAGGCTTTAGCATTCTAAATACTAAGGAAGAGAAATGACCAGTGACTGCAGGCGCAGAAAAACACATTCATTCAATCTAAGTCCGGGCACAGACCTCAGATGAAAGGGGGGAGGGGGCCCTTCCCAACCAATGACACAAATTCCTCCTAATTAAATCTTTGCTGGATGTGACCACCTCCCCTGAAGACAGACACAAGGCCCAGCGATCTCAAAGCACTTAAAGGACCCAGGTCCTTCCAAATGCCCAATTCCTCTCGCACGGGTCCCTCACCGCGGGGGAAAGGGCAGCAGAGGGACAGAGCCGGCGGGGGGAGAGGGGGAAAGGGAAGGAGGGGGAGGGTAGAACACCAGGCCTCGGGGGGTGCAGGGGGGTTCCCTGGAGAGGGGCGGGGGGGCGGGGGCTTCCTCCCCCAGGGCACCCTCGCTAGGAGGGCAGGGGGATCGGGGACCCTGGGGAGGAGAAGGGGAGGAGAGGGGTGCGGGGCCCGCTGCGGGCGGGTCGCGCGGCGCTCACCGATCAGACCCACTCCCAGCATCAGCTGAGTCTCCGCCGCCTCCGCCGCGGCCATGTTTCCCCGCCGCCTCCGCCCGCAGAGTCGGAGCCCCGCCCCGCCGAGGGCCCCGCCCCCGCCCTTCTCCTCCTTCCCCCTCCCTTCCTCCCCTCCTCTCTCCCCTCCCTACCCCTTCCTCTCTTCCTCCCTTTTCCACTTACCCTTCTCTCCTCCCCTCCTCTCCATTCTCCTGCCCTCCCCTTCTCCTCTTCTTCCTCCCCTCCTTCTTTCCCCTCCCCCCTCCCTGACTCCTCCTCCCCCCTCCTCTTTCCCTTCCCACTTCTTCCTCCTCCTCCCTCCCTCCCTCTCTTCCTCCACTCTCCTGCTGTTCTTTCCTCTCTTTCCCTTCTCCTCTGCTTTCTCCTTTCCTCCTCACTCCCTCTCTGACTCCTTCTTCCTCCTAGCTTTCCTTTTCCTTTCCTCCACTCTCTCCTTCCTCCATCCTTCCCCTCTGCTCTTCCCCATCGCTCTCTCCTTGTCCTTTCCCCTTCCTGTCTCCTTCCTCCAACCTGATTCCCTCCCGTCTTCTCTTGCTCCTCCCTTCCCTCCTCCCCCTTCTCCCCTTCTCCCTATACCTTTTCCTCTATCCCTTTACACTTCTGGTCTCCGTTCTTCTTCCCCTTCCCCTCTGTTAAATTATATATCTGAAATAAAGAAAACACGGCACAAAAACTTCAAGCGTACTGATTTAGTGACAGGCACTCAATTGCCAAATAAATCAATGCCCAAAAACCCCTCAGTGATTAATGACCCCAAAGAATTTACAGGCTTAAATGAGAAACATCGGAAATGAAGCTGATTGGTTGGGGGACTTGGGGGGGTTTCTTATGGAGGTCAAGAACAAAGGAACTTCCACAGGCATGGGGAGCTTTGACAGGTGAGTAACACTCAGGGTGCGGAGATTTTCCAGCCACTGGTGACCGTACGTTAGTGCCTATGACCTATAAGCTACAGCTTTGCTTTTAGTAGAAATGAGGAACTCAGCCTGTTAGCTGAGCTCTGCAAGAGCTGGGTAAAAAGAGAAGTTAGCTAACAGTCAGGCTTAAGCTAGAGCCACCATCCTATCAGCCTGCATAGAATCTCACACACTTCCTGACCTACTACTAATCATCTATGTAATTAAAGAATGTGATTAAAATAATTGAAAGGGAGCAGCTAGGTGGCACAATGGATAAGCACTGGCCCCTAGATTGAGGAGGACCTGAGTTCAAATCCAACCTCAGACACTTGACATTTACTAGCTGTGTGACCCTGGGCAAGTCACTTAACCCTCATTGCCCCCCCCCAAAAAATTTGAAAAACATTTCACAATTTCCCCTTTGATTCTCCTTTGAATCACCTTACCTGAAGACCTAAACTATATTGCAGAAAGCATGAGCACAAAAGAAGAAAAAAGGTTAGAAACCATATAAAATCAGCATATTCTTGTTACTAGGGTGCATCGTTTCTTTTTTGTTTTTGTTTTTTTTTTTTGGTGAGGCAATTGGGGTTAAGTGATTTGCCCAGGGTCACATAGCTAGTAAGTGTTAAGTGTCTGAGGGCGATTTGAACTCAGGTTCCTCCTGACTCCAGGGCTGGTGCTCTATCCCATGCACCACCTAGCTGCCCCCTTGTTGGAAATTCTTAATGTAAAAGTCCAAAAGTCCAGTCTGTACTTCAGCCCCCATGCTGTGGAGTTCTATTCAGTTGGCTTTGGAAATCTTGAATATAAGAAGCAATAAATATACATTTCTGGAACAAGCCAGGTTCTCAGAATGGCTCTGAAGGGGCTTCTTCCTTCCAGATCTTCTTCTCAGATTCCTAGAGCATGTAAGAAAGACCCTAAGAAAAATTCAATATCATTTAATATAATGTCCTAGCTCAGGCCTTATGTTCTGATTTCATTAATAGGACAGTTAGGGGGGGCAGCTAGGTGGCACCGTGAATAGAGCACCAGCCCTGGAGTCAGGAGGACCTGAGTTCAAATCCGCCCTCAGACACTTAACACTTACTAGCTATGTGACCCCTGGGCAAGTCACTAACCCCAATTGCCTCACTAAAAAAAAAAGGTAGACAGTTAAGAACATCAAAGTAAGAACACATAATTCACCTGAAATGTCAGCAGTAATTTAAATTGTTAAATTATGAGGGCTTGGGGCAGCTAGGTGGCACAGTGGATAAAGTGCTAGTCCTGGAGTCAGGAGTACCTGAGTTCAATCGCCCTCAGACACTTGACACTTACTAGCTGGCTGACCCTGGGCAAGTCACTTAACCCCATGCCCTGCAAAAAAAAAAAAAAATGAGGGCCTTGAACTGGAAAAATGAATCTTTCTCTTAAATAATCAGATAGATGCCTAAGTAAGAAAATACTTTGACCCTCTCACAATTATCAATGCAATTTTACATATAAAATTCTTAATTTAATTTTGAAAACTATGCATCACATTCCCACCAATTTCCCCCACTAATGAGGATATTACATTAATACAATGAAACAATGTTATAATATCAATCTCTCATAAACTACCCCATTCAAACGGTAAGATTTCATGGTGTCTATTATTTGTAATCTCAAAGGGACAATTTAAAATGATTCCTTACTTTAGTAGTACTATATTAGCATATATTATTCAGTCAAAGAATAATATAACCTATAGGGCTTATCTCTTATGTTTATTATAATGAAAAAAAAGTCATCATTGTACATTTGCCTTACCAATAGAATTTGCTATGTGAGGAAAAAGGGAAGGGATATGATAGTATTAATATAGTAATATTTATTAATGTTAATTAATTATTATTTATTAATATATTCTCTTTGATGTCAGGTATGAGTCATAGGCAGCAAACTGTATGGACAAAATGTCCCAGTCAGGCTCAGAACTAAGGAGGGAAAATGACTTATAGGAAACTGAGTCAAGGGGATCCTTACCTTAGTCTTCCTAAGGTTACCCTCCCCCCACTATTCCCCAGGGACAGATATCCAGTGTGTGAGTTCACAGATGCCACTCCCAGAGGTCAGACACACACATGCAATCAAAACAGAAATATATCAAATTAAAGTTCTACAAGATTCTGCCTTAACTTCATTAACTTCATTTTCATAGCAAAACTTCATTAATCATATGTAGTAGGATATAATTACTGTTTAATGTGACAATAATCATTAACCAGTGTTGGTCCAAATACCTACAGTATTCATTAACAGATAAAGTTTTCTTGCATTTAATACTAGTTTGTTGGAGGCACATTCACCACCTCTACATATGTACTAAAGTATATTTAAATTACATAACAGGTTTTAAAACTCCCCTTTTTGATCTGCTTTGTAGATGGGATAAAGGAAAGGAAGTACATCTGACCACTTTAAGTGGACTTCAGAATACACACTTACCCAAACCAGTTATAAATTCTAGAAAAGTTTTAACCCACTGAGTAAGCTGAAGGAACAACTACAACAAGAAATAATGGAGAGGTAAGTTGGTTGAATGTTGTATAAACTGGACAAGCAACACAAACACTACATTCTGGAGTTTTTCATGAAAGGGAATAGTTGGTTCAAAAAAATGTAGCTTTATACATACTGATGATTACAGCTATAATACCATGATTTTCTAATGATCTTAGATGAAACCCACTTATTACATAAAGTTTGACTTATAAATTTCTCTACTTTGGCTTGAAAGAGGTCCTAGTTCTTGTGCTTGGTTAATGGTTCTGATCTCACTTTGTAATTGGAACTATCCTGTATCACCCCCAAACTCCCAGAGATGGAAAATTGCCCAGATGTCTTGTGTGCTTTCTGTTTGTTGAACCTTTTATCCTTGAAATGTTTCTTTCTCTTAGCCTTTGGATACCCTTCCCAGGTAGTACCCGCAGTAATGTTTTACCAAGTGCACACCTCTGTGGTCATCAGTGTTCCCAGGAATCCCCCTTTAGCCAATGCGGGGCGTGAAGTTAACAGGCCCTCGAGCTTGTCTTCTTGAGTTGCCATATTTTCCAGACACACTGCACCTGAAGTATGCAGGAAGGCACTGAATTTTGTCAAGGACAAAGGCCCCCCACCCCTACCCCATTTGACACCCCAGTTGTGTCCTTGGGAATCAAGAAAGGCACCCATCAGTCTGCACCAGACTAAGAAACTGTGCAGCTGGGACCCCTTGTAGATAAGCCGACCATCCAAAATATCTTCATAGTCTAGGAATTCCCTTTTCCCTTTTTTTGGGGGGAGGGGGGAGGGGAGGAGTTGTCAGCAATGGGGATTAAGTGACTTGCCAGTGTCAAAAAGCTAGTAAGTGTCTGAGACTGGATTTGAATTCAGGTCCCTCCTCACTCCAGGGCCAGTGCTCTATCCACTGAGCCACCTAGCTATCCCCCTAGTCTAGCAGAATCCCAAAGGGAAAAGAATGCTGCTTTTGCCATCCTACTTCTTATGTTCCCCTTTTCCTTTTTTTTCCTCTTTTTTTGTTTTGTTTTGTTTGTTTTTTTGTATTTTTGGTGAGGCAATTGGGGTCAAGTGACTTGCCCAGGGTCACACAGCTAGGTGTCTGAAGTCAGATTTGAACCTAGGTCCTCCTGACTCCAGGGCCAGTGCTCTGTCCACTGCTCCACCCTGGCTGCCCCCCCCCCTTTCCTTTTTTTCTTTCTCTTTCCCTGAAGGAGGGGATTAGTCCTTTCCCTACCCCTACTGCTTTTTTATTCCTTCCATGCTACTCCCCTTTGGGAAGGGGTTAGCATCCCCTCCTCCTTCTTTGTTGCAATTTCATAAATATGCAAGTTCTGTTTGGATTCTGAGCTCCTTTTACCTGTATAGGAGTTCCACATCCATGTTCATTTCTCTTGGAATAAATCCAAGACATGTCCCATGGATTTGTAATATTTTTTGTTGGTTAACATTCCATAAAATGTAGCACGTCGGTTCACAGCTATACTGTCAGCAAGGCTAATAAGATCTCGTAACTTAGCTCAAGTAGAAATCCAAGGAACTAATAGACAAAGATCTTTCAGGAGGACTTTTGCTATGCTTTTCTCTCAACAGTAAGTTGTTTTAAATTATTGCTATTTGGGGGGCAGCTAGATGGCACAGTGGATAAGGCACCGGCCCTGGATTCAGGAGTACCTGAGTTCAAATCCGACCTCCGACACTTAACCCTTACTAGCTGAGTGACCCTGGGCAAGTCCACTTAACCCAAATTGTCCCACAAAAAAACCAAAAACCACATAAATATTGCTATTTTTCTTAACTTAAAACAAAAAAAATAATTAAATATGAAAAGTTTTCAAACGTGTTTGTCATATTCTATAACAGATACCATTTATGATCTATCAGCATTGAGATCAAAATTGGAAATAACACGCCTTAGCAGCTTTTTAAAAAAATCGTATAATACAAGAGAAAAACAGTTCAATAGAATGCATTTTAAAATTATGTAAGGGGAAATCATCCATCCTCTCTCTTTTGGTATTTTACTTAATCACATCCAATGGCATCTAAAACTCAGTAAAGAGTTATTCAATGTGGAGTAATTATAGTCAATTTAAAAGTTAACATTAGTTCATTTACATGAGAGTTTACCAGTGAGAAAATAATGATTAATAATGGATTCTTGGGAAGACCCAGAGATCAGTTTCTCAATCCCTTTCTTCCCTGCTTCCCCCAACTCCAGAAAGTTCAGATCTCACCCTATTCTTTTGTCTAGCTCAGTATAGGACTGATGGGATCAAACCACACCTAGACTTTGCCTTGAGCAGCTTCAGTGAAGGTCTTTTGGTACTCTTCTCTGATACCATCTGTGGAATTCATTTTAATGTAGACCAGCTCCAAATATGTCAGTCAAGAATCAAATGATGCTAAACCAATCAGCTTTGATCAATGTATAATGACCTGCCTCTATGGAAGGAGGATGAAACCCTGGGAAAAGGCCAGGAGCCCTCTTGGCTCTTGGCTGTCTGCTTTGTAGGTTTCTGAACTCTCTCTGGGTCTCCTTGAGAAGCTTTTCCTCCTGCTCATGCTGACTGCCATTCTCAAGCTCCTCTCTGGCTTTCTCTACCATGTCTGAGAACATGACAAGTTAGGGAGACTCATAGTCAATCCTTTACTTGTATATACTTTTTTTTTTTTTTTTGCTGGGCAATTGGGATTAAGTGACTTGCCCAGGGTCACACAGCTAGTACGTGTTAAGTGTCTGAGGCTGGATTGAACTCAGGTCCTCCGAATCCAGGGCCAGTGCTCTATCTACTGTGCCACCTAGCTGCCCCACTTGATATAATATTAATAAAATTAAAATATGCTCACCTAAAACTGATATCTATAGCAATAGTAGTTATTTTTTAATTTTTTTTTTTTTTAGTGAGCAATGGGGGTTAAGTGACTTGCCCAGGGTCACACAGCAGTAAGTGTTAAGTGTCCTGAGGCCGGATTTGAACTCAGGTACTCCTGACTCCAGGGCGGTGCTCTATCCACTGCGCCACCCTAGCTGCCCCACAATAGTAGTTATTTTTAAAAACACATACTACATGCCAAGCTTTTTTTCTAGTTCTTTTAAAGATTAAAGAATTTCAGAGGCTTGCTTTCTTGTTTGGGTTTGGTTTTTTTTGTTTTTGTTTTTGTTTTTGTGGGGCAATGAGGCTTAAGTGACTTGACCAGGGTCACACAGCTAGTAAATGCCAAGTGTATGAGGTGGATTTGAACTCAGGTCCTCCTGAATCCAAGGCCAGTAATTTATCGCTGCACCACCTAGCTTCCCCAGAGGCTTGCTTTCTATAGTACTTTAGAATGCTTAGTTTTTAATTTCTCAGTTATTACTTGAACCACTTGCTAATTTACATTGAGAGAAGTTAGATTGAAGTCCTTCCCTTTAGGAAGCTGGTTTAGAGGAAATATAACCCATTGGATACTTATAGGTTTTTTAAAAAATTATCTTGCTATCTTTTAGCAGTCCAATTCATAAGATACTAAACTTACTTTAGTCACATGACGTGATTAGTCCATTTAAAAGTAACTTTACCAAGCACAGTTACAAATTTAGATCATTACCTCTGTTTGGGAGTTATCCTCTGTGAGTTTTCCTCCTATTAACTAATAAGGATTTAAGGGCAAAAGGCACTTCATTATTTGATTTTTTTTCAAGAATTATCACATTCACTTAACTCAATAGGGAAGTAACCTCTATAAGATCATTTTGCAATATTTTAGAAACATTTTCACATAATAGTATGTTTTTTAAAACACTATTCTACCAACTAAAAGAGAATTCATGGGGCAGCTAGGTGGTGCAGTGGAGGAAAGCACTGGCCCCTGGAATCAGGAGGACCTGAGTTCAAATCCAGCCTCAGACACTTGAATGTACTAAGCTGTGTGACCCTGGGCAAGTCACTTCACTGACCCACAAAAAAAAAAGAGAGAGAGATAGAGAAATCAAGTTTCTAATTGTATGTCACAGGAGAAATTGGGGCGGGGGTATCCTCAGGTATTCCTCCTTTAAAGAATTACACCCTCTCGAACACAAAATCCAATTAGAATAAAATATTTGTTTAGGCACTAGAGTAAACTGATGGAGAGAGAAATTTAAGACTTCTCTCAAGGGAGATGTTCAGAAAGACATTCCTCTGAGATACCTATCCTCCTCAAAACAGGAGAAATGCAAAACTTTTATAAAGGGTAGATGGGATGATCACCTGAGCCCTTATTGGGGGTGGGTTGCGAGCAAGTTGGGTAGAAGTGGTTGTTCTGATTTCTGGAGTTATCTCTGTCCACTGGCACTGACCAGGCAGCAGCCATGCCTAATGGGCTTATCTCCCTTACTTCTCAAGGTGTGTCTGTCCTTTAGTTTTAGCTGGCCAGTTTATGTCCAAACCCCATAACATATTCTACTAATTAAAAGAGAATTCACATTTCTGATCATATGTCTCATATTCTTCCATATTCTAAAGAATATCTATTCAGTTATATAAAATCTTAACTTACTTTGACATTAATTTACTCTAAATCCAATAATAATAGTCAACATTTCTACATTGTTCATTTATGCTAAGCACTTCAGAATTATTTAATTCCTCCAACAAACCTGGGAGATGGGGATTTTATTTATAATCCTCTTTACATTGAAAAAGATTGAATAAATTCTCTGATATAATACAATGTAGTTTCGGGGTTTTGTTTGTTTTTTTTTGTGAGGCAATGGGGTTAAGTGACTTGCCCAGGGTCACACCCATAGTAAGTGTCAAGGGTCTGAGGTCGCATTTGAACTCAGGTCTTCCTGAATCCCAGGCCAGTGCTCTATCCACTGCACCACCAAGCTGCCCCTACAATGTAGTTTCAAAACAAAAATTTTCAACCAATCAATTTTTGATTTATAATTGCTAGTGGCCAATAACTAAACCTCATTTTCCACAAAAGTCCATTGTTTATAGTTGGCTCATATGAAAAAAAAAATTCATGATGTAGTCAACCCCCCAAACCCCAGTAACTGCTTCTTTATTTCTTTGAATCACCCAAAGGCTAAATTAATTCTTTTATTTTTCTAACTAAACTGTACCAGTGTACCTTAAGAATTTCTCAAAAAATTTCTCAAATCCTTTTTCTTTTCTTTTCTTTTTTTTTTTTTTTTAAGTATGATCAAAACCATTCCTCAAATCTTCTTTTTCAAAACCTTGAACCCCTTTTCTTTCAAGCCGGGCATTCATGCTGTCTCAATGCAGACTCCAACTTTTTCTTAACTCTACCCATTCTTTTCTCATCTGTACTTGCTTAAACTGTCATCTTTTCTTTAATTTTATAAAAAACTCTTTAAAAACTGGACCTTTCTTGGGGGCGGCTAGGTGGCACAATGGATAAAAGCACTGGCACTGGATTTCAGGAGTACTGAGTTCAAATCCGGCCTCAGACACTTGACAATTACTAGCTGTGTGACCCTGGGCAAGTCACCTTAACCCCCATTGCCCCGCCAGAAAAAAAAAAAAAAAAACAAAAAACTGGACCTTTCTTGTTACTTTAGCCAATATATTTCTTTTACCTTTTTTCTACCTTGCTTAATTCTTCTAGTCTATTTTCACAATCATATCCAAGATTGCCTATAGATTTAATCTTTGTCCCTTTACACTTTAGCCACAGGTTTTTATTACACAAAACCAATTTATTGTAATAGTCACCCTTTTTTTGGTTCCTTAGGGCTTATAAATGCACAGTTCATTCCCAATTTCTTTAAGGTCTATGGTTTTGGGAAATTGTTTTTTTAAGTGACAGTCAGGTAAATCCAAATACAACTTACTGAGCATGACTGAAAAGTTTAAGGTCTCTGCTAGTCTCATTGATGATCTTGGAGAAGTCATCCACCTCTCTCTCTCTCTCTCTCTCTCTCTCTCTCTCTCTCTCTCTCTCTCTCTCTTTTTTTGCGGGGCAATGAGGGTTAAGTGGACTTGCCCAGGGTCACACAGCTAGTAAGTGTCAAGTGTCTGAGGCTGGATTTGAACTCAGGTCCTCCTGAATCCATGGCTGGTGCTTTATCCACTGCGCCAACCTAGCTGCCCCATAAATACTTTTTTTTTTTTTTTGTGGGGCAATGAGGGTCAAGAGACTTGTCCAAGGTTACACAGCTAATCACTGTCAAGTGTTTGAGGTCGGATTTGAACTCAGGTCCTCCTGAATCAGGGCTGTGTGCTTTATCCACTGAACCACCTATCTTCTCCTTCTCAAAGATAGCCTCTTTCATGTTGGAAGAGTATTTATCTACCTGTTCAGGCCAAGGCCGTCACAGGAATGGCACAGATATGGTATCTTAAAGGTTCTCTGCTATTCTTCTCACAATAAGAAATTCTTCTTCTTTTTTTTAAACTACTTACTCATTATTTCATTAGGAGATTTAGAGGTCAGTACCAGTTTCCCTCTATTAAATTTAAAATTTATCACAGTCTTGGGGCTGGGGTCTCACTTTTGCCTAAGATTATTCTGTTTACTAGTTGTAATAATGAATTTGCAACACTAATGTATTTGTAATCAGTACTGTATTTTATCAACAAAAAGGTATATAGTTTAGTGACCATATCAAACTTTCTTTAATCTAATTTGCCAATTGTGTTCACCCATTTAAAGTACACTTTGCATGTGTTTTTTTTTTAAGACAGACACACTTTAGTAGTCTTCCTCCCTGTTCTTTTTTTGGGGGTGGTGGTGGTTAATGAGGGTTAAGTGACTTGCCCAGGGTCACACAGCTAGTAAGTGTCAAGTGTCTGAGGTTGAATTTGAAACTCAGGTCCTCTTGAATCCAAGGCAGTGCTTTATCCACTGTGCCACCTAGCTGCCCCCTCCCTGTTCTTTTTTAAGGAAGGCCCTGCTACAAAACAGAATTTATAAAATTCTGCTTTTCTAGACTTTTTAATAAGCACATAGAAAGATTTTAAAAGAATTACCTATTTTACTTCTTAAAAAGCTTTTCTTCCCCAGGGGATAATTCTCTAATAAAAAAGCCCAGGATGCAGTAAGTGACCTTGGCCTTTCTAATTAAGGTGTTTCCCAGGGCTCAGTTGGTCTGAGGCCACACCCATTCAGTGACTAAGGGCTAGGTAATAGATGAGACAAAATTAACTGTCACAAACAATAGCTATTTACAGTCATTCTAAAAACATCAAAACTGAACAAATGAGCCACTGAGCTTGGGTTGCGGCTGTTATTGGCCTTTCCAATGAAAGCCAGAGTGATTTAAGTTTAAAGTCCTGTCAAGTAGCTCCACTTAAAATATCCATGGGCTTTTAAAAAGCCTGTCTTTTCAGAGCTATATTTCAAGAAATCAAAAATGAAAAACTGCTCAGGACAAAAAGTAAATTGCCCCAGGCTTTTTGTGGGGAAAAAAAAAGATGATGAAGAAAGAAAACGAAAAGAAAAATAGCGGCATTCCCCAGTTTCAGCTTGAATGGGCAGGTTGGCACCCTAGGAGGCAGTTACTACTATTCTCAGATAACATGGTAAAGACAGTAATACAAAATATTCTCCTAAAAACATAGTTCACTATCCTGCCCAAAATACACACAGAATGCATGAGGAGGCTTAGACCATAATTATAGTAAGGCATGTGTAAGAAATAAGTGTGACAAGAATTAACTCACACCACCTGCTCTGGAAGTCCTTCTTTCTGTGTAGACTTCATGCAGAACCTTGTTGTTGTTGATCCTTCCTTCTCAAAATAGAGACCAATGACATCACAAGGGCGATGTCATTGACTTGTACATGATTGGCTATGAGTGAGGCAGAGCTGCACAAAGTCCTTTCCTCTTTTAAAGCTCCTTGGTCTGGTTTGGGTTTTGTCTTTATTTTATCTCCAGGGTTTATATGAGTGCTCTGGTACCTTTTAGGCACTAAGTAAATGTTTGCTGACTAGACTGTCTCTTCCTACTCTACTTCCTTCCCCCTCAACCCTTTTACTACCCTCCTGGGGTTCCTCCTCCTCACTCCTCCCTCCTCCTCCTCCTCCTCCTCCTCCTCCTCCTCCTCCTTCCTCCTCCTCCTCCTCCTCTCCTCTCCCCTCCTCCCTTCCTCCCTTCCTCCCTTCCTCCCTTCCTCCCTTCCTCCTCCTCCTCCTCCCTCCCTCCTCCTCTTATAATCAGTGGGGAGGTCTTGAAGGCTTTTGATTAAGAGAAATTCTGGTCCCTCCTGTGGGAGGGAAGGGAGTGCAGCTGCGAAAAGGAATAAAAGCACTGAGCTTCTAATTGCTACCCTGAGAGTTGCTGCCTAGAAGCCAACCCCCACCTAGGGAGAGATTGAAGATAAGATAATCACTTCGAGAAGAGGAGATGGGAGAGGATTAAATTTAGTCCTAGCCTAGAAAGGCCATCTCTTCCTTAAAGACCTGTAGTAAAGGAGAGTAAAAGAAGATGAGACAGGTTAGTCTGTATTATCTCTATATAACTTTGAGGGTTCATTACTGGGCCACCACTGTGCAGGAGGTACTGTTCCCACTCTATTAGTCTAAGGAAGCTTGCTTCCAGTGAGATAGGTTGTGCTTCCTCTTACACTCATTAGCTCATTAAACCCCCACCCAATGCCCTGGAAGGGAATGGTTTTATTTATAGTTCTCAGACTGAGGCATCTGCCAAAAAGGAAAAAGTGGAAAAGGTACTCTGGGTTCTATTTGAAGCTAAACAGAAAATTTATTCCTACCCATAAAACTATGGCTAACACAGGACACTCGTAAGCAAGCATTTGATAGGAATAATGTAAACCAGTATTCAAAAACTTAGCTATTATTACAATCTACTGAGAGTCTGATCATTGAACTTCATTAGAACATAAGCGGTGTGCAGGCCAGTTAATTGATTAGACATCTGACATTTCACCTCAGCATTGCACTGTCCAAACCACTTCTGGCAGATATGGCTTGAACCAATTCTCTTGTTGGTGGTCCTTTTCTCCAACGCAGAAGTTTTCCCTGATACCATCCTACTCTTCCTTTCATTGGACCTGGAACCTCCAAACCAATCCCAAACTCCCAAAGTTACCAGACAGTCTGGATACCTCATCCTGAAAACTGGTCATTTGCAGTGAATGGATTTAAATGTAGCAGGGCTGTGCAAAGTTACCTCACTCTCTCATCAGAGCCATCTGGGTCCAGTAACAAGATAAAGATCGCAACTCCTAGAGATGGGCCCCCATTCGGTTCAGTCCTCCACTCAGGAAAGGAAGCACAAAGAAGAAAATGCTATTAGTCCCAGGCCTAAGCTTATCTATTAGAGTCCGAGCTCCTGGTGGGCATAGGGGGGCTGGGGGGAGAGGGTGGAGAAAAGTGGTAATGATGTAGGATGGAAATTTGGGGTCAAATTGATTGTGAGTCGTCCCAAAAGAATTACAAGACTCAGTGACTCAGTTTCCTAAGTTTTATTGCAATGCTGTGGGTGACCACAGGGAGAGAACCAGAATATTGGAAAGGTATCTCTCAAATAAGGAAAGGAAAGACAGTTATATTTATAGTATGGATAAATTGATTATCAGTCTCATTATAATAATCTCCACCCTGGGGAGGTACAGGGGAGGGCCTGTCCTTCTCATTATAATATTCTCTACCTTGGGGAGGTACAGGGGAGGGCTTACCCTAATTTGGAGTTCCTGGGGGTCCTAAGCCAACCCCTGAGGCAGGTACCTTTTTCAGTGGAGGTGTGTTTTGCGGGTTTACACATCATAAGGTGAATCTGGGGACAAATTTGGCCTTTTCTGCGCATGTCTCTTCTGATTCCCATGGCTAGTTTCAAAATAGAATCATTTTTCATTAGAATTTCTATAGGTTGTCTTTTTCCTTTATTGTTATTTTGACCTGACCTGTTCTGATCCATTATGGATGTTGATCACTATGGGTATGAGAACCTAGCATAAGTTATCCATTAACTGAGGTCTGACTCCCTTTTAGAGCTAATATCTGAATTAAAGCTTGGGTCTTAGGTTTTTTTTATTAACCCATTTTTGCCTCCTACATCAGTACTCTCAGCATGCTCCATTTGGAGGATTAACCTGCTCCATCAGCAGAGTAGGTCAAACAGGACAAGGGAGTGAAGGGTTGAGAACGATGTAGACTTGAATTGGTTCTGTGATAATAGTCTATTGGAGTACAATTTATTGGTTGAGTTTTTCATGATATTTTGAGGTCATTATTTGTATTGCAAGATTTATCCCGTCTCTTTTATAAAAGAACAACATTCTGATGTATGATTCTAGCCACACAATTCTAGGTCATGTCCTACAAGGTATTTATGCTGGATAATCACCAAGTACAGATTCCTTTTGGGTCACTCAGTGGAACAGCTAGGTGGCACAGTGGAGAGAGCACAGGGCTTGGAGTGACAAAGACCTGAGTTTAATTCCAGTCTCAGACCCTTACTAGCTGTGTGATCCTGGACAAGTCATTTATTTTCTGTCTCAGTTTCCAAAACCATAAAATAGGGATAATAGTAGCACCTATCTTATAGGGTTGTGTCAGGATCAAACAAGATAATATTGTTGCCCTATGCCCAAAGGACTATAAAACCATGCATACTCTTTGACCAAGTAGTACTGCTACTAGGTCTGTATCCCAAAGAGATTAAAAAAAAAAAGGAAAAGGACTATATGTACAAAAATATTTATACCAGTTCTTTTAGTGGTGGCAAAGAATTGGAAATCGAGGGGATGTCCATCAATTGGGGAATGGCTGAACAAGTTGTTGTATATAATTGTGATGGAATACTATTGTGCTATAAGAAATGACAAATAGGATGCTCTCAGAAAAACCTGGAAAGATGAATTAATGCAAAGTGAAGGCAGCAGAACCAGGAGAACATTATATGCAGTTAACAGCAATATGTTCAATGAAGAATTGTGAATGACAGCTCTTCTCAGCAGTACAATGATCCAAGATGATTCTGAAGGACTCATGATGAAAACTATCCATCTCCAGAGAAAGAACTAATGGAGTCTGAATAAAGACCAAGGCATACTTTCTCTTTATTTTTCTTGGGTATTTTTGGTCTGTATTTTCTTTTACAACATGACTAACATAGAAATATGTTTTGCATGACTGTACATGTATAACTTATATCAAATTGCTTGCCTTCTCAATGAGGAGGTGGGAAGGGGAGGAAGAAAAGAAATTTGGAACTCAAAATTTAAAAAAAACAAAATGTTAAAAATTGTTTATGCATGGAATTGGGGAAAATCACCAAATTAAAAATAAATAAGTGTTTATTCCCTTCCCTTCTGTAATTTCTGTTGTTCTTCTTCCACTTTCTTTTTCTTATTATTTTATTATTAACCAGATCTATGATTTCATTATGTAGGGATCTCCCAGTGACTAACATTCTTTATCAATATTCTTTCTGTGCAACATATAATATTGATATATATGTATACATATATATGTCTATGTGTATATGTATACATACATACATGCAGAGAGAGAGAGAGAGAGAGAGAGAGAGAGAGTAGCCTGGGGCAACAAATGTTTAAGTGATTTTCCAGGAGACTGATAGTCAATAAACCCAGGTCTCCTGAGTTTGAGGCCACCACTCTATTCACTACACCCAGCTGCTTTAGTAGTAATTGTTCTTGTAATCACAGTAGTCACAGCAGTAGCAGCAGTGTTATCTTGTCCCAGTTTTTTCCAGTGAGATTATAATAGAAACTTTCCTGGGATAAAGCCTTTATCCTGCTTTTATTTCTTTATATTCAGTATTCTAAGGACTATTGCACAGGAGGATAACATAATTGGTTTTTGTAGCTGAATAAAAGTATTAGCATATAAGATCATCTTCTATGGGTCACTGGAAGCAACAACTAAAGCAGAACGAGTGGGTCTCAGTCAGTTTCTATGTAATGTAGATCTCTATATACTTTGAAACTTTTTGTCCTATGTAGCTCAGTACTTGGAATGGTGACATCTATTTAAAATGTTGCTTTAAATTTTTGATGAATCCATATTTTGTCTAGGTGATTATGGACAATAATTCTGAAGTCTGTGATAATGATCCAGTTTCTGTCCTATTAATGGTTGAGTTCTCCAGGATATTATAAGACCTGAATTTGTAATATGAGGAAATATTTGTCATTCTATGGAAAAACAGAAACAAGGTTTTTATGTATAATTCTAGCCACTGTCACATCTTGCTAGGTGTTTAGTAGGTCCTAAGTTTTGCAGTCCTCAGGAATATGCTATGTGGTTTCTGCTGTTTGCCTGCATAATGTACATTAATTACTAATGTAAGCCTCCTTAAGGATAACCCTTCTATAAATATTATTGTTATTGCTGTTGTTATTAGATCCTCAGGCTATTCTCTCAAGTAACTACTGTAAATGAGTGTACTGAAATTTGTAAGGGGTCATCTTGCTCCATTCTCTAGTTGCTACAAATGGAAGGCACAAATTGTAGACTGAGTAGAACATAGATTTTGCATATTAGAATATTAGATCTCAGGGGAAAACTAAAATGTCCATCCATTGGTGTTTGTACTATGGCCAGGTCTTAAAAAATGTTTAAAATTGTGATAAAATCTTTTTTGTTTGAATTCTTTCTTCCAGCTCCTTCCTCCACCCTACTTGCCCTTAAAGCATATTAGCTGGCAACAAACCAAAATAAAGGTGTCAGCTTGAAGGTTCAGTCTATAGTAAGGCTTGCACCCTGATTCTGAATAGTATTTAGAGGTTGATCAGATGTTAAAGTGACAAGGTCATCTATTGCTTCCTGAACTATCTCCATTCCTCTTGATTTCTGTCCTGACACTGGACTTCATGACTCAGAGAGAGAGGATGATTCTGATGACTTGGTGCAATTCTGCCTCACTTAAATCCAATTCACTCACATGTCCAGGACATCACCTGTGATGTCATTGGTCCTTTTTGAAAAACCAAGGACAAACAACAACAAGTACTATTCAGGATAAGGGAACAAGCGTTACTACAGACTGAACCTTCAATCTGACACCTTTATTTTGGTTTGTTGCCAGTTTATATGCTTTAAGGGCAAGTAGGATGGAGGAAGGAGCTGGAAGAAAGAATTCATTCCTTTTTCCTTTTCTCTAATCTCTTTGGGATATACAATTAACAGTGGTATTATTGGGTTAAAGGCTATGTATAGTTTGTTAACCCTTTGTGGATAGTTGAAATTGTTCTCCAGAATGTTTTGAACCAATTCACAGGTCCACTAACAATTCATAGTGTTTCCTATTTTCCATATCCCCTCTAGCATTTGTCATTTTCCTTTTCTGTTTTGTTAGCCAACCTAATAAGTATAAAGTGATACCTAAGAATTGGTTTTACTTTTTATTTTTCTAATTATCAGTGATTTAGATACATTTTTTTCACGTGATTATTGACAGCTTCGATGTCTTCTAAAAACTGCCTGTTCATATCCTTTGACCATTTATCAAATGAGGAATGGCACTTATTTTTAATTTTTTTTTGCTTTATTTTTATCTGGGGGTAGCTTTTTTTTTCTTTTTTGGGGGGGGGTGAGGCAATTGGGGTTAAGTGACTTGCCCAAGGTCACAGAGCTAGTAAGTGTCAAGTGTCTGAGGCCGGATTTGAACTCAGGTCCTCCTGAATCCAGGGCAGGTGCTCTATCCACTGTGCCACCCAGCTGCCCTGAATGACACTTATTTTTATAAATTTGGCTCAGTTCCCGATATATTTGAGAAACAATGCCTTTATCAGAAAATCTTGCTATAAGATTTTCCACCAGTTTCCTGCTTTTCTTCTAATTTTGACTGCATTGGTTTTGTTTTGTGTAAAACCTTTTAAATGTTATATATTCAAAATTACATATAATTTCATTAATTACAATTTATCTCCTGTGATTCTCTCTGTCTCTTGTTTAGTCATGAACTCTTCTCTTATTCACAAATCTGACAGGTACATTTTTCCATCTTCCCTTAATTTGCTCATGATATCACCTTTTATGTCTAAATTTTGTTGCTCATTTTGAGCTTATCTTGGCAGATAATAAGAAATGTTGGTCTATGCCTAGTTTCTTCCAAACTGCTTTCCAAAGTTTTTGTTAAATAGTGAGTTCTTGCCTCCAAACACTTGGATCTTTGGGTTTATCAAACACTAGATTACTATTGTCATTACTACTGTATATTTTGTACTCAATGTATTCCACTGATCAACCACTCTATTTCTTTGCCATTGCCATTTGTTTCGATGACTTACCACTTTGTAATATAGTTTGAAATCTGGTACTGCTAGGCAAGGCAGCTTCACATTTTTTTTTCACTGATTCCCTTGATATTCTTGACATTTTGTTCTTCCAGATGAATTTTGTTATTTTTTTCAAGCTCTAAAAAAATTATTTGGTAGTTTGATTGGTATGGTACTGAATACATGGGTTAAATGAGCAATTAATATTTTCCCAGTTGCTTAGACCTGTCTTTATGTGTGTGAAAATTGTTTTTGTAATGTGTTCATTATAGTTTTTGGGTGTGTCTTGACAGGTATAAAACCTTAATTTCATTATACATTCAGCTTTCTTTCCACTGCAACACAATTACCATTGCAATAAGTTAAGTGGGAAGGTATGTGGGTAGCTATATCATAGAAGTTGTATAAGAAACTCAAAGTACTCCTTATTATGTCATATATTATCATATTATAGATAACTTTTGTGGGGGGGATTGGCTCAGAGTATTTATCTTTATGTACAGATCCTAATGTGACCTATGTCTATTAAAAACTATATGACTTTTCAAAGGCCTAGCAAGTTTAATTGTATAGCTTTGCCTCTCCTAGACTGCATCTTGCCAACAATTCTATGACCTACACAAGTCCTAGTCCATAATAATAATTGATATTTGTGCAGTATCATAAAATTTGCAAAATTATTTACATACATTACCTCATTTGAGTCTCACAACAAATCTGTGAGGCAGATTTTTACTGGAATTATTTTCTCTGTCTTACAGATGAGGAAACTGAGGTTCTGAAAGTTTAAGAGATCTGGCTATTGTCATGCAACCAATAAGTATCAGAGGTGGGATTTCAACTTAGATCTTCCTGACTCCAAGTTTATCCCTCTATCCACTAGACTAGGTTTCTGATGACCGTGGATAATAATTTATTTTATATAGTTTATTTTCAGCCTACATACAGTAATCTTGAGTTATCCATAAGACTGGCCTGATGATTTGGGTTTTTTATCTTTGATATTTTTTATGAAAGATATAATAAGTTTTATAGAATATCTTTATTAGCCCAAACTATGTAGCACATAATTTATTTTGGATTTATCTATTTTAAAAAATATATACAGGGGCAGCTAGGTGGTGCAGTGGACAGAGCACCGGCCCTGGAGTCAGGAGGACCTGAGTTCAATTCCGGCCTCAGACACTTAACACTTACTAGCTGTGTGACCCTAGTCAAGTCACTTAACCCCAATTGCCTCACCAAATATAATATATATATATATATATAATATATCTATATATATATATATATATATATATATATAGCAGCACATCTCATAACAATACAATAATTTAAAAATACAAATGGTATTCACTTTAAATCCTACACACTTTAACACATTCCTTATTCTTATTATCCCATACCCCTCAAACCTCGCACCCCAAGATTTCAACATTCATTATGTATATTAGTCTGTGGTTTTCTTTTTTCAGTTTGTCTTTCCCTCGTTTAGGTATCAAGACCATATTTATATCGTAGAAAGAAATCATAAGAGTACCTTCTTTTTTTTATAATTGCAAACAGTTTGTGTGGTATTAGAATGAATTGTTCTTCAAATGTTTGATAGAATTCAGTTGTATATCTTTCTGTTCCTGGATATTTTTTTCTTTTGGAGTTCGATGGCTTATTCAATTTTCTTTTCTAATGTTGGGTTACTTAAATAGTCTATTTCTTCTTTTGTTAATCTGGGTGTTTTATATTTTAATCATTCGACTATTTCCTCTAAGTTATCTTTATTTCCTCTTCAATTGTTATGAGTTCTCTTTTTCATTTGCTATTTTGGATTCATCAAAAAGTTTCTGTTACTTAGTAACCTGGGTCTCAAGCCTGGAGCATTTTGCAGAAGACTCTCTAATGGCTGGAAACAATGATGTCTTGAAGCTGTGTGCCTACATGAGGCTTGTAGAGAGTTTTGGAGAGGAGAGACATTCTCATTTCCTTCTTCAGTGGAGTGAACACATAGTTTCAGATTCTCTTTGGAGAGCAAAACAGGAAAAAAAATCTCTGGGAAGCAGCAGACATGTCCCTGATTTCCATGTCCTGATTTCCAGGTTGCCTCTCTAGAACCTCTGGGAAATTTTCTTTTAAGTGAGGTTGTGAGAATCAGAGCACTACCAACCTGCTGAAAAAAATATTACAGGGAAGCTCTGTCATGAAAAGAACATATGTGACTTAGCATCCAGAAGTGACCTTTCTGGGGTTTCAAAGGTCAGATTGGTGTCAGGAAGTGATGTCTGCCACCTGTGGGTCTTGTCAATCAGAGCTACCAGCCAATTAGCTTGGAGCTGTGTGTGTGGATGGCCCTGTTTCCTGTTTCACAGGAGGCTTCTGAGAGAAGCCTTGGAGGCGAGGTCTTTTTGGTTCTGAACTGCAGCTTGGTGGGAGGACGGATGCTGGCTCTTAGAGATAGTTAGATGAAGGCTGTTTTACCTCTCTCTTTCTCTTTTCACTAACTTCTAATACACTTTAATAAATACTTAAAAGTCTAAACTCTTGCTAAAGCTTCTAATTTAAGGTGACCACTCATTAGATTGTAGACAACACAGCTAGAATTTTAGACTTTACAAGGTCAAGGCTTCTCTACTGGTTAAGTGAAATCTCATCATTCATCTAGAGAGCTCATTCACCCTTATGTATTTTCTGCTATATTCTAGTCTATAAACTGGTCTGATTTCCATTTGGTATCTGTGTTTACTCACTATTTACTATTTATAATGGTCTTTTGTATAAGCAAGCATTTGGTGGGATTGTTCAGGGCAAGATGGAAAGAGGACCTTTCATTGGGTAATTATTGGGCAATAATCAGAAAGAGTAACTTCCAGAAACTTCTCTTAACAAGAGCATATATATCCAGGATAAGGATTCATCTAAGAACTACTTTTCCTTTAATCAAGCAGCAGAGACATAACTCAAACCCTGCTCATCTGATTCCAAGGGCAGTCTTCTTAATTTCGTTCCCTCTCTTTCTCTGCTTTATTTTTTTCAGGTAGCAAGCTCGAGCAAATTAAAACAAGCGAACCCTTAAAACAAATCCCTTAATGCTTATCTATATAATCTGGCAAAACCAAATTCTCACATTAGCCCTCTCTGAAAATGTAGAGAACACACCTTTATAACTTGGAGTGACGTGTTATACAGTATCATACCTTTAGGGACAGCAGAGAGTAGGGGTAGGCAACTTGCCTAAAGATACATTTTAGATTCAACTATTTTTTGTGTTTGTTTTTTTTTGTTAGGCCAGTGAGGGTTAAGTGACTTGCCCAGGGTCACAACAGCTAGTGTCAAGTGTCTGAGACCGGCTTTGAACTCAGGTCCTCCTGAATCCAGGGCGGGGTGCTTTTATCCACTGCACCACCTAGCTTGCCCCCTACTAAAGATACATTTTAAATGATTTTTAAAAAATAAATATGTATATTTTAATGCCAGAAAATCTATTTTTTTCATGCTCCATAAATATTCTGTGCTAAGTCAGGTCAGATGTACTATATGAGATTCAATGCCTCTAGCAGGTAGTAAGACACCAGGAACATCATTTTTAAACTCAAGAGAGAATAATTTCGAACCTTGCCTAGAATACCCATGTGACTTGCTTCAGTTATGCCCTTGGATGCTGAAAAAATGCAGTGATAATAAGTAGAGAATAATTTTCCTATCCGATATGTCAAAAAGTTGCCAAGCTTGTACATATTAAACTTGACAGCCTTAATTATTTGCGTAATGCTATTGTATCATCACAATTCCCTTTTGAGTGCCCATAAGGGGTACAGAGAACTTACCAAACATCATCTCATCCTCATCATATCCAAAAGTGAATTCATTATCTGCCCCACAAATGTTCTTCCAAATTTCTCTCTCTTCAGAGATACTCTTACTTTCAAAAACCTTGAAGTCATTTCAACTCATAATTCATGGCATTTATATAAACCTTTAAAGTCTGCAAGATACCTCATTTAACTCACAACTACCCTGTGAGGTAAAGTATTATCTCAGTTTTACCAATAAGGAAACTGAGGCTCAGAGAGAATTCTACCTTCTATAGGAATTCTTTCCCAGTTTCCCATAATGCGAGTGCCTTTCCTCAATTGATCATTTCCCATTTGTCCTGTTTATAGCTTGTTTGTTTTTATAGTTGTTTACATGTTGTCTTCCCTATAAAACGATTAGCTCTTGAGAACAGGAATTGTCTTTTGTCTTTCTTTGTATACCCAGCACTTAGTATGTAGTATCTGGCATATAGTAAGTACTTAATAAATGTTTATTGACTGACTAACTGAGCTAGTAAATATTACGGCTAGTTTTAAATCCAGGTCTTTCTGATTCCAAGTCTATCACTCTATTCCCCAACTTGAGGAAATGACAACATTTTGTTGCTTTTTCCTTTGAAATAACTTTCATATCTATCCTTCCTCTGCTTTTCTACTTCTACTACTGTAATTCACACCCTTATCACAACATTCCAGGATTTCTGCAAGAGGCACTTAGATAGTTCCCTTATTCAAGTCTCTCCTAATCTCTAAAACATCTTAGATACTGTTACTGTTACCAGATATTATTCTTAAATATCATCGCACCATTCTTTTACTCACAATCATTAATGGCTGCCTAATTTCTCCAGTTTAAAGTCTATATTTCCACACTTAGCTAGCAGTTAAGGTCTTCTAAGATCTAGACTCTATCCTACCTGTACAAACTTATTTCTGACTCATCCCTAACATATACCTTCTGCTCTATTCTTCATATAATCTGATGTGGTTGACTGATATATCTCACAAACACACTACACACTGTATTAGTTTTTAGTTGTATAAAATAGATTTTAAGATTTAGGAGGGACTCTTTCCTTTATTCATGTTGTTCCTCTTTTGTGGATTTTTTTTTCTCTTAACTCCATTTCATCTATATAAAAATTGCCCATCACTCAAGAATCAGAACAAATTTTGTTTCCTTCATTGGTCCTCTCCTGACTTATTAGGTCACAATAACTCAGGTGGGGATAATGAGAGGTCTCTATTAGTGTGGTGGCAGTGGGAATAGAGAGGAGATGTCAGATGTGAGAGAAATTAGGGAGATATAGGACTTGGTAACTGATTAACTATGAGTGGTAAGAGAGAGGGTAGATTCAAAGGCAATACTGAGATTTTGAATATGAGAGAGTGGGTAAATGATGGTTCCATTGATGGCAATTGTGAAACCAGAAGAGAATATAGTGGTTGTTTGTTTTTGAAAGATGATGTGTTGGGGCGGCTAGGTGGCTCAGTGGATAAAGCACCAGCCCTGGATTCAGGAATACCTGAGTTCAAATCCAGCCTCAGACACTTGACACTTACCACCTATGTGACCCTGGGCAAGTCACTTAACCCCCATTGCCCCGGGAAAAAGAAGAAGAAGAAAGAGAATGTATTCATTTTGAGACAGGTTGGTTTTGAGGTGCCAGTGGGACTTTTGGAATTATACTCTACTTGAATAGTTTCATTTGACACAGTCAAACATTATTTATTCCTCCTGTGCTTTAAAAAAATTATTGCTACTACCGTACTTTATAAATTAATTTAATTTGTATATTAATGGCTATTACACCAGTTTTGACAGTAAGCCTTTATCATTAATTAATATCGTATATCAGTAAAGCATTGACCAAGTGTCTCCCTAACTGCTCATGGTCTCAGGCCTTCAGACCTACGTTGTCCTAAGAGGAAGAGAGTGAAACCAAGAGAGAGGTCAGAGGAGAGGGGCAAAGAGAGGGCAAAGACAGTGACCCTGATGTGGCCAAGGGGTTTTATCCTCTTTAGATGGAGGCTGGTCATTATATATTGACCTAAGCTAATTGGTTAGCATCATTCAATCAGCAATCATTCATGATTGACATGACTTGAGGGTGGTCTAAATTAAAATGAACTCTACAGATGACATCAGAGAAACTGTAGGCAAAAGACCCTCACTGAAGGGCAAAGTCCAGTATCTAGGTGTAGTTCTTCGCTGAGCTAGACAAAAGAGTCTATCTCTATTTCCTTTGTTCCCTTGGGCTATTTCCAGGCAAGAACTGAACTTTCTGGAGGCAGAGTGGGGTGGAGAGAAAGCACTGAAACTGATCTGAGTCTCCCCTAAAAATCCATTATTAATAATTATTTTCTCATGCTCCTTTTATTTGTATCATAAGCATCATTCTATATATATAAGTCCCATTGGAATTTTAGGTGGCAATAGATTATTTTACCATTATTTCCATTATGATTTAGGCTTATCAGGTTTAGATCTGTGAGTGATTTTAAATATCATCTAGGCCAAATTGTTAATTTTAGAGATGAATAAACTAAAGATTAGAGGGGCTATGGCTTGTTCAAAGTCCCATAGGCATTAAGTAGCAGGACTAAGATTTGAACCTGTCTACCATACTGTTCCCTCTATTATAGGGAAAATTGTCCTTGTGTCTCTTGAAGAAATTTCTCTAGCTTTGATTATCTCTTATTCCCTGCTTATTCAAATTTACATTTCTGTGCTTCAAGGAGCTATGATTTCATCAATGTAAGCACTTTATTCATGGACTCACATTAAAGTTCTGTTACATCTTATTAGATGGTATTCAAAAGTTTCTTTGACCAAAAAAGCCATCACTTGGAAGATAACATCTTGATGAACGCCTCCAAATTTAGCTAGGGTGGTTTTAGGACAACAGACACACAACCCTTTACCAGGAATGTACTCAAAATCTTTCTGGTTTGAGTGGTCCTACTACAGTTTATGTTCTACTTACATAGGTAGAACCTAGGGTTGCCTTCATAACATGATAAATAGGCATTGAAATAGGACTTGGGTAAAGGTGAACACATTCATAGAATCATTAAAAAAACTAAAAAAAAAAAGGAAGGGACCTTAGAAATCATTGTCTAACCTATAAGTGAGGCATCAATTCTTTGAAAACATATCTGAAAAATAGCCATCTAGCTTCAGTTCAAACACTTCTTATAAGGGGGAATTCACTGTCTTCTACTGTAACCCTTTCTTTAGTGACAGCCTTAATTGTGGTGAAGGAGTAACCTGTGCGAGGGCTGGAGAAAGCTAGAGTGACAAGACTTGTGATTTGATTGGTATAGGGAACTCACAGGTGAGGAAAATTCCTCTACCAATACAATTTGGCATCTCTGCAACTGAAGAATCCTAGATATTTGATTATGAAGGTGACACATTCATTGAGTGACTTGCTGAGGTTCACACAGCCAAAATGTGTCAGAGACAGCACCTGAGTTCAGATTTTCCTGGCCTCAAGGCAAGCTCACTAACCTCTATGCTCTACTATTTTCTATGAGAAAATTCCTTATATTGTACTGAACTGAAAATCTTTCTTTCCATAACTTCTTCCTATTGCTCCTGGCTCTATCCAAAGTAAGTCTAATAAGTATTAATGAAATCCAAGGGATGCTACCTCTGCAGCATTTCCCTGAGTTACCTATCTAATAGCCCTGTTTTGACAGCTTCCTGCTGATCATAATGTTTAAGATCTTTAACTGAAGCATTACTTATAAGCCACACCCAAAGCCACAGTGTTTATTCTGCTTGCCAGGTAATATTTGGTTGCATATCTTTGGTTGTAACTTCCTCGAAACTAAAACAGAATTGGCAATTTATACTGTAAAGGAAATGCCTTCATACACTCAGTGAAACCCAGGCCAATGGTTGTTGAGAGTTTTGTGTCTGCTTGAGAGAAATGCCCTTGCACTTCTATTCTCACCTTACTTCTTGTCCCAGCTCCCTCCTTCTTCTCTCCTCCAGGAATTTATTGGTGCCCCTCCCTTTTCTGATCTGAGGCTGTACCATCATTATATCAAAAGTATATGAACATTCCATCTCTTTGCAGAGGCTTCAGAAAATAATGAATGGACCCTGAGTATTTCAGGAGAATTAAAGTATGGTGCTTCAAAGCAAATGAAATTGTTTCTTTGACTACATTTTATTTTCTTATTTTTGTTCTGTTTTTAGACAAGTAATTTTCCTTCCTTTATTGTTCTTAAACATAATAAAATATTTATATCATGCTCATCTCTTTAATTTTGACTTAATCATCACAGGCACACCTCTTGATCTTGTCCAATAAAACTGTTCCTACAGCCTCTTATTACTACTTGATGCTTTTATTTAAACTTCTTATTTATTTTTCTCAGGGTTGGAGGTTCTCACAACTACCAAATGATGAGTTCAGTTTTAGGAATTATGTGGCTTGGAGTCTGTAATATATGGCAGAAAAGACATCATAAAAATGAAAATTAAAAAAAAAACACATATATGGTTCAATGGATTCTTGGTATCATCAGTGTGGAATCTCTCTTTTTTCAGGTCGACCTGAAAAAAGTCACATTCATGACTTCTTACTGTGGGATTCTTGTTCCCAACCTTCCATAAATGCTCGACAGAGGCTCTTCCCAAAGAACTGAAAGTCTTCTTCTCCGTCTTTCCTGGGTAACAGTGCAATGCCCTAGCTGTCCATATATTTTCTCTCATTCTCACAACATGACTAACCCACCTCTTTTGCAGTCATACATGTCATTTATGAGGCCTTTTAGGCCATTACAATGTCCAAGTTGTTGGTCATATACTACACCCTACTTACAACAACCAGCAACCATCTTTCCATTTACCTGCAATTTTCATTCTTCTGAGACTGTGGTGTTTTGTGATTCACATCCATGTTGCATCATGAAGAGAATGTTGTCTTGGTTTGGAGCTGCAAGAACTGCAATATCAGAAGTGTCTTCAGAAATAGAAATTATAGGAGCAAAGAACTTGATCTGGAAACCCTTAGAAATCATTTATTCCAGTGGTTTCCTGTTTGGTGGTTTGCAAACCCTTTGAGGATTTGTGACAATAGTCCAAGGCTATCACACTAAACATTTTTTAGTGGCACCATAAGTGGTAAATAATTGAAGAATTTTATGAGTAGCACATTAAATGACCCTTGGGGTTCATAGCACAATTTTGCTGTTGTTGAAAGGGGTTTTTAGAATAAAATACTTTGGGAACCATTGGTCTAGTCCTATTCCTCTGCTTTACAGATGTTACAGTTTTAACTCTAAATCCAGTGCTCTCCCAGGGGTCAGAAAACCCTATCCCTTGTATCTTGCAAGAAAATCCCTTTCTGCAAATCCATTATGAATCATAGTTATTTCTCTGATGTCTTTTTTCTCCAGAATGCAGGCGGAGAACCTTCCATAACTCCAGAAGATCAGAAGAGCACCCACTTTTTCCCCATTGTCTCAGGTCACTTTTAGTTCCATTTCAGACAACTGATTGGGGTTATGAAAATTACCTAGGATTGATTCCATAATCATAGAAGGAACAACAAGTGATCACTATGGGTATGAGAACCTAACATAAGTTATCCATTAACTGAGGTCTGACTCCCTTTTAGAGCTAATATCTGAATTAAAGCTTGGGTCTTAGGTTTTTTTCTATTAACCCCTTTTTGCCTCCTACATCAGTAACTCTCAGCATGCTCCATGTGGAGGATTAGCCTGCTCCATCAGCAGAGTAGGTCAAACAGGACAAGGGAGTCAAGGGTTGAGAACGATGGCTGAAAATGACAGGTGTGTCTGTCCTTTAGTTTAGCTGGCCAGTTTATGTCCCAACCCTATAACATATTCTACTAATTAAAAGAGAATTCACATTTCTGATCATATATCTCATATTCTTCCATATTCTCAAGAATATCTATTCAGTTATATAAAATCTTAACTTACCTTTGGGAACTAGGGATTCCAAGAGATGCAAAGGGTGTGCATTTTAGATGTGGCAGACAGTGAAAAGGCAAGGCCTGACTGTAATGTGCTTTGTGACATTTACCAAGCAATGTAATCTCTCTGAGCCTCAGTTGCCTCCTACGTAAATGGAAGTTAATACCTGCACTACTTACCTCACAGGGGAATGCTTTTAGGAAAACATTTTGTAAACCGTATATGAGTTATGAATGCCATTTGTTTTTCTCTCTCCAACTCCAGTATACTGCATCCATTTGCAGTAGCTAGGTGGCATGGTAGATAGAGTTAGACCTAGAATTAGGAAAACCTGAGTTCAAATATACTTAGTTAGGTGAACCTAAGTCATCTAATCTCTGTTTGCCTCAGTTTCCTCATCTATAAAATGGGGATAATAATAGCAACTACTTCCCAGGGTTATTGTGAGGATCAAATGCCATAATGTTTGTATTTTGCAAACCTTAAATCCTATATGAAAGCCAGATATTATTATTATTCATTGAACATAGATTGTAGTTTCCTGAGTGAAATGAATATTATTTCCGGATGTGAATTGGTAAGGTTTCATTGTACCTTATTTCTCCTGTGTTTCAATTACTTTGTATTTTGTTCAATGCAACAAACATCTAGTGAGTGTCTCACTCCCTTGTGGAAGGGCATATGCTAGGTGTTTGGGAGAAGATTCAGGTTTAATTCAATTCAATGAACATCTATTAAATATGTGCAAGGCACCGCTATTCACTGGGGATAGAAAGACAGCAACTAAAAAAAAAGACTCTTCTTTCAAGGGTCTTACAATCTACTGTGGGATGAAATATGTAATGAGATAAGTAATAACAAACAAGGTAATTTGAGTAGAGAGAGCACTAAGAATTAGGAAGATCAGGAAAGTTTGTTGGGAAGGAGGGTGTGCTGAAAGTCAAACCCTGAAGGAAGCTAAGGATCTTAAGAGGTGGAGAAGAAGAAACTGAGTTATTTCCTTTTAATTTTTTGTATCTCCAGTGCTTCGCTGTCTTTTCTATATATAGGTGCATAATAAATGCTGATTGGTTAATTCCAGACAGTTTATAGCAGTGCAAAGGTTTGGAGATGGGAGATGAAATACCAAGTTGGGGGAACCAATAGGCCAGTTTGTTGGGGTGTAGCAGAGTCCTTGATGGGGAGTAACATGAAGTAGGTCTGGAAAATTAAGCTAGAGACACCTAGCAAGGATCTTTCAAATCAAATTAAGGAATCTGTATTTTATCTTAGGCAGCTAGGTGACTTAGTAGATAGAATGCTAGGGCTGGAGTCAGGAAGACTCATCTTTCTGAGTTCAAATCTGGCCTTAGACACTTTAATATCTGTGTGATCCTGGGCAAATCTGTTTGCCTTAATCCACTGGAGCAGGAAATGGCAAAGAACTTCAGGAAAACCCAAATGGGGTCATGAAAAATTCAAAAAGACTGACCAGCAACATTTTATCTTAGAGCAATGTTGTCAAACTCAAATAGAAATGGATCCCTGGCAGCATACTGACTTAAAAACCCACAAATTAACTTTTGTCTCTATTTTACTATATATATAGCATTTTATTATTTTCCAGTTACATGTAGAGATAGTTTTCAACATTTGTTTTGTGTGTTTTTTTGTGGGGCAATGGAGGTTAAGTGACTTGCCCATGGTCACACAGCTAGTAAGTGCCAAGTGTCTGAGGCCGGATTTGAACTCAGGTGCTCTATCCACTGTACCACTTAGCTGCCCCTCTCATCCATTTTAATCTGGTTTTGATGTAGGAGGCAAAAAAGGGTTAACAGAAAAACCTAAGACCCAAGCTCTAATTCAGATATTAGCTCCAAAAGGGAGTTAGACCCCAGTTAATGGATAACTTACAAGTCAAAATGCTAGGTTCTCTTACCCACAGAAATCGGTGCTCATAATGGGAAAAGAGGGAGAGAGGCCATGATGACCTTAGACTAAATGACAAAGGTATAGAAATTCTCATGAAAAATGGAGATATTCTGAAACTAGCCAATGGGAATCAGAAAGAGACATGCGCAGAAAAGGCCAAATTTGTCTCCAGATTCACATTATGACGTGTAACCCCCACCCCCCCAAACACACCTCCATAGAAAAAGGTACCTGCCTCGGGGGTTGGCTTAGAACCCCAGGAACTCCAAATTAGGATAAACCCTCTCCTGTAACACCAAAGGTGGAGAATATTATAATGAGTAGGACAGGCCCTCCCTTGTACCTCCCCAAGATGGAGATTATTATAATGAGACTGATAATCAATTTATCCATACTATAAATATAACTGTCTTTCCTTATTCGAGAGTTACCTTTCTACTATTCTGGTTGTCTCCCTGTGATCACCCACAGTATTGAAATAAAACTTAGGAAACTGAGTTACTGAGTCTTGTATAATTCTTTTGGGACAACTCACGATCAATTTGACCCCAAATTCCATCCCACATCAGTTTGGGTTGGTAGGGAGTCACACCTCTGTAATGCCTAGAGCTTTCTAGGAGCCACTGAAGATTCTTGAGGGAAGCAATGACACAATCATACCTGTGCTTTAGGAAAAATTATTTAGCAACTTTATGGAGGATGGAGAAGTGAGACCAGAAGTAGGAGACCAACTGGGAGGTTATTTCTAACTGGGAAGTAGGGCGGCAGCTATGTAAATAGAAAGTAGGGGATGGATATAAAAGATGTAGAGACAAAATCGACAATTGCAAGCTCTGTGAATTCCTAGATGTTCTTGGAGATTTCCTGTTAATGAAAAACGAATCCTTCTCTCACCTGTCAGTCAATGGGCCTCTTCAAATTGAGCTGGCTAAGTGTCCAGTCACATAAATATAGTCTGTTCCTGGATCCTTTAAAGCTCAGTAGGATCTTTCAGACTTTGCTTTCTATTGGCCCACCATCAGGTCTCTACCACAAAGGTGACAATGAAGGACTTTATTGAAGGTCACCTAATATCACATACAATTCCTATTAACATACTTAAAAATTTTTTTAAATTATTTTTTATTAGCGTAGTTTAAAAAAATAATTTCACATTTCATTATTTCACTTGACATTTGTAATTTGCTTATTTAGTGTGTAGGGTCAATGTTATCACCCTCCCTTTTATTGGTGAGAAAGCAGAGGCTCAGAACACAAAGTGTCAGGGGCAGAGCCAGGTTGGAAACAAAGGTCATCCAACACTTGGTGTTTAAAAAAATAATTTTTTTTAAATTAAAAATTATTCTGAACTTTAAAATGACCAGATAAAATGAGTATTTCCTTATACAATGTGGAACAGGAGAGAATTGTACATGAAACTGCTTTCTGTCCATCATGCCTCACTCTATCTCAAACACTTGGGGACTCTCTTTGGAGAGTGGCTTCTTACTGAAAAAAGTACTTGATTTCTTAGATTAGGGGCAACCCCATCTCAACGAGTGCGCTCCGTACCAAACCAAGCCAGAAAAGCATCTGTGTCCAAAGATAAAATGAAAAAGACTTGATAAGGCCCTGAAGGAGCCTCTTGCTCTTTCAGTAGAGATATTAACACCAACGAATATAATGCAACGAGGAGTTTAATAAGGGCACACGTATGTCACAGTCACAGTCTTAGCTGAAGAACCACCTACATCCATTTAACACTTGGGATTGTTTTACACAAGTTTATTTGTGAGTGATGGCGGTCTTTTAAAAGTGTCACAAAAATGAAAGCGCGCGCTTCTGAAGGCAGAGCCTGAGAAGGTCAACCCACGCTTTCCCAGTCCCACGTGAAGCCGTCCGAGGCCCTCGGCCACGTAAGCATAGGCGCATGACGCCATCACGTCAGCGCGCGCCGCGGCGCCGGGGATGGGGCCAGGCGTGGAACACTGCAGGCGCGCCGGCACATCCGGGGCCTGGGAGGCGGCGGCGCCCGGCGGGGGTCACGTGGGAAATTCCTTTCCGTCTCTGGCAGGCTGGGGCGCTGGCGGAGCGCGTGTTGCTCGCCGACTCGTCTCCCCTTGTTTCCGCCACCCTCCTCGGCCGACCCTCCTTCCGTGGAGCCGGTGAAGAGGTCGCGGACACGTACCCTGTCCAGGTCCTGCCCAAGGAGCACCTCGTTGCCGCCACCGAACGCCGCGTGAGCTGACCCCGCCGCCAAGATGCCGGCCTATTTCCAGAGGCCGGAAAACGCCCTCAAACGGGCCAACGGTGAGTGAACCACCGGGCGGGCAGGGAAGGATGAAGGGTGGTCCCGGGGCGGGCAGGGACGTTCCGCCGCGCCCCGAGAGCCGAGCGGCAGGGGGGCTCTGCCGCCGCCTTCGGCCCCGGTGGGAGGCCCATCCACGCCGGCCCCCCACGCGTCCTCTTCTCCCTGCCTCACCGGGCGCCGGGGCTCCCCGGCCCCAGGGCGGTTGAAGGCCGGTGAACTGTCGCGTCTGTACCCCCGCGGCGACCCCACCATGTCCTCCCCGCTCCCTCGCTGGGGCCTCCCCGCCCGCGTCTCCTTTCGCGGGCCGCCGCTTCCTCGGCCCTGCCCGCAGGCCTCGCCCCTCCCCCAGCCGCCCGTCCCGTCCCAGGCCAAGGGAGCGCAGTCCTCCCGGCCGGCTCCTTCCGCCGCCGGGGCCCGAGCCTGCCTTCCCCAAGGCCCCTCGGGGAGGCCTTCCCTTCCGGGCAGCCGGCCTCCCCGAACGCAGCCATTCCTTCTCGGTGGGGCCGCCATCTGGGAAAGCCCGGCAGGAAGAAACATGGCTCCCGGGGACAATGCACGCGGGGACCGAGGCTCCACCTCCCGTGAGGGCCCCTGCGCTGACAGCTTCTTCCTCCCCCAGCCTCATGGAGACCCCCCCACCCCATCCTTGGGGGTCCTTCCTCCTTTCCAGGAATCCCCCTTTCCTCTTGGGGTTCAGTTGGGTCCCAGGCCATTCCTACTTTCCAAACCGCCGCACTTTTTTCGTATGGGGGACACTTGCCCTATTTTAATTTCCTAGTTATTTCTAAGCGCTTGGATGACCCTTCTCCCCACACCTGTGGCCTGGCCTTTCTTTCCCTGAAGGTCAGGGGAGAATTAATAGTTGGAAGGACCTTTAGTAGTCACCTAGTTCAGTTCAAAGCTCCTTGTTTTACAGAGGAGGAAGCAGCTTCAGGGAGGTGAGTGACTCCCTTTACCCCACACAATTAATTAGCGGGAGAGCTGATTCTAGAACTCAGGCTTCCTGACTTCGAGGGCACAGCTCTCCCTTTATTATGTTGACTCCCTGGATTCCTGCCACCCATGTGTCTTAACCCAGGAGACTTGTAGAATTTATGGGTCCCCCAAATTAATGACAGGGATTTGGGGAAGGGTGCAGGGCACCAGTTGAATAAAACTGTCAAAATAGTCCTTTTGCTTAAAAACCTTTCTTTGCCTACAGCCTGGCGTTTGAGGCCCCTTTACAACCTAGTTTCAATTCTGCCTTCTCAGCACTGTTTCATTTTTCATCACAAAATCTGAAGCTTCTTTGTCATCTCTCTACATTTGTACAGATTGTTCCCCTCGTCTGAAATGTGGCCTTCCATATGTCCACCTTGAAATGCAGCTTTTATCTTCAGGGCCCATCCTTGAGGTATCACCTCTTCTATGTAAACTTCCCCCTCAGAAAACTCCTTTTTGTATTTCCTATACCAACATCACGTTCTAATTTGTATTATACGCCTCTTGTCTTAATCCTTTTATGTTGTCTTTTCATCTTGTCATCTCTAGCTTCTAGCACTGGGCCTTCCAGTCTGTTTTCCAGTTTTTTAATTAGAGCATGTCTAGTATTGTATGTGTATTTTTAAAAGAAGGGAAAAACCTGTTGATTTAAAAATACTAGAAACAGAAAGTCTTGGGTCTAATCTGTGTTCAAGAATATATTGGACCATTTTATATACTGGTCAATTTTAGTTAACTAGTGGAGATTTCCTGTGATTTTGGGGGGGACTTCTTTTTTAAAGGAATCTGGAAAAATTAAACCTATCCAGCTTCTATAAAGAGTTTCACACCTTTTATAAACTGAAATTGATGGTACTGATCTTTTTGAGTAGTTTCAGTTGATCTTTGTGATTGACCCAGTTTTTTTGACTTCAGGTAGTTGGGGAGTGGTCAGTCAATAAACATTTATTAAAGTCCTATGTGCCAGGCCTTGTACTAAGGCTTGGAAATGCAGAAAGAGGCAAAAAACAGTCTGCCCTCAAGAACTCACAATCTAATGGGGGAGATAAGCAAAGAAATATGTATAAACTATATACAGGATAAATACAAAATAATTAGAAAAAGGAAGGCACTAGAATAAAAAGAGGGTTTGGGAAAGTCTTCTGTAGAAGATTGCATTTTTATTGGAACTTAAAGGAAGCCAATAGGATGAGGTGGCAGCCAGAGAAAACTGGAGTGGAAAGATGGAGTGTCTTTTTTGTGGAGTGTCAGGGTGCACTATTATGTGGCAGGAAGAGTAAGGTTTGAAAAGACTGAAAAGGTAGGAAGGTTATAAAGGGCTTTGAAGACTAAACAGGATTTTGTATTTGATGGAGTTATTGAGTAGGTGAGTATTTAGTAATGTAGTCTACATCTGACTTTATTAGCCCCATACTCTTACCAACAACTACATTACTGAAGACTATGATTTTTGTGATGTTGCAAAAACAACCTTTAGGAAAGAATGTTTTAATTTTTCATACAGAATAAAAGTTTTCTTATTTGTAAAGTGAGGTGATTGACTAGATGAACTCAACCCCTTTCTCTTCTTGTTTGATTCTATGAGATAAATTTAAATAGTTATCCCCCAAAAAGATAAAGTTAATTTTCTAACATAATGAAGCTGGAGCAGTCTCAGTTGTACAAAATTCATACTTGATGGTTGCTGTAAAGTAGTCGTTTACAGGGTCTTACAGATTTTTTAATATAATAGTAAGGCAGCACATTCACATTTTTGTGGCCTAAATGCCAAACATTTGATTTTCTTAGACTTTTTACTGATCTCAATTCTATTGGCTTCATATAAATAATTATAATATTCTGAATATTAAGTAATGGTTACATGGGTGATCTTTGGCATTTTAAAATTTGACTAAACTACTTTGTTAAATTATAGTTTACAGTATTTAAGAATGTGGATGTCACAAACTTAACTACTTAATGGCAAAATAAGGAAATCTTGAATAAGAATATTAAGGGGGGGGGCAGCTAGGTGGTTCAGTGGATAGAGCAACAGCCCCGAGTCAGGAGTCTGGCCTCAGACACTTAACACTTACTAGCAGTGTGACCCTGAGCAAGTCACTTAACTCCAATTGCCTTGCTTTAAAAAAAAAAAAGAACATTAAGAGGGGGCTTTAAAAACTAGTCTAAAAACAGTTTACCTGAGGCAGCTCTATGCAGAATAGAATCATTGAATTATAGGAATAACTAAGCTTGTATCTTAATTTCTGGAGAAATTAAAAACAACTAGAATTTGATGGGAAATAGGGCATTATGAAATACTATTCCCTTGATATATCTTGATTAAATGATGTGGGCCCCTTGTCAAATAAAGAATGAAGTAATGTCATCACTGTATATACATAGGAAACTTATGTTGCACAATTAGAAGATTGTAAATTAGACAATTTATTGAATGTGTCCTGCGATTTTATTTGACTTAATTTGTATAATGAAGTATTAACTTTTTTTCCAAAATTTTGATCCCTAAATTAACAATTCATTTTACAGTATCTTAATGTTTCCTAAAATTTCCAAGTGTTTCATCTCTTTCACTTCTTCATTCTGAGTTTGGTGGGTTTATTAAAACATTGTAAATCTGGAATTAGATAATCTAACAAAAGTCATTAACGCTTTTGCAATTGCACATTTTTTGATCATCTTTTCAGTGTAAAGCACCAAACAAAAGTTACTTCATGAACTTGTAAAAAAAGCCTTTTAAATTATGTTATTCAGCAGTGACTTTAAAGAAATTAAGTGGTTGTGGCAAACCCACAACGTGAGTAACACTGTAACTCAATCTGATCCACAAAAGAGCCTGTAAAAATGACACTTAAAAAGACCAAACTTAAACCTTAAGAATCTAGCTGGATACATAGTTTCAATACTCTAACTGTATTGTTTAAATAAAGAGTATAATAGTCAACCATTATCCCAATAAAGATAGTTGAAAATTTATATTAAGATGTTTTAATTAAAATAGTTTTAAAGGTATAAAGAAAAATAATGTTAAAGTGCATATGTTTATACTGTTTGGAAAGTCCATTATTTTTTCAAACATCTTGTCATTAAAGTGACTTAAGGGATTCTGGAGTGTTGTGTTGCTGTTGAATGCCCAGTAGATATCATCCAGCCTTTTACTATTCTGGCTTCTAGCCTTGATTCCATTATTTACAGGTTATATGACTTGTAGGACTTTAGGCAAGTCATTTAACATCTTTTGGACCTCAGTTTCCTCTTCTGGATTGGATTAGAAGGGTTCTAAAGTCCCATCCACTTGTAAAAATCCCCCCACCCCTTCCCCATCTCTATTAGATTGCAATCTCTTTGAGGGCAAATACTATGCTTTCTTTATCTTGTATTCTCTGAAGTACCTTAACATAGAGACTCTCACATAAGCACTTAAAATAGTGTTTACTTGCGTTGAATTAATCCTAAATGAAAATTGGTAATTTATAGTCTTTCCTTGCCTAATTGTGATGCTTTAAGGATTGGCGGTTTAGGGGAACAAAATTCACCTATGTTAAAGACAGGCAATTGTTATTATAATTGTTTAAGGTCCAACTTAAGTAGATTTTTTTTCAATTTAACAATAGCAAACATTTCTGTAGTTTAAAAATAATAAAAGTCTTCATAAATTGATAAAATTGAATTCTTTTCCAGGTTGATGCACTGGATGCTTTAATTGGTCAGTTAGTGAAAGAAAACATCTTGACAAAATAAATTTCTTACTGTTTTTATCTTATTCTTCACTAATCTTTGTGCTATCCTATTTACCTGGAAATTCTGGTCCTATTAAAAAGGGTGCTTTTTAAGGGAGCTTGCCTTTCCTTTATTGCTCTTTGAGTTTAAAAGGATGGCAAGAGATTTGAAAGTTTAAAAAACTGAAGCAATAATATACTGGTGTGTTTCCTGAACAAGATTTCTTTAAATTTTTTTTTTTGTGTGGGGCAATGAAGATTAAATGACTTACCATGGGTCACACAGCTAGTTAAGTGTCAAGTGTCTGAGGCCAGACCTGAACTCAAGTCCTCCTGAATCCAGGGCCGGTGCTTTATCCACTGTGCCACCTAGCTACCCCTAAACATAGGATTTTATGGGACAATCTCCTGAGTTGATTCAGGTTTTTTCATTTTTTTCTAATTAAGTCTGACCCTTAATTTTCAAAAGAAATTATCCTTTTGAAAAGGGAATTAGCGGAAGTATATATGTGTGTACATTTGCACGAAGTGTTGCAAATCGTAGTCCATAGAATTTTTTTTTTTTGCAGGCAGTGGGGGTTAAGTGACTAGCCCAGGGTCACACAGCTAGTAAGTGTTAAGTGTCTGAGGTCGGACTTGAACTCAGGTACTCCTGAATCCAGGGCCGGTGCTCTAACCACTGCGCCATCTAGCTGCCCCCTGTCCATAGAATATTAAAGGTTACTATATTGTATTCATGCATGGCAGTCTTAATTTTAGATATCTTCTATGAAATTATGGTTAGATAGTGGAACTAACATAAGTGAGACAGTCCTCACTTTAATCTTTGTCTTAAAAATGACTTTACAAGTAAAACGGTATTTTGCAAATATTGATAGTGGAATAGATTAGTTTAGGATTGGGAAATTGACTAGATTGATTTTATCTAAGGTCCCTTTCATTTATGATATTCTTTTAATTACTAATCTAGTTGAATTTGATGGGGATACCAGGTCCATTAAGGAGATGAACCATTTAAATCAAGGTACTGGTAGATGTGGCAGTATAACTGGACTGCTATGAATGGGACTTAAAATGAGTACTGTGTTGAGAAAAAAACAATAGTACCGCTTTGTTTACATAAACTACTACCATTTAAAGTAACAAATTGGATTAGGGTTGTTTTTTTGTTGTCTTAAGTGATTTGGATTTGGTTGGGAGTTTGGAATGGGAGAAAGTTGGCATGAGCTATTGAAAATCTGTTTAGGGGCAGCTAGGTGGCACAGTGGATAAAGCACTGGCCTTGGATTCAGGAGGACCTGAGTTCAAATCAAGCCTCAGACACTTGACACGTATTAGCTGTGTGACCCTGGGCAAGTCACTTAACCCTCATTGCCCTGCAAAAAAACAAACAAAAAAAAAGAAAATCTGTTTAAATGAGAATCCTCTAAATTAAAAGTAGGCCATTTCCCCCATGAAGACAGAATTGTTTTTTTCATAAATTTAATATGTGAAATGTTGAAAAAAGGTGTGCCACTGTTGAGGCAGTTACTGTAGCTTGTCAGCATTTGAAACCAAGATTTGATTGTCTTCATATACAATTATATGAAGTATTCTCTCCACTTCGTTAGAACTTCATTCTAGGTTCTTATGATTTCAGTTTGTACCTAAGATGGAATTCTCTGCTTTCATAGTTTTCCAGAAGAAAGAATTAGACAGAAAGGATAAAGGAATTTGGGGAAGGAAGTAAAAAGAAGATGGTAGAGAAGAGTGGAACAGAAGTCATGTTGAGCGGATAAATTTTAAGTTTCTTAGGGCACAAGGATTTGCTGTGTACTTTGTACTTTGTAGAGGTAGTATGGTGGAATGAACCTCTGTCTTGTAATTAGGAGACCTTAATTCAAATCCTGGTTCTGGTATTTGTTAGCCAGGTAATTCTGGGCAAAATCATTTGTTGTGTCTAAGTTTCTCACCAGTTAACAAGTATTGTGTCCACTATGTGGCAGGCACCCTTTTAAGCACTTGGGATACAAGTACAAAAATGAAACAATTTTACCTGCAGTGAATTTATATTCTTATGGGGGAGACAAGTACATAAATAGGCATACTATAACTACAAAGTTAATCAAGATATATACGGTAGTTAAATACAAGGAAGTTGAGGAAGGGGCACCAGGAGTTATGGTGGGAGGTTGGGTAAATGAGGAAAGTCTTAATGCAAAAAATGGTGCTTGAGCTGCATCATAAAGGAAAAGAGGGACTCCTTAGGAAGAGGTAAGGAAGTTATGAATTCTAGCCAGAGAAGAAAACCTGGGCAAAGGCATGGAAATGGTGTTGTGTATGTGAAGAAGACTTGGCCAGTTTGTTTTCCAACGTGCAGGAAGAATAATAATGTCCAAGTAGACCCAAAAGATAAGTTGGGACCAGGTTGTATGGGGCTTTAAAAGCTTAAAGAGAGGGGCAGCTAGGTGGCGCAGTGGATAGAGCACCAGCCCTGGAGTCAGGAGTACCTGAGTTCAAATCCGGCCTCAGACACTTAACACTTACTAGCTGTGTGACCCTGGGCAAGTCACTTAACCCCAATTGCCTCACTAAAAAAAAAAAAGACAGAAAAAAAGAAAAGAGAGGAAAAAAAAGCTTAAAGAGGGGTTTATATTTGATCTTAGAGACAATAGGAAACCATTAATGTTGAGTAGGGGAATGACATGGTCAGAATGTTTATGGGTTTTTTTTTGTTGTTGTTGTTTTTTGTGGGGCAATGAGGGTTAAGTGACTTGCCTGGGGTCACAGCTAGTAAGTGTCAAGGGTCTGTGGTAAGATTTGAATTCAGGTGCTCCTGAATCCAGGGCTGGTGCTTTATCCACTGCGCCACCTAGCTGCCCCCTGTCAGATGTGTGTTTTGAGGAAAATTATTTTGGCTGCAATGTGTAGGTTGGACTTGAGTGGGGAGAGATTTGAAGCAGTGATACCAATGAAGAGGTTTTTGAAATAATCTAGGTGAGAGGTGTTAAGGGCCTTGAACTAAGGTGGTAACTTGATTTTGGAAGACTGTTTTGATTTGAGACGTTGTGAAGGTAGTGCAGTATTTGACAATTGATTTGATATGTGGATTGAAGGATAGTAAAGGGGTTCAGGATAACGATTAGATGACAAACCTGAGAGACAGGAAGGATGGTGGTGCCTTCAGCAGAAATAGGGAAGTTTGGAAGAGTGGGGTATTTAGGGTAAAAGATCATTAATTTAGTTGTAGACAGGTTGAGTTTAAGATGTCTCTGGTACATCCATTTTGAAATGTTTAATAAGCGAGTTGTTAATGAAGTACTGAAGCTCAGAGGAGAGACTGGGGCAGGATATAGAGAGGTGATGCATCTCCATAGACATAATAGGAGAGTTGATGAGTTTACCAGGAGAGTATAGAGGGAATAGAGTTCCTAGGATAGAACTGTGGGGAATACCTTAAATTAGGGGGGGATGATGTCATGGGTAATGAGCAGCCAACAAAGGAGACTGAAAAGGAGGAGAGGAAGGAGGTAAACCAGTAGGAGAAAACGTAGCAAGGAATTAGCTAGAAGAGGGTGATCAATAGTTTAAAATACAGCGTGTTTTAAGAGGGATGAGGGTTAAAAAGACCATCAGAACAGTTAAGAGATTACTGGAAACTTGAGGAGGGGGGCAGGTTATGAAAGACTTTGAATGATAAATAGGATTTTATATTTGATTCTGGCATTGCTAGGAAGTTTACTGGAAATACTAGAATTTATGGAATTAAAGGTATGACATGGTCAGACCTGCACTTGAGGAATATCAATTTGACACCCACACACTAGATCTTATTACCCATAAGTGTTCTATTTCCCTAATTAGAAACTGACATTTATCTGACTCTACCAGTCCTCCATCTTCTTTGCCCTAGACCACCAGTTCTACTTCTCAGTACTTTCCCAAGCCATTACATTATTATGGCCCTGACTTTTCTTCCCTTTCTAAATTCAGGGTGGGCCAAAAGTCATGAAGGGGTTTCAATATTTAATGACTCCCTTATTTTTTGTATTAAAATTTTTTTATTGTTATTTTAAAAATATTTTCATGGCATTTATAATACTATAGCATCATACACAATATATACAGGATATATAGGCTATCTACATGTAGGAAAAAATAATTTTCAAAAAGTTATTAAAACATAAGACCCTGTTGTGATTTTTGGCCCATCCTGTACTTAGCTGTTGCAGTTCTACACTTAAAACCTTTTCATTCCCATGTCCTATTGCTGCTTTTCTCTTGGCAAACACCAGCTTTGCATTAGTCCTGCCCCATTCCTCAGTAGGCACTGAATGAAGCTGGAGAATATCTAACAACCATCTTGACTTAGTACAAATTTGCTATCCAGGCTCAACTGGGCTCTGAGTGGAGCAAGGCAGTCAATCCCCTTTTATTCTTTCCTAACTGATTTTTTGTCTTATTCCCTATGGAAGCTCAAGCTCACTATCCCACACTTGTCTTTAAGCTGAGAAACTTGCATCTTTGATGAAAAAAATTGAGGCCATGTGATACGCACATCTTCTCCTCATCTCAAAACCTCGACATTTTTTCTTATTTTCTCCTTTTCCCCAGAATGACAGAAATAATCCTTGTCAACCTCCCCAACCCTTCTCATCTTCTCTAGCAGGTTACATTCTTGATCACCCCCTTATCCTCACAAATCTTCAACCTGTCTCTACTGGTTCTTTCCTTGCTGCTTTCAAATAGTCCATGTATCCCCTATCCTTTTAAAAGCCTTCACTAGACCCTATCAAACTCTGGTCCTATATTTTTCTCTGGTCAGTCAGCTCAGCAACTTATTAGCTTTGTAATCCTTGGTATATCATTTAACCTCTCTCAGGCTCATCTCTGTAAAATGCGAATTATATGACCTACTTCACAGAACTGTGAAAAACTTTGTAAAATTTAAAGCATTATTATAAGTGCTAGCTCTCATTATCCTCCTCTCTCTCTCTCCCCCCCTCTTTTTTTGGTGAGGCAGTTGGGGTTAAGTGACTTGCCCAGGGTCACACGGCTAGTAAGTGTCAAGTGTCTGAGGCCAGATTTGAATTCAGGTACTCCTGAATCCAGGGCCAGTGCTTTATCCACTGCACCACCTAGCTGCCCCATCTCTTCTCTTTTTAAGCCAAGTATCTTGGAAAAAAAAAAGTTACCTTCTCACTATCACTCATTCAACCTATATCTACTATCCAATCAAAATCTGGTAGTTGTTAGATGTTTTCCAGGGCACCCCCCCCCCCCCGCTTTTTTTTTTTTTTTAAAGGCAATGGGGGTTAAGTGGCTTGCCCACGGTCACACTGCTAGTAAGTGTCAAGTGTCTGAGCCCGGATTTGAACTCAGGTACTCCTGAATCCAGGGCCGGTGCTTTAACCACTGCACCACCTGGCTGCCCCACACCCCCATTTTTTAAATGAGATCCATGCCTGGCTCAGTCTTTATTTTTCCTCCCTCCCTTCCTTCCTTCCTTCCTTCCTTCCTTCCTTCCTTCCTTCCTTCCTTCCTTCCTTCCTTCCTTCTGCAATTGAAGTTGTGACTTGCCCAGGGTCACACAGCTAGTGTGTGTTAAGTGTTTCCTGGGCCAGTACTGTGCTACCTAGCTGTGTCCCCCCCCCCCCCCTTTTTTTTTTTTGGATGAGGCAGTTTGGGGTTAAGTGACTTGCCCAGTGTCACACAGCTAGTAAATGTCAAGTGTCTGAGGCTGGGTTTGAACTCAGGTCTTCCTGAATCCAAGGCCTGTGCTTTATCCACTGTGCCACCTAGCTGCCCCTCCATTATTTTATTAACTTCTTCCCTCATACATATTGGTCCTAATCTCCCAGTTCCTTAACTTTTCTATGATTTGACTTCAGTCCATGTCACCTAAATACATAAATGGTAATACCTTTGCCATCACCCACAAATGTACTTCTTCCATATTTATGAACTCTGAAATTTCCTTATCTGATCAGTCTATTAATACTCTTCTGCCCCGAAACCACTAGCCTTGTTCTTTGCTCTTACCATGACCTCTAATCCCTCAACCCCTTAGTTCTTTTCCAGGCCATCACCCACGGACTGATTATATTTACCTCTCTTTTGTATCTTGATCCTTGGGTGAACCAGAGATATGGGGTGGTAGCAAGAATGGATGGATCAAGCTGTGCATACCCTTTGACCCAGCAATCCCACTTTTAGGTCTTTTGCCCAAAGAAATCATGGAAGGGGGAAAGGGACCCACATGTACAAAAATATTTATAGCTGCTCTTTACGTGGTAGCAAGGAATTGGAAGTTGGGGGGGGTGCCCATCAATTGGGGAATGGCTGGACAAGTTGTGGTATATGAATACAATGGAATACTATTGTGCTGTAAGAAATGATGAGCAGGAAGAGTTCAGAGAAACCTGGAGGGTCTTACGTGAGCTGATGATGAGTGAGATGAGCAGAACCAGAAGAACATTGTACACAGTATCATCAACATTGAGTGTTGACCTACTGTGATGGACTATATTCTTCTCACCAATGCAATGGTACAGAAGAGTTCCAGGGAACTCATGATAGAAGAGGATCTCCAAATCCAAGAAAAAAAAAGAAAGAAAGAACTGTGGAGTATAGATGCTGATTGAACCATATTATTTCTTTTGTTTTGGGTGCTGTTGTTTTTTTTTTCTATTTTGAGGTTTTGCATCACTGCTCTGATTCTTTCTCTTGTAACAGGATTAATGCAGAAATAGGATTAATGTTATTATGTGTATATATATATATCTATATGTATATGTATAGATATATATAGATATAACCTATATCAGATTACCTGCTGTCTAGGGGAGGGGGGAGGGAGGGGAGGGAGGGAGGGAGAAAAATCTGAAAGTGTAAAGCATGTATAAACAAAAGTTGAGAACTATCTTTACATGTAACGGAAAAAATAAAATATCTCAAAAAAAAAAAAAAAAGAATGGATGGATCAACTGTGAGGATTTTTTGAGGATGAGGAAGCTATGGCCATATTTATAGGCAATAGGGAAGTAACCAGAAGTTGGAGAGAGAGTGAAGATAAGTGAGAGAATGAATAAGATAGAGGATGCAGTCAGCTACAAAAGATGAGATTGAAGGGGATCCATTTGTGCTGCATGCAGAGGGAGTTGCCTTGGCCATCATTGCTAAAAACTAACAAGAAAAATGTTCCATATACACCATTTCAAGCGTACCTGCTCTTAAGACAAGCTTGACAAAGTTACGATTAAATTACATAGCTACCGGAGCTGTGGAGTGAGTTTATTACTCACTTCAGCAATTCATTGAACACCCACTAGCCAGTTCAACTCTAAGCTCTCCTCTTCACCATATGCTGTCACACATTTCCGCCTGCTAAGCTTCAGCCGTTGGACTGCTAACTTTACTTCCATTCATGCTACCGGATGAAACTGGAAAAAAATCATGAAACTGGACTGATTGGATCCATTACAAATTTGTTACATAATCCCAACCAGACTCTTAACTATAGTAAGGCAGTCCTTTTATAGTTTCCTAATTAATTCACTATCCCACTCAGCAGTAGCTTTTCCCAAACTTTTCTTCTCTCAAAATTCCAATGGTCCCTCTTCTCATCTTCTTAGCTAGGAACTTTGCCTCATTTTTCCCCTCTTCATCTTATATCACCCATATGCCTTCTGCCATTATCTCTGCCTTTACTTTTGTCTCTTACTGTCTCAAAACTTAGAACAAATTTTGGATGATAAACTTTTTTTGTGTGTGAGGCGATTGGGGTTAAGTGACTTGCCCAGGGTCACACAGCTAATAAAAGTGTTAAGTGTCTGAGGCCGGATTTGAGATGATAAGCTTTTTATGATAAAATTAGGAAGAGATAGTATATATTTTGATACCCATGATAAAACCATAAATAATGGGAAAACCAGGACTAAAATACAGACTTCTTGATATCTAGCTACAAGTCTTATTATCCTACTACTATGCTGCCTCTTGCATTATTATGAGCAAGCCTGGTTGTATTCTTAGTTTAATTTTTTTCAGTGTGGGGAAAGGGATGGGATGACACCCACTTTTCCCCCAGTTTTAAAATTTTCTGGAGATTTTAGTCTCAAATAAGAGTTTCCATTTAAAAATAACTTCAGTATAAAAACTAGTAACCACTCAAAATTAAGAATTTTTCAGTGTCGGTGAATTTGAAAAAACTTCATTTTGTCTCAAGGATTTTTAAAAAAGATATTGCTAGTCTTTTACTACATAGAGACTAGACCTTTGTCCTAACTTCATAATTATATATCTGAACTATTTTGGACAGTTAATAATAGCTGACATTTACATGGCATTAAATACATGATTTTGCTTGAACCTCACAATGCTACAGAGCTTACTATCCCCATTTTCCATTTGAGGAAACTCTGAGAGACTAAATTTTTACCCCCGTTACATATCTTGTAATGAGGGGTGGGATTTGTAGCTAGTTCTTCTTCAGATATATATATATATATATATATATATATATATATATATATATATATATATATATATATAATTTTTTTTTTGGTGGGGCAGTGAGGGTTAAGTGACTTGCCCAGGGTCATACAGCTAGTACATGTCAAGTGTATGAGGCAGGATTTGAACTGAGGTCCTCCTGAATCCAGGGCTGGTGATTTATCCACTGTGCCACCTAGCTAGTTCTTCTTGATGCCAGGACTATAACCTGCCACTTCAAAGTCACTTTTTGATTGGCAACAAGTTCAAAAGTGGTTTTAAAAAATGAATGTTTAGCTTCTTTGTAGAGGATGGGAATGGGTATAGGTGTGGAAGGTTGTCTATGCTGTTAGACTCATTCGTTGTCACCCTCTTTGACTTTCTGACAAGGGAGGATTTGTAGAGGGTGGGAGCTCTGAATGTGGTGATATCTAAAAAATAACTGATGTAAAAATAAAAAGGATCAATAAATCTTTTAAAATGAGCTTTAGAATTTGGTATTTACATTGATCTGATCCTCTGAATTAACTTTCAGAATTTCTTGAAGTTGGCAAGAAGCAGCCTGCCCTTGATGTTCTCTATGATGTTATGAAAAGTAAAAAACATCGGACATGGCAAAAAATACACGAGCCTATTATGCTGAAATACTTGGAACTATGTGTGGACCTCCGCAAGAGCCACCTGGCTAAAGAAGGATTATATCAGTATAAAAACATTTGCCAACAGGTAAGACACATGAAAAGCTCATTCGTAATTTTAATATGTTCTTATATGAGTTTATGAGCTCTTAATATGATTTTCAGGAGCTTGCTTTTTCTCAAAAATTTTATAGTTGCTGTCACTTAGAATAAGCCTGTGCTTTTTATTATTTTTTAGAATTTGCATTCCATAAGTGTCAGGGATTTTTGAATGAAACTAATTTAATTGCTCTGTACATACTTGTAGGTGAACATCAAATCCTTAGAGGATGTAGTTAGGGCGTACTTGAAGTTGGCTGAAGAAAAAACTGAAGCTGCTAAGGAAGAATCACAACAAATGGTCTTAGATATAGAAGATTTGGATAACATTCAAACTCCTGAGAGGTGAGTGCCATTAACTACTAAATCAGGTGACAACCATCAGCCATCCTTCCCCTCGTCACCTGTTTGCACAATACACACTTAACAGAGGCAAAATTTCTTTATGAAATCATACATAATGCTAAATATCTGAGAGCATTGAAGACTGAACATTACAAATGTAAATTAAGCCTTTGTAGATAAGATTAATTCAGGTCTGTGCCCTTTTAGCTACACTTGCCTCATATTACTCTCATCAGGCTGGGAAAAAAATCTGGCAAGCATATAAACTTACATAATTACTGTCTTGTTCTGGTATGTGTATTTATGTAAATTAAGCATCTACATTTGTATTCATTTAACCCTCCCTGTCTCCCAATTTCAAACTTTCTGAAGGGGAAAGATTGTGGTCTTCTGACTATACCCAAAATGTCATTAATAGATCCATTTCAAGAGAATTTGCCAGTAGAAAGTTCTAGTGAAATATCTGTAGGCTTTGATGAGGACAAAGAAGGCATGCTTATCAGTTTGCATAAGTTACTTATGAGATTTGATATGGAGGATAGAATCCAACAAACATCTCAGTAGGCTAGGATGTTGGGTCAGATCTAATGAGAAAAAAATGAATTATGGGCAAATGTAAAGACTTTCTCTTGGGTTAAAAAAACTGGCACAAATGTAGGATGATGGAGAGAGGTATATGGATGACAATTTATGTGAATGGGGAAAGATTATGGGGAATTTAAATAGATTAAAAGGTCATTGTGAGTTTAGTATGATGCTACAGTCAAAATAGTTAAGGATTGTCTTAGACTACATTAAAAGAAGCATTTTTTTTTTTTTTGGTGAGGCAATTGGGGTTAAGTGACTTGCCCAGGGTCACACAGCTAGTGTCAAGCGTCTGAGGCTGGATTTGAACTCAGGTACTCCTGATTCCAGGGCCGGTGCTCTATCCACTGTGCCACCTTAGCTGCCCTAGAAGCATATTTTTAAAAGTTTTTTGTTGTTGTTTTTGGTAAGGTGGGATTTGAACTTAGGCCCTCCAGACTCCAGGGCCAGTGCTCTATCCACTGTGCCACCTAGCTGCCCCAAAGGAAGGTATATTGTGAAGAACAAAGGATGAAACAGTGCTGCCATATACTCCCCTAATCAGATTGTATTGAGAGTACAGTTATCCCTTCCATAATTGAGATATGATTAACATAAGAAATAAACTGGGGATTTTTTGGTGTTTTTGCAGATGACATGTGAAGGCCAGCAGACAACACAGAAAAAGTTTAGAAACTCAGAAATGCATAAAACACGTTGGTACTGTAAATACCCCATAAAGAAAAAGGGAAAAAAAATTAGACTTCTCTGGTGTGAAGGGAGGGCCAAAAATTTTTATGCAGATTTTCCAAATCGTGGGGCACATTCCCATATTGCCATAATATGGAAGGGATAACTATTGTGTTCAGTTTTGGGAGCCTCATTTAGGGAGGGATATTGATAGACTGAAGTGTCTTCTGAGAAAGGTAATTGAGATCTTCCCACTTGAGGTCTGGTTGTGAAAGAGCTGTGTGGAGATACTTAGCCAAAAGGAGAAACCTTGAGGTGCATATGATAGTTGTCTTTTTTTTTTTGGTGAGGCAGTTGGGGTTAAGTGCTTGCCCAGGATCACATAGCCAGTAAGTGTTAAGTGTCTGAGGCCAGATTTGAACTCAGGTCCTCCTGAATCCAGGGCCGGTGCTCTATCTACTGTGCCACCTAATTGCTCTGATAGTTGTCTTTTGAACCCTTGTCGTTTGTAAGGATAATGAAATTTTTTGTCCTAGAGGAAGAAAATTAGGGAATTAGAAAGAAGCAGATTTAGACCTTGATAGAAGGGGGAAAATTCCTAATTCAGGAGGACCTGAGTTCAAATCAGGCCTCAGACACTTGACACTAGCTGTGTGACCTTGGGCAAGTCACTTAACCCTCATTGCCCTGCCCCCCCAAAAGATTTTAGTAATAAACATTTATTTCTGCATGAATAAAAAAAATTACCATAGTACATATACACAGAGGTATAAAAAATTGAAAATAGTTTATTTCAGCTTTCAAGTGTATTAGCTACTTATTTAACTTGTATTGCCAGTAATTAGAAAATTGTCTGATCTTTGTACTATTATATTGGTTTAGATTAAGAGTAAAGGGGCAGGGGGCGGCTAGGTGGCGCAGTGGATAAAGAACTGGCCTTGGATTCAGGAGTACCTGAGTTCAAATCCGGCCTCAGACACTTGACTTACTAGCTGTGTGACCCCGGGCAAGTCACTTAACTCCCATTGCCCAGCAAAAAAAAAAAAAAAAGAGTAAAGGGGCAGCTAGGTTGTGCAGTGGATAGAGCACCGGCCCTGGAGTCAGGAGTACCTGAGTTCAAATCCGACCTCAGACACTTAACACTTACTGTGTGACCTTGGGCAAGTCACTTAACCCCAGTTGCCTCACTAAAAAAAAAAAAGTAAAAAAAAAAGTAAAGGGGCAGGGGCAGCTAGATGGTGTAGTGGATAGAGCACCTGCCCTGGATTCAGGAGTACCTGAGTTCAAATATGGCCTCAAAAACTTGACACTTACTAGCTGTGTGACCCTGGGCAAGTCACTTAACCCCCATTGCTCCTCCCCCCCCCCCCAAAAGGAGTAAATATATTTCAGAACTAACAAAAGTCTAGCTATCTATTGTTGAGTTATATTATTATGTCCATTTAAAGGTAGTCATTGGTGGTTTTGGTTCTTTGATTCAGATAGTGATGTGGAAAATTGTTTACACTGAATAATTTTTCCCACTTGTAGTGTTCTCCTAAGTGCTGTAAGTGGCGAAGATACTCAGGATCGTACTGACAGATTGCTTTTAACTCCATGGGTTAAATTTCTGTGGGAATCATATCGGCAGTGTTTGGACCTTCTTCGAAATAATTCTAGAGTAGAGCGTCTATACCATGATATCGCCCAGCAAGGTAAACCAAAGATATAGAGTCTGGATGAAGCAATTTGAAAATTTTATTTTAAATGTAAATTATTTTACAGGTGACTTTTTTTTCAAATTATTAAACTCCTTATCTTGAAAGTGGCCTAATTAGTTGCATTTATCTGCTTCTCTTTTAAGCCATAATGAAAAATGACCGGTAGAAATTTTATTGAAATAATAAGGATTGGATTGAACTGAGTTTAGATAACTTTATGGCTGAACATGTACATAAGAACTAGGGTGTTTATGAAAATTTCTTGATAAATGTTTAGAAAACCATTAACAGTAGTCCTGAAAAGTTGCTAAAACATTTAGTTTTCTGGAATGGTGGAATTGTCTTAGTAGCTGAATCTTAGCTGCTTAAGCAGCAGAATTTTAAGTATTTTATAATGGAAATTCTTCTAAAATGCTATATACTTTTAAAAATATATATACCATATACTTCTTAAAGTGTATTAAATTCCACATAAACTTGTTGGGGCTGTTATAAGCATTATATGTGTACTGTTCAAGGACAATCTCAAGCTTTGTGAGATATGTAGGATTATTTGCTGCCTTATTGTCACATTTAATTGTTTGTCAGTGTTTTATGTAGCTATAATACATTGCCTTTTACATGTGCGTGACTAGATATCAGAAGGTGGCTCTAACTTTTCTGCAGAGTAAAGTACATGGCATTTGGGCAGCTATTTTCCGCTCAGAAGCATTTCCCACGTAGGTTGTTTCTTCACTACTAACCTTTAGTATGGCAGCTCTTGGGAATAATGTTTGTTATGCCCATATATCATAAATGTCTTGCCTCTGACCATTAATAAATATTTGTTAAAACTTTTTTTTCAAACTAGGATTGCTAAGTAAAAACTGTTCTTTATAGTAAATGAATCTATGTAAAACTATTTACTTAGTAACTCTTACTTGGTACTTTATTGATAATGAATTCCATTAGGTCAGTGTTTTGCTTTGACTTAAGCATTCATGATGAACAGCATATACAGGATAGCCTGATAGCCTAATGGTTATTAGCTAATCTTGTGAGTGACCTACATAGGAAAACATGTCAAATATATAATATATATTTTGTCGTTTTTCACTTATTGACTAGTTTGAGAGTCTGTTAGAGCTAAATTGTAACTGGCTCAAACCACACTGAACTATGTATTTTTCCTTTAAGCTTATTGATACTATCCTCCATTGAGATGAGATGTACTATCATTTCACTGGCTTAAATTAATTATGGCCTTTATGCAAAATTTTTATTTTAAGGTATTTGACAGAATCATAATTTCAAAAACCTTGGCACTGTCATTTTACTGTGTGCTTAAATAACTTTTGAATTAAAATGCATTTAAAAGGAGCAAGAGATTTATATTTCCATGTGTCCAATTAAATACTAGTGGAAGTTTCTTAACATGTTAGTTTTTGTAAAAATGAAATTATCATGTTTGATACTGGTTTATTCTCTATGATGTTGGTTATTTTGTTATTGAATAATCTATTGATAATAGAAAGTTTTATTTTTCATAGACTTCAACACTAAGAAGCTTGACAGTTTACCTTTAATTATAGGTATCTCTTTAGAGAAGTCTTGTTTTAGAATTTGATCAGTGTTCCCTAGATATTTGGCTCCCAAGAGCCATCTTGTACCATCTTGTACAGTTGTGGTAACTTGATATGTTTCTCAAGTATAATTAAGCAATCCTCATGGTAATAAAATTCAAAATCTTGCAAAACTTGTTAGCTTGGGGAAATACTAATACATTTAATAATTCTGTTTGTAGCTTTCAAATTCTGCCTCCAGTATACTCGTAAGGCCGAGTTCCGTAAGCTGTGTGACAATTTAAGGATGCACTTAACACAGATCCAACGCCACCACAACCAAAGTACAGCAATCAATCTTAATAATCCTGAGAGCCAGTCGATGCATCTGGAAACAAGACTTGTACAGTTAGACAGTGCTATTAGTATGGAACTGTGGCAGGTATACTTTTTGACCAGAAACTCTTAGCTTTCACAGTAATAGAACCTGTATAGATATTTTTTTTTTTGTTTACTTAATGAATAACTCTTACTGGGCACTTTCTTGATAATCTATTCTGTTTGACTTAAGTATACATGATGAACATCATTGCAGGGTATTCTAAAGCTTATTAATTTTGCATGTGAATCCCATATGAAAACATGTAGTGCATCCCAGATATATCTTGTTTATATAACTGTATTTTTCAGTTATTGAGTTTGTGTTGTTTTATGCATGCTGAATTTGAGGTTTATTTTGATTTTCAGGAAGCATTCAAAGCAGTAGAAGATATTCATGGTTTATTTTCATTATCTAAAAAGCCACCTAAACCTCAGTTGATGGCAAATTACTATAACAAAGTTTCAACTGTGTTCTGGAAATCTGGGAATGCTCTTTTTCATGCATCTACCCTACACCGACTTTACCATCTGTCTAGAGAAATGAGAAAGAATCTTACCCAAGAAGAGATGCAGAGGTAAAGTGAGATTTAATTTCTCTGGTAATTTAAATTTTCGTGTTTTACGATTGAGAATGCATTATTCATAATGAGCTGAGTCCCAATTAAACATAGACACAGTGCCTTTTATCTGAGTGTTTTTACCTTCCAAGGAACCCTCTTTGAATTATTTTTAATTTGACAAGATAAGGGAAACTTAGAAATTTCTTTAGAAAGGAGAATTGCTCTCATAACTGAGCCCTATGTTCTTCACCTGAGATTTTTCAGATTCTCTCTGAGGGTAATGGCCTGCTTTTCTACTGCTTTCACTATCGTATATAACTTCTCTTTTATTTTTTTGCAAAAACTTATAATTTATATATGTGTAAGTTTTTTTATATTATCCATATAACTTCGGGGGGGGGGCAGGGTAATGAGGGTTAAGTGATTTTCCCAGGGTCACACAGCTAGTAAGTGTCAGGTGTTTGAGGTCATATTTGAACTCAGGTCCTCCTGAATCCAGGGCTGGTGCTTTATCCACTGCGCCACCTAGCTGCCCCCTCATATATAACTTCTAAGGGATTATTATATTCCCTTAGTTTTTTAGTGTCCAGTGGCCTAGTTCTTTCCCATATAAATCAAGTGAGACAAAAGTTGAGTTTTTTTAAAGTATTTTTATTAGGTACCTGAAGACAAACTAAAATCACATGATTGAATTTTACAATCAGTTGGTCTATAAAGCAAAGGAAGCTCATTCCTATTTCTTTCTTTCTTTTTAAAAAATTTTTTTGGGGGGTGAGGCAATTGGTTAAGTGACTTGCCCAGGGTAACACAGCTAGTGTCAGGTGTCTGAGGCCGGATTTGAACTTAGGTCCTCCTGATTCCAGGGCTGGTACTCTATCCACTGTGCCACCTAACTGCCGCACTCATTCCTATTTCAACCCTGTCTAAAGAATTCTGAGCATGAGCCTTAATGTTATTTATGTATTCTAGTTTGAACCTAATCTTTTAGACTCCGTAATTGTGTATCCTGTTCTGTTTTTAATGGTGTTTTATTTTATTTTTTCCAATTACATGTAAAGATAGTTTTCAGCATTCATTTTTGTAAGAGTTTTAGTTCCAAATTTTTCTCCCTCCCTCCCCAAGACAGCAAGCAATCTGATATAGGTTATACATTACCATCATGTTGAATATATTTCCACATTAGTCATGTCGTGAGAGAAGAATCAGAACAAAAGGGAAAAATCACAAGAAAGAAGAAACAAACTCCCAGCACATAAAGTGAAAACAGTATGCTTCCATCTGCATACAGACTCCATAGATCTTTTTCTGGATGTGGTCTCCACATTTTTCATCATTAGTCTTTTGGAATTGTCTTGGATCTGTAGGCCTCTATGTAAAGTGGTTTTTATGTAATACAGATTTTTCTGTGGACTTGGGAAAAGGAGGAGGGAGTATGTGTTCCCTTGGAGGAGGGGGCTGCCATACAGTTCATGGGCATGTGGGGGCCAGAAACAGAGAGTCTAGAGGAGGAGAAGCAACATGGGGGCCTAGCTACAATTTAGAGGAAGAACATGCTGGGGACACAAACAGGAAAGGACAGGAGACCCAACGTGGGCAGGTGGGTGGAGTGGGGCAAAGGTCTCTTCCATTGGCACCAGAGGTCTTAAGCCAAGCTCCTAATGCAGAGGTGGCAGTCTCTCTCTTCTGCTCTCATTTGGAGAGGTGTTCCCCACCTTTCCCTTTTTTTGTGGGGGTAGAGTGGGGTGGAGGGAGGCCTTAGAACTAAGCTGACTGAGACAGAGCAGAGAGAGAGGGCACAGTGTACAGTAAAGTCAACGGGATTTTTTCAGAATGTGGATTTCTTTCAGAATTCATTATGTAAAGGCAAACATGAATTTACATAAAGTGAACTGTCTGTGCCTTTTTTTTCTCCTCCATTATCTCAAAACTTGTGTTTGTTGCTTATGCATTTTTCCTATAAGGTTCCCAGATGGGAGGTAGTGGTCTATAATTCTATCATAGTTTCCAATATACTACACATTTTAAACATATAGTAATAACACCTAGTTCCCACCAACAATAAATGAGGGACCATTTTGTCAGTTACTGAACCATGAAGGATTTTACTGTTGTGTAAAGGAATAGAAATTTGAGTTGTTTGTCCATGAAGTTTTTATTGATTGTGCTTCCAAGATTAAATTTAATCATACAAACTATATTTGTGGAGTAAGTCTCTTTAAGTTAAGCTGAATGGAAGCAAATTGTTGCTGTGGGCCACAAATCATCTTTATATCCAGTATTGAGAAACTTAAAAAAAATCAGTGGGAGGTAGATGGAGAGGCCAATACTGTAAGAATTGATGCTCTTCATTGGAGGCTTTTTTTTTTTTTTTTGGTGAGGCAATTGGGATTAAGTGACTTGCCCAGGGTCACACAGCTAGTAAGTGTCAAATGTCTGAGGCTGGATTTGAACTCAGGTACTCTTGACTCCAGGGCCAGTGCTCTGTCCACTGTGCCACCTAGGTGCTCCGGAGGCTCTTTTAATAATGTTGGAAACCATGCTAACTAAAACTGAAAAACTTAGAGGCAAGTTAAAGCAGAGAATGTAGTTTAAATTTCTATGTATGAATTGGTTTTAACATTTTCTTTAAATTTCATTTAAACAAACTTTCCCCAGCATACTTCTTTGTATTAACCAGATCTGTTAGTAGCTTCTTCTATATCAGTTATAAAGCACCACCTTTGAGAAACCTTTGTAATTCAACAAATGTCTTAATACTCAATTGTGAATAATAAAACAATATAATGATGGTTAAAGTTATTGCTTGCTTGTATAAAAAAAAGTTTATCCTGAAGTGAACATTTTCTTTTGGGAAAATTTCATTATATGATTCTTTTGTCTTTTTTATTGGTTCTAGCTAATAAGTGACTACAATGTTTTTTTCTTGTGTTTGAACTCTAAGCCTCAGTAACTGACAGTGGAATTGATTAACCACAGTACCTTCCTTTTCTGTTCTGTAAGTCATGATGCATGGAGAATTCCTTATGGATAATTATAAGCAGATTAATAATACATTCTACATGTTCTTGTATGAATTTACATTTCTTGATTGTATGATCCAGCAACACGTTTCTGATTTTCTATAGTAAGTGGTCTAAATTTCAGTTCTAAGACCTTAGACAAAAATTGAAGTTTGGGCTTTCCCTTTTGTTAACTACAGAAGAATCATGCCAGAATACTATCTCTGCCCTCATATGTTATTGCTGTATAGGGTACAGCTACTTTTAAATTTGTCGTATTAAAAAATTTGAAAACAACTTGAATGGATTGTCAGATTAGTCATAATGATTGCTATGTGAATATTAAGTTAAAAGGTTCTTTTATAACTTTGTTCTCAACAGAATGTCAACTAGAGTTCTTTTAGCCACACTCTCCATTCCTATTACTCCAGAGCGTACTGATATTGCTCGACTTCTGGATATGGATGGTATCATAGTTGAAAAGCAACGTCGTCTTGCAACACTGTTAGGTCTCCAGGCTCCACCAACACGAATTGTTCTTATAAATGATATGGTAGGTACCAATTTGAGCAGTTTGCACCCTGTTACTTCCATCAAGTTTCTTTTCTTTTTTATTTTAAAGGGCAAAGTATAATTATTATAGTACAAAGTCCTTTTTTTTTTGAGTAAAAAATTATATTAAGAGTTATTATGTATTTCTAATGGATTCTGGTATTTGATAGTGGCAAGGGAAATGCACATACCTAACAGGGCTGAAAAGTTGTAAAAGGAATTTCTTCCAATATAATCCTAATAGTGACTTTTAATCCCCAACTAAATATGGTATGAATAAATATGAAATTGTACTTTTGAAATAGGAAACACCATTCTCTTTTTGATAGAAGATATTTATGTAATAAATAACTTAATTGATCAACAAGCAATTATCAAGTTCTTATTATGTGCTAAGCACTGAGATTGTAAAGAAAGGCAAAATATATGGTCCTGGCCTTCAAAGAGCTCACATTCTAATAGGGGAGACAACATAATACAACATACATACATTGAAAATGAAATGCAGTCATAGAAGGAAGAGAGTAGTAATAAGGTAGTTGTGGGGAGAGAAGAATGGGATTGGGAAAGACTTTCTGCAGGTGGGATTGGATTTGAGTTTTAAAGTTAGAGGAAGAGGTAAGGAGAGAGCATTCTAACCATGGGAAAATAGATGTAAAAAGTCCAACGTTGTCTAAATTGAATATTATGTTTTTAAGGTGATAGGAATTTTTGTAGACTCTGGAATTGTCATTTTCCACAGGTATATTTGTGCACATTTCATTGACCTGCTTTCATTGTATTGTGAGCAGTGTTATTTCTGATGTGCTATATAATTTATAGAAGGTTAATTAGCAGCATAACTTGGAATAGTACTGCTGCCAGTCTCCTTCAAACAAAATATTTTGAAGAAAAATGTAACTAAACATCCGGTGCTTTAGAAAAAACTCTAAATTTCTTTATTATTTAACCTTTATGCCATCCTTTTAAAATATTTTATTTTTTTTGTTTTAAGATCCAAATTTGATCCTTCCTTCCCTCCTCTCCCCGCTCCCTAAGACAAACAATCTGATATAGGTTATACATGTGCAATTCTATAAAATTTCTTTCTACATTACTCATTTTCTGGAAGAAAACTGAACCATAAAAGAAAGAAAAAGAAAGTGAAGAATAACATGCTTTGATCTGCATTCAGACTCTTTTTCTGGAGGTCGATAGCATTTTTTCATGAGTCCTTTGGGATTGTCTTGGATCATTGTATTGCTGAGAATAGCTAAGTTGTTTGTCATACAGTATTGTTTTTACTGTGTATGATGTTCTCCTGGTTCTGCTGTCTTCACTGCATCAATTCATCTAAGGCTTTCCAGGTTTTTCTGAAATCATCTGCTTGCCATTAAAAAAAATACTTGTTGATTAATTTATTGTATTGGTAGTTAGAACATCCACACAGATAAAATCACAGGTACTGAGAGCTCACCCAATCCCAAATTTTCTGAGGTCAGTGGCACTGCCAAGGACATCTACGTTAGAAGCAGTGAAGAAACTAGCTAACCTAGTTTAGACTCAAATTGTATTTGATGCTACCTAGTTATACTTTGGAGGAGGATTAAACAAGCAAGCTCTTGTCACTTAGTGATACGGAAAGACAGTTTCAATCCATCCTTCACAGGCCTTTGCGTTCAAACCAAGGGAGGCAGTGTCATACTGTGGAAAAAGCAGATTTAAACTTGAGTTCTAATCCCAGGTCATTTTCTGAGTGCCTGTGTGACTTTGACCAAGTTTGTTTCCTCACTTATGAAATAAGGGTTTTTGTATAGGAGATGTTAGTTCCTGTTCCACAGAGTAGGGAGGTATATGGCCTATTCTAACTTGAAGTGTCAGAACTGCCCACATTATATAAAGGGGAATTGTGATCTCTGATTCCCATTCTGAAGTGTCTCTAGTTAAGCATACAGGCCTCCCCTTTTGGGCCATGGCTTGTCATTATAGCACAAATCTGTTACAATCTTGTACTGCAACTTATTTAGCTATTCACCAATTGATGAGCATCTCTTCAGTTTCTAATTCTTAGCTACCACAAAAAGGCTGCTCTAAACATTTTTTGGACATCTGCTCTAATTTAATCTTGATTTTGAAAGAATTCTGATCATTTGTGAAGCCAAAGTAAAAACCTATGGAACTTTATGGAAATTATCAACAAAAATGAATTTAATGGATTTTATGGAAATCCATAAATTTAATGGATTTTCTGGGTAGTTGAGAGTAGGTTCAATTTAGCAGAAGAGAAGTGACAGCATAATGAGAAGTCAAAGGGAAAAGACGTGTCTAGGTTGGAATAAATTATATGATTGGCACATTGTGGTCACATCAGTCATTCCTGGGAAATTCTGCTTTTGCTTATCTGAGAGAAATTAACATTCCAAACATTACTGTCTCCTACTTGAGAGAGCCACTGTCTGGATCCAACATACTACAGCTTGAGGATGACATTTCCTTTCCTAAGAAGCCGTGTAGTCATGACATGGAGACAGGGAACAATGCCGGGAAGGGAAGAAGGTTAGCAGCTGATTGGACCAGTCTCATTGTTGGGAAATGACTTACCTTACAACACCCCTGAGAAGGATTCATACTGAGAACCTGATAGGTACTTAACTATCAAAGAAAATTTTCTTTTGCTAGAGAACCATCTTCATTGAACATAGGTGGTAGCCAACCCTTCCCCCTGCCCTCCAACGTGATTTTATTCAGAAATTAGACTATTCAAATTAGAGATTCAGAAAGGATTGCTGACTTTGAGCCTTAATCTCCCTACCACTTAATCTGTTTTAATAAAGCAGTAGTGGTTTTTTTTTTCTTCTATCATGTTTTTTGTTTTTCTTCATCTTTACAAATTTATCCATCTGTAACACCACCAGTTTATTCCATCCTTTATCACTTCAATTTTATGTTTAAAAGCCTAATTTGTACTTTTTCCTTGATCTACACAGAAAATTTAGAAATATTAATTATAGCTCTTAGGTTATTTATTTTTATCAGGATACACTCAATATGATTGAAGATTAGTACTTTTTATGTGCATTGTAGTGCTTAAAAACACTGGGAAGAATAAGGTAAAGCTGAATCTTACCTTATTCTCCTATTAGGAGTGACCTAAAATTTACCAAATGTGTATTAAAGACAGGTGCAATAATATGTTAGGAGAGATACTACTTAATTGTGGATTAGAGTCATCTCCAGGACTTGTAGGGAATCTGGTACAGAGAAGTAGGAAAAATATTTCAGGCAGAGGAAATGGTTTGAAGTCGGGGACCATGCAGGGGCTGTGTTGGACAATGTGTAGATTACTTTGGCCTTTGGCATATTGAAAAATGTTAGGTGGGGATAGATTAAGAAGAACATTACTTAAGGAGTTTAGAATTCTGTGTTAGGTGTGGGTGATTTTGAACAGGGAAGAGATATGTTTGGGTTTTTAGGAAGAGTTATAAATTGCTATGTGCTAGATTGATTTGTTGGAGGTTGTTGGGGCAAGTATATAGTGGCTCAGGGTGGGAGAAGGTGACTCAGGGAAACTTGTAGTGATCAAAGCTTAAGGTTAGTGGGACTGAATGCTGGAATGCATTAATAAAGGAGTAATTGACATAAAAGGATGATAGTTAAATTGTAGCGGCTCTGCTATGTCATGTCATGACTTGCAGTGAATTGGATTTAACTGAGGGAGGACTGTGCTACAACACCAACTTCACTCTCCAGAGCCATCTGCATCCAGTGGCAAGATATAGTTCAGGACAACTGGAGATGGCTGTGGATGTTTAAGGCAATTGGGGTTAAGTGACTTGGCCAGGGTCACACAGTGCCTGAGGTCAGAACTCAGGTCCTCCCAACTTCAAAGCCAGTGCTTTATTCACTTTTGCCACCTAGCTGTCCCAATTGGGCTAGAAGTGGATGTCAGGAAATAAAAGTTTAATCACAAATTTCTTGGAGAAATTTTAAGTGGTAAAGAGAGTTATTTTTGGCTTGTCTTCTTTTTGTTTAGACCAGCTAAGAATCAATAGCAAATACAGGGCAAGAGATTATTATGGCAAAATTACTACTTTGAATTTTTTTCGCTTTGTTCATTTGTAGATGATCATTAAATAGGAAACTTAATTTCAGTGAGAAAATCTCCAATTTTGAAGTGGAAGTTAATGGGAAGAAAGCATATTATGAATATTGACCTGTACAGACAGACAACTTTTCAAAATTGCAGCTATTCTTTTCTTTCTTTTTTTTTCCCTTGGTGTGAGGCAATTGGAGTTAAGTGTCTTGCCCAGGCTCACACAGCTAGTAAGTGTCAAATATCTGAGGCTGGATTTGAACTCAGGTCCTCCTGAATCCAGGGCCAGTTCTCTATTCACTAAGCCACCTAGCTGCCCCATAGCTATTCTTTATAGTGGATTATAGCTGTAGAGGTCTGAATCCTTTTCAGCTTTCCAGTCCTGTGAGTCTGGTTTTAGTTTCCAGCCAATATAAAACCAATTACATTTATGTGTTACTTGTAAACCATCATATTTATACCTATTTTTCATTGTTTGCTTTAGGTTAGATTCAACGTATTACAGTATGTTGTGCCAGAAGTTAAAGATCTTTATAATTGGCTAGAGGTAGAATTCAACCCACTAAAACTCTGTGATCGGGTTACAAAGGTAAGTGTTCATGTTGTAGAAATTTTTAGTTATAATGGGAGTAAAGAAATAGCTGAATGAGTGTCTTCTTTCCTGGAGTTTGGACTAGAATTAACTGGGGAAAAATAAAAACTTCTTCCAAACAAGTATGCCATTTAAAAATGGTGTATTCCAATGAACTTTGTGTAAATTTCATTGGTTTTCTTGTCTTTTTTTTTTTTTTTAGTGAGGCAATTGGGGTGACTTGCCCAGGGTCACACAGCTAGTAAGTGTTAAGTGTCTGAGGCCAGCTTTGAACTCAGATCCTCCTGACTCCAGGGCCGGTGCTCTATCCACTGCGCCACCTAGCTTCCCCCATTCTTTTTTTTTTTTTTTTTTGCAGGTCAGTGGGGGTTAAGTGACTTGCCCAGGGTCACACAGCTAGTAAGTGTCTGAGGCTGGGTTTGAACTCAGGTCCTCCTGAGTCCAAGGCTAGTACCTTATCCACTGCGCCACCTAGCTGCCCCCGTCATTTTTTTAAAAGAGAAAAGATACTCATATGCTAAATAAAATTTTGGTGGTGTAGAAATTTATTTTGATTTGGGGACCCTGCCTTTGGATTGAGATTAAAAAGCCTTGGGCTCTCAGGGATTTTTCTGTGTGAGGGGCTGGTGCCCCTCCCCCTCCACTTTAGCTGAGCCAAAAAAGCCCCGTGGGCTTTTCAGGATGCCAGGTCATATGGCTGGGGGGGGTGAGGGGGGAAGGCCAGCTCCCTGTGCCCTTAAGGGAGCTGCCCAGGAGCGCAGCAGGGGGCAAGGCCCCTCGAGCCCCGCTGGGCACACACAGCCTTAGTGCACTTGGCCGTGTGCAGAGGCGCTGAAGGCCTGAGGTTTGAGGGGAGAGATTTACAGAGCTAGTGAGACAGTGGAGGGGGGACGCTGGAGGACGCAGGGTGAGGCTGGAAGATTAATTAAGAGAACAGAAGGATGCTGGAGGATAGAGAAAGTGAAGGGACACTAGAGCTGAGGGAGGCAGATGTAGGGACGCAAGGCAAGACCAGAAGATTAGAAGAGAAGGACTCCAGAGAAAGAATATGGAGCAGGGGGCTTTTCAGTGAGGGAAACGCTAGAAGAAGGTCCGTTGGTACGAAGGAGGAGGTGAAAAAAGTTCCAGGTGCAGCAGGCGCTGGAAAGCAGTCAGATTATACATTTTTTTCCCTGTATTCTTTTTTTTTGGGGGGGGGTGAGGCAATTGGGGTTAAGTGACTTGTGAGGGTCACACAGCTAGTAAGTGTTAAGTATCTGAGGTCAGATTTGAACTCTGGTCCTCCTGACTGCAGGGCAGTGCTCTATCCACTATGCCATCTAGCTGCCTCTTTTCCCTGTATTCTTAATTTTAAATTGTATATCAGAAATAAACCCTCTGCTGTTAAATTGGAAGAGGCTTCTTAATCTTTTGCTTATCAATTTGGGGGCAGTGTGGAGAAATTTTTAATACTTTTTTCAGATTAAGATTAGCTTGTTTAAAAAAAATTTTTTTAATAGTGGCAAATTAAAAACATGACAATAGCCACTGTTTCTTCAGAAAAGATGAGTAAATCAGTATACTTATCATAACTTTGTTATAGTTCATAAAAGTTTTCTGAAGTGTTTTCTTCTTTTTATTGTGGTTCAATAATTATTGTATTATAAGTATTATTTAAGCATAATATGACTGAATTTTTTTACTTAATCTTTTTGTAGGTTCTAAATTGGGTGAGAGATCAAGCTGAAAAAGAACCTGAATTGCAACAATATGTTCCACAATTGCAAAACAACACTATTCTCCGACTTCTGCAGCAGGTATAAATGCAAAATGAGTATTTTATATCAGAACAAGGTAAAAACATTAAGTCTGAAGTTTCTCTTGATAGTAAAGATTATATTTTTGGGGCAGTGTTGATGGCCTTACCCTCTTTTTCCTTGTCATTTGTTTTGGGACTTCCTGTTATTTGGTTATTGGCAGCATGATCCCTGGAATCAGGGGATCTAGTTTTAAGTTCTGGCACTAATACTTAAAAGCTGTTGGTGAATCATTTAACTCTGCTCAGGCTGTTTGCTCACCTGTGAAACACAGATAGTATTCTTGGAGCTTCCTCTCTGACAGTTTTTGTGGGGATCAAACCTCAAAGCAGTACATAAAGTTTCTGTGAAGTACTCGTGTCCTTATGCACGTTTCATTGGCCTGCTTTCATTGTTCAAGGGAGCAGTGTTATTTCTGACGTGCTATACAATTTGTAGAAGGTTAATTAGCAGCATAACTTGGTATAGTAATGCTGCCAGTCTCCTTCAAACAAATACAATACCTGGAACTGGGGGGGAAACCTGAAACAAAACATTTCTTAACCCAGTTTTTCTAAAACAGATGATAATGAAACCGTAAAGGTTTCTTCTGTTAATGTATTGTAGGGTGAGAAAGGAAAAAAATAATCATGTGTTCTTATGCAGGTGGCACAAATATATCAGAGCATTGAGTTTTCTCGTCTGACTTCTCTGGTTCCTTTTGTTGATGCTTTCCAACTGGAACGTGCTATTGTAGATGCAGCCAGACACTGTGATTTGCAAGTGAGTACCATTGAAAAAAAGATTACTGTAATTTCTAGGGGGGAAAGGAAAAGAAAATTAGTCATTCAGAATATTTTATATGTATGTATTATACTGTTATGATAGTAACAATTGTGTGAAGTAATCAGAGTTGTTTCATGTAACTTAAAATATGATTTTAAACTTAAAATATTTTGAATTCTTTACCCTGTGAGTAAAACCTTCTGTTCATTTTACACATCTATCAGCCAAGGATTTTTAAAGGCCTTTGTGCCAGGCACTGTGCTTAGCCACTGGCAACACAAATAGAAGGTATGAAACAATTTCTCCTCTTAAAAAGCTCACATGGATAACTATGTATGGCGAAGGTCAAAATAGGAATTGCTGTTTATTTCAGCTTCTACTTTAGTATTCCTTTTTAGTTTAACATTTTAAATTTGTCACATCTGGCCATACTAGGGTTGATATTTGGATCACATAGTTTATGGGTTGTGCCATGTGATTTTTTAAAAAACTTTTTTACAGGGGGCAGCTAGGGGTGGTGCAGTGGATAGAGCACTGGCCCTTGATTTAGGAGGACCTGAGTTTAAATGTGGCCTCAGACACTTAACACTTCCTAGCTGTGTGACCCTGGGCAAAAAAAAACCTTTTTACTAACTATAATTTAATTTTGTAAAGGTTCGTATTGATCACACTTCAAGAACATTAAGTTTTGGATCTGATTTGAATTACTCTACTCGAGAAGATGCACCAATTGGTCCTCACCTTCAAAGTATGCCATCTGAGCAGATAAGAAATCAGCTGACTGCTATGTCTTCGGTACTTGCCAAGGCATTGGAAGTTATTAAGCCTGCTCATGTTTTGGTATGTATCTTTAAACTTTCAAAGAAAAAATGAACTATACATATTACTAAAGAATAGGACTGTTAACTTTTTTTTTTAAATTTTAGCAAACTCCTTGTGTGAGGTTCATCCAATAGCTATTGCTCCAATCTCCTCCCCTTTGTTTTATAGCCTCTTCTTTTACACAGCAATTAGGAGAAATAGTATGTTTCATCCCTTCTTTTTCCTTTCTTCACTAGTATATTCCTTTCATTCACTCTTTGTCTTCAAAACTTCAGAATATTCACGTCTCCCTTTCAGGGGCCATTACTTTTCTTATTTAACTACCTCAGTATTCTTTGGAGACAGGTTCTAAAAGAAATTTGCTTATTCTCTCTCATTTCAAGTTTAGCATTTTTTCACAGCTCTTCTTTAGATTTCATGGGGTTTTTTGGACTTGTCCAAAGTTTGTCAGTTTTTCCTTGGTTCTTGTCTTTTCATCAGAATGGTCAGAAATTCCTTTATTCCATTGTCTATTTTCTCCTTGTAGGAAATACCTTTCTTTGTAGGATAATCTACTCTTGGTTTAAGACTACAGAAAACTACCTTTTTGTATGGTGTGATCCTTCTGGTTTTTAGTAAAAGCTCTGCTAGGTCTGGTGTGATTCTGTTTCCTGGTACTTGAACTTTGCAGTATTGCAGCAATTTTCTTTGACATGAGAGTACTGAATGGCTAAGATATTCTTGAGATTTCCTTTTCAGGTAATTGGTAGAGTTAACCTAGATCTTGGCCATTTCACTTAGGATTTCTTGAAATAATAGTGCCCAGGCTTTAAAAAATGGCAGTTTTTATGGAATCCAATCTTTTAAATTTGTTTTAATATTTTTTACTAATAGATGGAGTCACTGATTTCTGTTTAGATTATTCTAGTCTTTAGGAGTACTTGGGTAATGTTTACCACTTCATTTTCTAAGGTATTTTTCCAATTCTTTTCTCTGGAGCTTATGTTTCATTTTTAAAACAGTCGGTTTTTCTTCTAGATAGGAATTCTTGTCCTTGTGAAAAATCAACTTTTGCTTTTGAATCTCTGCTTGCAGCTCTAATGAAATTGCTCTCTTTTTGAGGGGAATCTCTAGATTTGCACTACTGTTTTAGTGTTAATTGGTGGGGTTTTTTTTATTTGATTGGTGTTTTTTTTCTGATTTACTTCTCTTTCTAGCTTTGCTTCCTGAATTGGGGTTTTGTGCCAGATCCAGGCATGGTCCCCTCTTTTGGGGGGAGTAGTGAGACCTCCTTAGCTTCTTCCTACATCTCCTGTGTTGACTTCTTACTCCTCAAGGTTTTAAATCCCCTACCCCCATCCTTGGGTGTCTTTTGGGATCTCAGGTCAGAGTGTTAGGGACCCAAGAATTCCCGAGGCTAGAAGTCTTTGGGCTTGTTGTTGCTACACTGCCCCCCTCTGGTTACTGTCTTCTGAGCTACAATTCCCCAGGACTATCAGGGTCCAAAAACTGGAACTTTTTAAGGGGAACTTTCTACTCTTGTTGCTTCCAGACACCATCTTACATGCTCTGGGTATCTCTGGTCATGATGGGGTGCTACCCTGCGTTGGTGTCAGCTTGGCTGACAGCCTTCATTCTGGTAGAGCGCTTTAAAAGTTTCAGGGGTGGAAGAAATCATAATACTCTAGTTATTGGATTTCTTGATCATTATTCATTTGGTGTCTACCTGACATTCTTGCAAGAATGGGAGCTGCCATGTTAGAAGTTCCTTATCTAAAATTATGTATGAGCTAGATTTTAATAAGACGTTTTAAGAACCTTTGACATTTAGAAAATCCTATCATAATCATGAGAGAGATATTGCAGTGGCTAGAATACTGAACTTAAGAAGACCTGAGTTCACTTTCTGCCTGAAGACACTTAAGAGTGTGACCCCTTGAGCAAATCACCACTTGGCCTCAGTAAATGGAAATAATAACATCTGTCTTACCAGGTTGTTGTCAGGATTAAATGCAATAATATATGGAAAGCTCTTTGCAAGCCTCAAAGAGCCACAGAAATGTCTACTATTAATTGCATCACTTCTTTTTTAATAGCAAGAAAAGGAAGAACAGCATCAGTTGGCTGTCACTGCTTATCTTAAAAACTCAAGAAAAGAACATCAACGCATTTTGGCTCGACGCCAGACAATTGAAGAGAGGAAGGAGCGCCTTGAGAGCCTGAATATTCAGCGTGAGAAAGAAGAGTTGGAACAGCGGGAAGCAGAGTTGCAGAAAGTCCGGAAAGCTGAGGAAGAGCGACTCCGTCAGGAAGCCAAGGAGAGGGAGAAAGAGCGCATCTTGCAAGAGCATGAACAAATCAAAAAGAAAACTGTCCGTGAGCGACTTGAGCAAATTAAGAAAACTGAACTTGGTGCCAAAGCTTTCAAAGATATTGATATTGAGGTGTGTGTCTTGTAGATCAAACTTGTAATTCTTGGGCTGATCCAGTAGCAAAATTAGTAACTAAATATTTTTACAGATTTTCTTTTTTTCAGTTTAAAAAATGCTTTTCTGATTTTAAAGTAGAAGAAATAAAATTGCATAAATGTATTTGTAATAAATTAAAATGTGAAACCCATTGTGAAAACATACCTTTGGAATCAATATAATTGTTTTCTGTATACATTTCTTAGGTAATTTAATAATTAGTGGGTATTTATTTCTACTAGGACCTTGAAGAATTGGATCCAGATTTTATTATGGCCAAGCAGGTTGAACAACTAGAGAAAGAAAAGAAAGAACTTCAAGAACGCCTGAAAAACCAGGAGAAGAAGGTAGCAGAAGAGGGGGTGGCTTACATTAATATGTCAACTTGGAAGTATTTATTTCATATATTCTACAGCAGTTCTTATTTTATTTAGATTGACTACTTTGAAAGAGCAAAACGATTAGAAGAAATACCTCTTATAAAGAATGCCTATGAAGAACAGAGAGTCAAAGATATGGACCTTTGGGAACAGCAGGAAGAAGAAAGAGTAAGCTTTTTACACCATTGCTGTATCTTCCCATGTGTAACTAAACAATTTCAGGACAGTTGCATTTCTGTGTAATTCTTTAGACTGTACTACAGAAATGCTTTGAAGCTATGCATACAGAAACATTTCTATTTAAAGATCTTGGTCACCCTTTCTGTTCTAGGCTGAGATCTCAAAAGCTGGAACTTGAAAACATGGGCAAAATCTGCTTTTGCTTCCCTGGGGCCCAGGGTCACTTGATCTGTTTTTCTAAAACCTGGGGATCTTAGCCTTTTTTGTGTCATGAGCTTCTGGATTCCCTTTCAGAATCATGCATGAAATAAACAAGGATGCAGTAGAAACTATTATATTGAAATGCAGTTTACAAAATATTTTTTAAAACAATAAAAGTTTATGGACCTAAGTTAAGAACTCTAGTTCTAAGTTGAGCCTCTCTTTGATACTTAACAAGTATCACATATTATGTTGAAATACCTTTCTCTGACTTGATTTTGACTTTTTATTTTACTCATTTATCTATGTGTTATTGAGCATTTTAAAAAGGAAAATCCTATACACCTCAGAATTTTTAATTGCTAGTTCTTTGCCACATAGTAATGGTCCTTTCATGGATATTCTTCAGGTATGATTCCCTGACCCTCTGATCTTCTCAAAGGTGAAGTCTTCAGGTTTCATCCTTCAGCTTATATTTTCCACAGAGTTCGAGTATATCAATGTAGGACTTGCTATAAATTATCTTGCCCTAATAAAATTGTGGGAATCAAGTGGATTGAAAAATAAGGTCCTTGATTTTCTGGTATTGAAAACATACCATGGAGGTTGTCGTCTTTGCAGTTTGGCATTATGGTATAAACCTTGTAATTGAGAATAATACCTAATAGTCCTGCTGGATTACAGCAGAGTGATCTCTAACAAAAGTTCTAGTGGCTTGAGAGGAAAATTATAGTAATACTCATACAGCCCTACTAAATTTATATTGGTTGAGTAGTTAAATATTTAGTTAATGGTAGTTACTAAGCATTTAGGAAGGTATAGGGAAACTACTTTCAATTTTTGCAGAATCAACTTGGATTGCATTTATATTTTAATATTAAAATTAGATTGTTATTTTTTAAATAACTAACAGTGGATATTTATCTATTTTACAGATTACTACTATGCAGCTGGAACGTGAAAAAGCCCTTGAACACAAGAATCGAATGTCAAGGATGCTGGAAGATAGAGATTTATTTGTAGAGAGACTAAAGGCAGCACGACAATCTGTTTATGAGGTAACCATCTCAGTGGTCCTTTCATTGAAGAGCCCTTATAAGGACTTCTGCACTACATCAATAGACTCATGATTTCATTCACATATATACTCTCTACAGTGGTGAAGATTGCCAAGCATCTGCTATTTCCATGTCTTATCTTATTAATTTCTTATGCCTATTCTACAACTCCTCCATAGAAGATCTTTTTACTGGAGGCTAACTTCTGGGTTTCTTAAACATTTTGTGGGTACCAGTTCAGCACTTCTAGCTACCTACTTACTATCTTTATCTTGTTAAATGATCAACCCATTTTGTTTTCAGATTACTCATTTCCTAGATTTTCTCCTTCATGCCACTTTTTGTGAATCAGGTTGTTAATAATATGTAGCAGTTGACTTAAGCCTGAACATTGGTGGCAAAAAAGAAAAAAAAATGGCCTTTTATGTCACGTAGTAGTTTGGGCATCATTGATGCTGCCGTTTGTTTCCCAAATGTCATTTGCCTCACTCTCCAGTTGTCAGACTCAGCCGCACTGCTTCTACAAGATATGTGTATTAATGGACTAGCAGATTTCCCATCTAACTATTTTTTTTTTTTTTTGAGCAATAGGCATTTTTCATCCTGTATGTGGATTGTTTGGGTTGTCCTCTTTGGCCATGGATCTTGTTAAGGAGGCCCAGTAGTAATTTTCACCTTGATGGAATTAGTGTTTTGAGGGCCTGGATATGATTAGAAAATCTTTAGACTCTTTAGGATGGATAGCCTATCCCTGACAGTATCCTTTCAGTATACAACCTCTTCCTTTCTCTGGTAATGTTTATGAGTCTATGAAATGGTGGATTCATTGCCATCTACATTCCTGGTATCCACTAACTTTGAGGGTGAGGGGAAGAGGGAACAACTTTAGCTGTTGGGTGTTGATAGTATTTCCAACCATTTCTGTTCAGCAATAGAACTCAGCATTTATATGCATGTATATTTATATTATTTACACATAGACATGTGAGCAAAAGAAAAGGTTAAAATGTCACTTAGTTCCAAATAGAACTCCGCATAGCAAATGTAGTCTATAACATCATCCTATTATTTCAGGCTCTTCTAACAAGAAGTTTTCATTTTGCTCATGCATTGCAGGAAAAACTTAAACAGTTTGAAGAAAGACTTGCCGAAGAAAGGCGCAGTCGCTTGGAAGAAAGGAAGAAGCAGCGCAAGGAGGAGCGCCGTGTGACTTACTACCGAGAAAAGGAGGAGGAAGAGCAGCGGCTGGCTGAGGAGCAGATGCTTAAAGGTGAGACAGTATTGGTGAGCTAGGTCAGTGACTTGGGTCTAACTGAAAACACATAGAAAACCATTTAACTGGAAATCAAAGCTTTTTCTTGTTATTCACTGACAAACTGACCATGGGCAAATCATCTCTGAATCTGTTTTCTCATTTATAAAATGAGGGACCTAGATTGGGTCAAATAATGTCTATGATTCCTGAATGTGGAGAAAATGTTTTATTATTGGGGTGTTCAGGTTGTTGTTTTTATTTTAAAGACTGCTACTTGTATAAATTTCCCAGCATTTGGCTCAGCAGATGCCAAGGTGATTGTTAAATCTTGGTTTTCCTTTCATTTGAGAATGTGCTTATAACCATTAGGAGGTTCAGATGTAACTCTCCCCACCCCCCCAACCCCCCTCCCCCATACTGGGTTTAAAGATATTTGTTCCTGATGAGAATTGTATGGCATACATTGCCCCCTGAAATTCTTGGGGCAATTTGTAATAGAAATATACAGCAGAGATTGTGTTAGTGTTAGAAAGCCAGAGGAAAAATGTGGGAGAAGGGTGAAATTTCAAACAAGTTCTAATCCCACAAATTGTTGCAGAGCGTGAAGAGAGGGAGCGTGCTGAACGTGAAAAACGTGAGGAAGAACAACGAGAATATCAGGAGCATGTCAAGAAACTAGAAGAAGTGGAAAGGAAAAAGCGCCAGAGAGAGATGGAAATTGAGGAAAGAGAACGTCGTAGAGAAGAAGAGAGAAGGATAGCTGATGATTCACTTTCTAGAAAGGTTAGTGTGAAAGTATTCCTATTATCTCTCCCATCTCAATGTTCTGTTGATCAGGGTTTGCTTCTATTTGATCAGAAATGTTTATGTACTGGTTTGACCTCTTATCACAACAATCAGGCATTCCCTGAGAAACAAATATAGATGAAAAATGGCAGTTGTGGCTATCAATTGCTGATATGTTTAAGTTATGCCTGTATTTGTCTTGGATTAAAAATGAGCCTTTAGCTCATTTAACAGCATCAGTCTGTAGAGGTCATTCACAGGAGGAAGGTTTTCCTAGAGTCTGTGACCCTTCTTGTGAAGGTAAGCCCCCACTACGTGCACAAGTGGTCTTATTTCATACTGTCTCCTCTATCATCCCCACCCTTTATCACTAATCTTTATTAGCTCACTGTCTCTTGGCTCCTTTCCTACTCCGTACACACTTCCCATATCTCCCCTGTCATGAAACCTTTACTTGTGCTGTCCATCTTCACTAGCCATTGTTCTGTGTGTCTTTCCTTTTGTGGGCTAACGTTCTTGCGAATACTAAGATTCTACCACTTTTCCTCGCTCTTTTTTTTTTCTTTTTTTAAAATTAAAATATTTTATTATTTTCCAGTTACATGTAGAAATAGTTTTCAACATTTGTTTATATAAGATTTCCAATTTCAAATTTTTCTCCCTCCCCCCCCTCCCCTAGACAGCAGGTAATCTGATATAGGTTATATATACATAATAACATTAAACATATTTCTGCATTAGTCATGTTATAAGAAGAACCAGAGCAAAAAGGAAAAACCTCAAAACAGAAAACCAACAGCACCAAAAACAAAAGAAATAGTATGGTCCAATCAGCATCCATATTCCACAGTTCCTTTTTTCAGGATTTGGAGAGCCTTTTCCAGGAACTTTCTTGTACCATTGGATTGGTGAGAAGAATCTAGTCTATCACAGTTGATCAACACATAATGTTGATGATACTGTGTACAATGTTCTCCTGGTTCTGCTCCCTTCACTCATCATCAGTTCATGCAAGTCCTTCCAGGTTTCTCTGAACTCCTTCTGCTCATCATTTCTTACAGCACAACAGTATTCCATTACATTCATATACCACAACTTGTTCAGCCATTCCCCAGTTGATGGACATCCCCTCAATTTCCAATTCCTTGCCACCACAAAAAGAGCAGCTATAAATATTTTTGTACATGTGGGTCCTTTTCCCTTTTTTATGATCTCTTTGGGGAAAAGGCCCAAAAGTGGTATTGCTGGGTCAAAGGGTATGCACAGCTTTATAGCCCTTTGGGCATAATTCCAAATTATTCCTCACTCTTAATGCAGTCTGATTTCCAGCCAACTTCATCATTCAATTGAAACTGCTCTCATTAGCTCTTACTTGGCAAATCCAGGGGCTTTTTCTTAATCCTCATTCTTGTTAACCTCTCTGCAGCCTTTGACAATGTGGGCCACCCTCTTATGCTTTTTAATGCTTTTTAGTGCTTCTCAGTTTCCTTTTGAGTGTTCATTTCATACTGCCTAACCGTGGGGGGGTGCCCTAGTCTGTTCTAGGCTCTCTTCTTTCTCTTTAATTTGATTTCATCAGCTCTTGTGGTTTCGATTATCATTCTCTTTTCAGATGACTCTTAGAACTGTGACCAACTGTAACCACTGCTTGTTTTAGACATCTTCTCTCCTCTTCCTAATTTTACTATTTCTGTTGAGGGTACCACCATCTTAGTCATCTAGGCTCAAACCCCCCATGTCATACTCAAAAACTCACTGCTCTCACTTGCCACACACATCTGTCATCTGTACCCCTTTGTCATACCCTGGTACAGTCCTCATCCATCTCCTCATGCAGGAGCTGCATGGTGGGTCTCCCTCTACTCCAGTCCATCCTCTACTCACCTGCCAAAGTGAGCTTCCTAAAATGCAAGTCTGATCATTTTAACCCTCATTTGAGAAAATTCAGTGGCTTCCTATGGCCTTCACATGCTCTGTTTGGGTCTTAAAGCACATCACACCAATCTACCCCTTTGTGGAAGTGTAAGATCCACAGGACTTTTGGACTTTTTAAACTGACACACTCTCTTTAAACACATATACACAGTTATATGTGCTTCAAATCGTGGCCTTCTCTTGTTGGGGTGGGGTGGGGGGGAGGGAAGGATACAGTTTGGAACTTAAAATGTAACAAAGAAGTAAATTTGGGGGGTGGAGCAATGAGAGTTAAGTGACTTGCCTGGGGTCACACAGCTAGTAAGTGTCAAGTGTCTGGGTCCTCCTGAATCCAGAGCCGGTGCTTTATCAACTGTGACACTAGCTGCCCCAAAGAAGTAAAATTTTAAGAATACTACTATATTATATTGGATAATTCTCCAGGACAGGGAAAGATAGTGGGAAAAACCAGTGTCATAACAACAAGAGATCAACAAAAACTTAACTAGAGAATTCATAATCTGCCCCCCTCCAACATACCTCACTCTTCTCCATGTACTCTGGGATGCAGTGACACTGGCCTTGTTTTCCCTTCCAAATCACCCTCTCCTTGTATTTTATTCATTCATTTATTTATCTATTCATTTATTTATTTAGTAAGTGTCTAGTGTCTGAGGTTGGATTTGAACTCACGTCCTACTGAATTCAAGGCTGGTGTTTTATACACTGCGCCACCTAGCTGCCCTCTCTCCTTGTATTTTTACTGGCTGTCCTGTATTCTTGGAATGATTTCCCTTCTTAGCTGTACCTCCTAGCTTCTCTCAAGTCTTAACCTAAATTCCCACCTGCAAGAAGCCTTTCACAATCTTCCTTAGTCTTAGTGCCTTCTGCCTAAGACCACCTACCATATATATTCTCTGTACATTTTATTTGTATGTAATTGTTTGCATGTTGTCTTTACCTTTAGAATGTGACCTCCTTGAAGTCAAACTGTTTTTTGCTTTTCATTGTATTTCCTGGTGCTTCACATAGTGCCTGGGGCATAGTGGAGGTTTAATAAATGCTGGCAGACTGACTGAAATTTTGTACCCTGAAAGTAGGATACAAATTTACAAGGATATACATTAGTGATTTTATAGCTGCGTTAATTCTCTCTCTCTCTCTCTCTCTCTCTCTCTCTCTCTTTTTTTTTTTTTGGTGGGGCAATGAGGGTTAAGTTACTTGCCCAGGGTTACACAGCTAGTAAGTGTCAAGTGTCTGAGGCTGGATTTGAATTCAGGTCCTCCTGCATTCAAGGCCAGTGCTTTATCCACTGCGCTACCTAGCTGCCCCGGTGCATTAATTCTTAAAGGTATTTTTTTAGTTTTATGTTGGGTTTTTAAGAATTTTGACAGTTGAGAAGGTTGTCCAGGAAAGTTTCTAAAATTTGTAGGGGCGGCTAGGTGGCGCAGTGGATAAAGCACCAACCCTGGAGTCAGGAGGACCTGAGTTCAAATCCGGCCTCCGACACTTGACACTAGCTGTGTGACCCTGGGCAAGTCACTTAACCCCAATTGCCTCACTTAAACAAAACAAAACAAAACACAAATTTTGTAAAGAACTTTTTAAAAGAAAACATTTTAGAAATCTGCAAGATTATCTCGTAATTTTAGGATTTTTAAAGAATACTTTTGGGGTGGCTAGGTGGTGCAGTGGATAAAGCACCAGCCCTGGATTCAGGAGTTTCCTGAGTTCAAATCCAGCCTCAGACACTTGACACTTACTAGCTGTGTGACCTTGGGCAAGTCACTTAACCCCCACTGCCCCGCAAAAAAAAAAAAAAAAGAAAAGAATACTTTTAAAGAAAAGAATTCTTAACGTGAATAAATAATTTAAATAAAAAGCTTGCACATGTGTTCCTTATATTTTACTTTGGTTGGTATAGGATACTCGTTGGGGTGATAGAGACTCTGAGAGCACTTGGAGAAGAGGTCCTGAAGTAGAATCAGAATGGAGACGTCCACCAGAAAAGTAAGTGTAATTGAGGGAAATTTACTTGACTATTCACTAGTCTTTTTTTAAAAATGCTAAATGGAGAAGAATGAATAGAGTGATCATGTATCCAATTTTGTCAATATGCTCAAATGCTTGCTCTCCCCTTCCTAGTTGTTGCTGACATCTTGATAATTCTGAAATTTTTTCCCCCTGTAATGAATACATAGGTACTGTAAACTTGGTAGAATTAATAGTTCCATCCTATACTTTTTTTAACACTACCTTAATGGTAAAAAGGTGCTCTTGTATAAATTTTATACAAAACAAACCGAGTTATTGATCAGAATTTTTTGTTGAGTTTTTTTAGTCATGTCTGACTCCCCATGACCCCATTTGGGGTTTTCTTGGCAAAGATACTGGGGTGGTTTGCCATTTCTTTCTCCAGCTCATTTTATAGATGAGGAACTGAGGTAAACAGGGTTAGACAACCTGTCCAGGCTAACATAGCTAGTAAGTGTCTGAGGCTGAATTCAAACTTAAAGCAGTAGGCCTGGAGTAAGGAAGATCTATCTGCTGAGCCATGTAGTTGCTATTTAATTAGAGGCCCCTTATATAAGTGAAATAATTCAAGCATTTTACTAACACATTATAGTTCCAAATTGAAACTTAGGTTGGGGCATTTATAAAGGTATTTGTAGAAAGGTATATTTAGAAGTGAAGTGTAACTTGTTTTCTTGAATGATCTAGTGATGTCTTTCATCCAGTATTTTGATTAATTCTGAAGAATTTTTCAACTTGTAATTTTACAGGGAATGGCGGCGTGGAGAAGGTCGTGATGAGGAGAGGTCTCTTCGAAGAGATGAAGACCGACCAAGACGTACAGGAGATGAAGAAGAGAGAGACTCTTCAAGAACAGATGAAGAACGAATTCCTCGACGTGGCATGGATGATGATAGGCCCCTTAGACGTGGTGGTGCTGATGAAGACAGATTCTCTCGTCGTGGGGCTGATGATGACCGACTTTGGCGTAATACAGATGATGATCGACCTCCCAGACGGGTTCTAGATGAAGACAGGGCAACGTGGCGTTCTGCAGATGATGATAGACCACCTAGGCGAGGACTAGATGATGATAGAAACTGGCGAACAGCTGATGAGGACAGAGGTCCCAGGCGTGGCATGGACGATGATAGAGGACCTAGGCGTGGCACTGATGAGGAAAAGCCGTCTTGGCGTAACACAGACGATGATAGGGGTCCTAGGCGTGGCATGGACGATGATAGGGGTCCTAGGCGTGGCATGGACGATGATAGAGGACCTCGGAGAAACACGGATGATGATAGAGACAGAATTTCCAGGCGTGGAGATGACGAGAGGACAACCTGGCGTAATTTGGATGATGATAGACTCTCTAGACGTGAAGATGACCGAATTCCCAGGCGTGGTGACGATTCGAGACCTGGTCTTTGGAGACCAGTTGGCAAACCAGGTAAAGTTCAGATCTCTTAAACACCTTGGTTTGGTTGCTTCTTATCTATTGGGTGTAGGAATTTTATAGAAAGATGGGGATTGTCTGGATTTTGTTACTTGTCTATAGCTAATCATAATTTAAACAGTTAAAATGGTTATTTTTTTATTCCTCATCCCTACTTTTACATACCCATACCTGTCTGGTGTATGCTTTATGTCAAGCACTGTGCTTACTAGATACTTTCTATCTTCAAGGTATTTATGATATAATGAGAAAAAACTAGCATGACAAAAAATTTGAAGAAAGTAGACTCATAGATTTATAGCTGGATTGCTTCAGAAGTCATCGAATTTGTCATTTTACACGTTGGTTACTGAAGCCCACGGACTTAAGTGATTTGCTGAAAGTCACACAGGTAGTGGAAGAATCTCATGATTTGAGACAATATACTTCTAACCTGTAATTATAAATAAAGCAAGACTTCAAATTCAGAAAATTAAAAACTAATTTGTTCATAACAGTAATATTTGAATTTTGATTGCATACTAAATGTTGATAGTATTAAATGTATTCCCCAAGTGAATTGTTAGGTTTGTTTAATTAAATTTTATAAATGTGCAATGGAAAGGCAAAGGAGCGCTAGATAAGGGCATTAGAATCCCTAATTATGAGGGGACAAGTTCATTTTGAGGTAGGGCCAGTAGTATGTTGAAGAAATCCTTTAGTTGAAAAATTAGTTGAAAATGTTGGAAAGGATGTGAGCTGCTTGACTGAATCATGCACGGGGTTGTATTCTTTCATCTCTTTTCACCAAAAGTTTTTAACTTAGAAGTACATCCCTGTACCCTCTAAATTTGGGAAGGGGAGTAGAGGATTATGTCTATTAAGTAAAATAAGAGTCCTGTACCTTATTTTATGAAAGTGTGAAGTATCTAAAAAAGAGCTTAAATTTTCCTAATAGTGATTATTCTAATAATGTTAATAATTATGTTAAAACAGAGCCACTTAGTCCATGATTTAGGGAGCTTCTTCATTTTGTTTTCTTGTCATAACTTAAGTATTCTGAATATAATATTTGGGATACTGAATTAGGAATTATGAGAATTAACAATTACATACCACCTGTGGAATAAACTATTGGAAATAAGTTTCCTTTTTTTTTTTTTTAAAGGTGGCTGGAGAGAGAGAGAGAAAGCAAGAGAGGAAAGCTGGGCTCCACCTCGAGATTCTAGGCCATCAGAAGACCGTGAATGGGATAGAGACAAAGAAAGGGATAGAGATCAAGATCGTGAAGAAAATGATAAAGAACATGAAAGAGAGAGAGATGGTGATCGTGAAGATCGGTTCAGGAGATCTAGGTTTGTCTATGATGTTGTGAAGGGGTGGATTTCTCTATTTAAAATCCCAACTACTTTTAGGGAGGAGACAGGACTTTTTTAGACTCAAGACTGGTAGTGCTAAGTTTTTGTTAATAACTTGTATAGGAAAATGGAAGCTTAATGTCTTATTTTCTGTTAGTGGGAATGGTTTTTATATTGCTATTTCCATGTATTGTAAACTTAACTGGGTTATTTTGTTCCCATGATGTACTTTGCCAGATAAGTAACTGAAATTTAAGAGCAATGTCACTTATTTTAAATGTGGGTAAAAATTGGCCTTCTGTATATGTTCTTAAGTTACTATTATCTCCAAAGAAGTCCAAAAACAAATGGGTTAAATTTGTGTGTGTGTGTGTGTGTGTGTGTGTGTGTGTGTGTAAGATTTTTTTTTTTAATGGGTTAACTTAATTTTAAAATGTCAACAGAGATGAGACTGGATGGAGAAGACCAGCTGAGGAAGCTTCAAGTTGGAGAGATTCAAATCGCCGTGATGAATGGGATAGAGATGACCGTCGTGGTCGTGACAGAGATGATCGAGGAGGAAGAGACTTACGAGATAGACGAGATGATAGAGACAGAAGAGGGCCCCTAAGGAGTGAGCGTGAAGAAAGTAAGGACATTATAAATTCCTAAATATTTGAGACAAAGAACCTTTAACGTTGGGTCTGTGCACTTGGGTGGGGGAAAAATTGTTTATACTAATCTCTTTTTTTAAAAATTTGTAATAAAGTATTTTATTTTTTTCCCGTTACATGTAAAGATAGTTCTCAACTTTTGTTTATACAAGCTTTCCAATTTCAGATTTTTCTCCCTCCCTCCCTATACTAATGTCTTTTTTTGGGGGGGGGGGTTGTGAGGCAATTGGGGTTAAGTGACTTGCCCAGGGTCACACAGCTAGTAAGTGTTAAATGTCTGAGACCGGACTTGAACTCAGGTCCTCCTGAATCCAGGGCCAGTGCTCTATCCACTGTGCCACCTAGCTGCCCCTATACTAATGTCTTAATTGAAATTTAGGGTCTCTCCCAGTAATTGCATTCTGAAATGAGATCTGTAGGCTTCACCAGAACATGACACAAAAACAGTTAAATACCTCAGCTGTAATAAAACTTGGTTTTATTTAGCAATTACTTGGTTGGGTTTCTACACAAGATACCAAGTTAATAGTTGTTGATTCAGTGTTATGAACACGTCATTGTTCAAACATTCATAGATTATATATATAGTGACTTCAAATTTGAACATAACCAGTAAAAAGCATATGTTAAGCTTAATAAAGGCAGTTCAGCTTAATAAAAATGTGCCGAGAGGCAATTTACCAACATAGTGCTCACAACAAAGACATTTAGGTCAATAAGTGAAAATGTTCACATTTTCCTAAACCCTTCTTTCTGGGGGTAATTAAAATACTTAATGTTTTGCCAGTTTGCACGATCAGGTATATCACAAGTATTGTCAATGGTTTCAGTGATTAGAAACTGGTTCAAAGGTTTGGGGAATACACTTTAAGTGATTAGAGGACCTTTCAGTTCTTCAGGGACTGGATAGCCCCTTGTCATAGAGGTTTGTATACTCATGGGTCTCATGCACTAGGGGGTGAGTGACGATTTTTGCGTCTGGTTTGCTTTTTTTGTTTTTAAGTACAACCTAATTATTTTTTTCTCAACCTAATTATTTCTTACAGACTAGATAACAAACACTTCTATTCACTAGTTTTGGGGGGGGGCGGGTTCCCTGTGCTCTGAGTAATTTGAAGTTTTCCTGTTTTAGAGGCCTAGGTGCCAAGGAAACAGTTGTTGCCAACCATTTTTCTTATATATTTCAGCAAGCTCCTGGAGACGCACTGAGGAAAGGAAAGATGATCGGGCAGAAGAGCGTGAGACTCCTCGTCGAATTCCTCCTCCTGCTCTTTCAAGAGACCGAGAAAGAGAAGGTGAAAAGGAAAGGGGTGGCTCATGGAGAACAGAAAAAGATCGAGAATCCAGAGAATCTAGAGAATCTCTTCGTCGAACCAAAAATGAGACTGACGAAGATGGATGGACCACTGTACGACGTTAAATCTCAAGAGAAACACTGTCTATACTGGTGTTTTATCATAGGTTTGGTCACATTCAAGGATTATTATATTTGTGCTTAAACCATTCTAAATTGGATTTCTTTAACTAATGTTGTTTCACCATAACATGAAAAGCATGAACTTGTATTAATCCTATATAGATTGATCATGCATTGTATCTGCAGCAGGAAGTTGGAAAACTGAATGCCATTTTCTGAAATTTAAAGTGTTGCATTATTTCACTGATCATTTGTTTACAAAAAAAATTTTAAAAACCCATAAAATTTAAAATGTGAATCCTTCAGGTATTGAGTAGCACATATATCTGAGTATAAAGCTGATCTCTCTTCTTTTTCAATTTCAAAATATCTAGTCTTATTTTGGAATGAGGTAAGGTTCTGTCATAGAAAAATGTATTTGAGTATCTTTAAAGCAGTGGTATCGAAAAAAACAGCTGAAGCAATTTTCCTTTACACAAGAGCTGTTGTGGAAACATACCTCTTCAGGTATTTTGAGGCCAGGCTTTTCCGAGGTATTTATTATCTGAATTTAGAAAAGGTTTTAGGTTCACATTAAGTGCAGTAAACATTATGAACATTGGATACAGTGGAGAATTGTCTGCAGGTATTACTTGAATGCTGGTGGATGTAGAACAATTTGAAGTCATTGTTCTAATGAAATAGGAGTACTGCTGATATGTGAAACCAGAAAGATACAGCTTTTAAATGGAAAGCATTGGGTGAATCTAGTGCTGAGTTTTTTCTGTTGCCAATAGCAAACTGCTTTTCCATTAATGGAGAATTCATGCCTTTCAAGCATTTTAAATATGACAATATTTATAAATGTGTGGTTTTGGAGGAATTGTTTAAATTCTTTTCCTAATTTCCTTTGTCTTCAGGATAGATTCATTCAGCAAGTACTTTGTAGTAATGACTGTGTTGACTTCAATTTTGAAGTGTAGTAGCCATGTTAATTATTAACTCTTTGGTCTTATTGAAGCCAACACAGTACTTGCTGCTGTGTTTTTTCTTCAATGATAAATAAAATACTTACAGAATTTGCTTGTCTTGATTTTAATCATTATCTTTACTCCAAAAAGTGGTAGGTGTTGTGACCAATTTATGCAGCTTCAGCCCTTTTTTCGGTTTCAAGAATTTTGTCTTTTCAGTTTAATATCACTTGTTATTTTTCAATATTTCAAATTTCAGCATTGAAGAAAATGAGCCAAAATTACAGAAGAAAAGCTAACTAAAGAAACTTGTCATCTCTTTCTTCATAATTACATGAGCAGTTACTTAGTTTTAAATTTTATGACTTGTTATTTGTTCTTCCTATACCATATAGTGCCAGTTACAGGTTTAATTTGCCTCATATGTTTTCAGGGGAAACTAAAAACATCCCATTAATGATCATTTTAGATCTCCATCATAGTGAACAAACTTTTTAAAAAGCTGTTATATATGCTTATGACCAGAAGAGGGAGCATTACCCCATTAGAAACAGGAAAGTGAAAGCAGTTGTCAATTTTGTTTTAGTTGGTAATGGGAAAAAACCACAAACTGGTTGCCCTAATTATTTAATGTGTAGAATATTTACCAAATGCAGTCAGTCTCCTTTTCTGTATTGAAAGCTACATGACAGATACTCAAACCTATTATTTTGTATTTGGATTAGCACCACTAAAATTTTATCCTTCTTTTAAGAGGTCCTTAAACTTTGTTTATATGCTTTGTGTTAAATTAGCTTGAACTAAAACCATGACTACACACACAGTACCTAACTTTATGAATTAGGTCATGTTAAGAATTTTGAAGTCTTTTACATAAAAATAATTATAAATGGTGAGGTTATTGAGGCTGCCCTGTTCCTTTTGAACAGCCATACAACCAAAATAGTACCCAGCTTAGTCTTAACTCAGTTCTGGATCTAAGGAGAAAGCAAGCCTCCTGCTTCTCTTCAATCAGCAGTCTCATTCCCTCAATGGTTCAGATTACTTTCAGCCTAATTCACCTGTGAAAGACTAGTAATCACTTAACCTTCGCAGAAGTATTTCCATTTTTAAAAAGAAAGATGCTTTTCAATTCTAATAAGGTGATGTGGCAAATACTTTGAGGAGCCCCTCACCTAGCATTATTCTAGCATCAACTAGCTTTTCATAGCTCTTTTTACTCTCTTTAGGAACCCCACAATTTCTTCTGAAGCCTTGGAGCTTTCATTATAGTTCTGGATGTGACAGGATCTTTAAATTAGTACTATTTAGTAATGAGTTTATTGATTAAAAAGTACACATTTTCCCTACTACATCATCATTGGAAGCTCATTACTAATTAGGTACTGTAGGTATCCACATCTACAGATGAGAAAGTGAGGCTCTGAGAGGGTGTGATCTCCTCATGGTCCCTTTACTGATACCAGATTTCATGTATCCCTAATTTGTCAGTGTTACTTCTGTTACCCCATGCTGATAGCCCACCTCAAGTATAGCTGCAGTTTGAGACTGTACTTTTGAAATAGATTTCATAGAATTAGTCAATGTGCCAACACTAATCTCTCTTCATCTTGATAGCAGAAGGAAAAAATTCATTTTGTTTTTAAAGCAGTTGTGAATTTAAATTACACAATTTATTGGTCTGAATTTGCTAACTATACATTTAGATTTACTTTTCTGTGATGGGAGTGTCTTGCCTACAACTGTTTACCTGTAAACAATAAAATAATGAGGCAGCCAAGCGTAGCGTAAACTTGGGAGTCGGGAGACCAGAGAGTCCTACATCTACCATTAATCAACCAAATGTTTGGAAAAGATAAAACCTACATGGGTCTTTTCTAAACCGCAAAAATGACTGAATGGATTGAATTAATATATAAGGTCTTTCCTCACTGTTATGTTTATTTAGTAACTTTGTTCCTGCCTCCAATTATGTCAGGACAAACACTGCACTTGTGTGTTATAGAAAAAATAAGACAAGCGGGAACATTACTGTGTAGAAAGGATCAGCATCCTTTTGTGAAAAATCATGAGGACATTCAATCAAGTAGAAGAGGAAATAACTTTGGTTGAGAAAGTGTTAGGACCTTAAATAGAGGCATGTCCTTAATAATTGGCATTAATCTGACCACTATTAAATCTATAAATTGCTGTTTTACCATCTCCCTAACAGGGCAACTGTGAAACTTTCAAGCCCTTAGAATTGAGTCCTAAGCATATTATCAAACTCCCTATTTAAAAGATTTATTTTGGGCCATTACCAGCTTTGGTTAAAGATCAGGCTTTTAATTTGAAGCTTGACTTTTGGTGGGGGTTGCTGGAGTCTTTATTTACTTAGGGTCTGACAAGAATTCTTAACAAAAACAACACTAACAAAAGTGGATAGCATTCCTAGTAAAACTTTAACTAAACACATAAGCTAAACTGAACATTTTAACTTTACCTGAGCATTTACTTTTTTAAACCCATGGTTTTAAAAAATAATTGTCACAACTACTGCACTCAGATCCCAGGTTAGTATGAAAGCAACTTTTTGAAAAATAAATTACCTCAATCCCCAAAGCTTATTGCTTTAAGAATTCATTCCTTTTTTAAAGAGGGGTGGGTGTTTCATTTTAGTACTGGCCAAATTTTGAGTTCCTGTGTAAAAATAACTCCCAACAGCATAGACAATTCCAGTACAAAGATTTGACAAGTTATTGGAACTAGCATGTATTATCTAAATCACCCCAGTTATGAAATCGATGCCATCATTATGTCTAACCAACTTAACTCTTTCTGTTGTAAGTTAGTGGCTTTGAAACAAGCAACTACTCTACCCTGTTCATCACCAGAAACCGCAAAATACTGGTTTCCCTTAAGTAATTGATGGTGTTTACATAGTAACACATTTCTATCCTTCAGATGAGCTCATCTCCTGTATTTTTTGTTCAAACCCCTTGTCTTTTTGATATGTAAGAATTTACGAAGAGGCAACACTAAATGTGGCTCTTAACATTCAAAGGAAAGAAAGGCAAAGGCTGGAGAACAGTGACCTGGGTCAGAAATGGCCATACTTTCTAAGGAGAATGAAGAATTGATTCTGAGGTAGGCAACTAACTGTATTATGCTATCAGCTCCTAACATTCATCAGGTGTGAGGCAAGTCTTGTCTCTCCTCCAAACCTGTTGCTATAGTCAGTGCTATATATAAGGTTAATTTAAAAACTGCTAATATAAGAAACTGCCTCAAGAGTCACAAAGAGCCAAGATACAAGCTAAATGCAGGTTCTACACTTAATGCTTCCAGTTGACCTCTTCCACAAGCTCTAAATGTTTCCAGGATTATCTGAAGACAAAGGTTTCAACCCTCAATGTTTGAGAGAAAACTGGCCAGTGTCTTCACTCTTGAGTAGTTAAAGATGCAGGGCCATATACAGCTGACAACAAAACCTCCCTTCCTCCCAAGTTCCATAGGCTGGTCAGTCCCATAACTTAGAAAGATGCAAGGAAAAAAAGTTACAAGAAATGAAAGAGTCCAGGGAAGGTCTGAGCAAGAATAATAAATTCATATACTATTACTGTATAAACACACAACCAAATTTTAAACAGCACCATTTCCAAGTGTATACACAATATGATATGCAACTTGGCACAGTTTCTAGGGGAAGAGGGAAAAAAGCTAGTTTCTAATTTGGCAATAGACGATCTGATATAGAACAATAAACTGTCTTTTAGCTTAAGTGCAATTCAGTTTGTGTACTTTACCTCTCCAGCTACAATGTAAATAAGCAATCTCAAGTCAATCATTACTGAAATTAATATTAGAAAGTAACCATCATAACATTGCTTCTGTCAGATTCTCGATTTAGCTGGAATTAAGGTAACTGAGAAAGAGGAATGTCAAGAAACATTACTTGCCACGGTTAGGTTATCTTAGTCCCTTTTAGGAGAACATTTCAATGTACTCCCTAGTAAACACTATGAAGTAGTCTTCATTTTGTGGACATACCATAAAACCTCGAGTTCCTTTAGCCCAGTTTAGAGGCTTTTAAAAAATATGTGACTTAAAGTGCCTCCATAATTTGATTCATTAAAGTAAAACATCCAAGATTAAACAGAATATTTCATACTGATATGTCCATCTAAAATCAGATAATTGTATACAGTAAACAAATACAGTGCATCTAAGCTGTGATATAATTGAATCAGGAATTCAACACCCAGACACAACTGAGCTCTAGGTGTGTACAAACTAGACTTTAAGTTATACATAAACCAGTTTTTTTTGACATTCTATTCTCAATCGGCGCCCCATATATGTGTGTATACATAGGCATGTATATACACATATACATATATAAAAGTAATCCTCCCAGACTTCAAACGAAAACAAGACATCCAAAGTTTAAATCGCAACCAACTGTTCGTTCCACTTTCTCCAGTTTCCTTCCTTGGAAGCCAACAGGAAGAGGTGGGCGAAGAGAACAACAAAAAATCCCCAACACAAAATCCTTCAGCGGATCTTCTTGCCCAAGACGTTCCTGGCATTTTTGATTTGTTTGGTGGCGTGCGCCTGCATTTTGGAGAGGGGACAGTATTTGATGGTATGGGCATTGTCCCCGCTGGCCCCGCACAGGGGGCACGTGTACCTCCGCAGCACCGGGCACAGGACGCGCCCGTCGGGTCCCTTCAGGATGTGGGTCGTGTAGAGAGCCACGGCCTCCTTGTTGTTCCTGCAGAACACACAGACCTGCAGGTCGGGCTTCAGCAGCCGTGCCCCCGGCTTGGGCCCGCTCTGCAGCCGGGGCTCGGCGGCCCCTCCCCACGCCGGAGCCCGCTCCCTCTCCAAGGGCTCCGAGGCGCAATCGAAGAGAACGGCGGCGGCGGCAGCCGCAGCCGGCCCGGCGCCGCCCGAGAAGGGGCTGAAGTCGGCGAAGCGCTCCTCCAGCAGGCCGTCGGCGGGGTGGCCTCCGCACAGCTCCAGGTCCCGCAGATCTAGGGCGCTGCCGAAATAGGGGGTCGCGGCCGCCTCCTCGTCGTCGTCCTCTTCGTCGTCGGGCGGCCCCAGCGCCGCCGCGGCCACCACCATCCCCCCGGCGGCCCCGGCGTGGGGCGAGCAGCAGGACGACGACGACGACGAGGATGGGGAGGCGGGGTCCCCGCCGAAGCTCTTCTCTTCGCCCACCGCCTTGGTGATGAACGTGGCGAGCCCCAGGTAGTCGTTCCACGAGTTGAAGGCGCTCCCGGCTCCGTGGGGATGGTGGCTCTTAGCAGTCACGTAGCGAGCGCTTTGCAAAAAAGCCATGGGCGGGGGGTGCTGGCGCTGGTGGGGGTGATGGTGCGGCGGCGGGAGCTTGCTGGCCACAGCCTGGAAAGCCTCCATCGGGGACTGCGCGCACTTCTCCCCGCGCAGACCGCTCTCTCGGCCCCGGAGCGGGGCACTGGGGGCCAAGCCGAACCAGCGAAGGGGGTGGGGCCGGCTCGGCAGATTTTTATCGCCCACCCACCATCCCCCTTCTTCTTCCTCCTCCTCCTCCTCCTCCTCGGTGTCGTCGTCGTCCCTTCCCCGCCCCCTTCGCGTTCCCCCGCCCCAAACAAGTTCGCCAGCGCCCCCGGGGCTGCTCCCGCTCGCTTTTTTGCAGCTGGGGCTCCAGGGCGGCTACGATGAGGTGGACCTGGAGCCCGGGGAGGGGGAGGGTCGTCTTTGCTTGCCTCCCGCCGCACGGCCTCCGCACCCCACGTGCAGCCGCGGCCGCCCAGCTCTGGGGCAGCTGTGGGGATGGTTTCATTCTAGGGACCCGGGTGGGGGTGGGGGAGGAGGCCCAGCCCCGGGGCTGATGCTAATTGGCTGGAAGCCAGAACTCCCCCCACGCCAGGGCCGCCGCTCCGGACGCGGATTGGTCGATGCCGTGGAAGGGGCTGTCCTCCCTCCGCAGATGCATGGGAGAAGGAGGGGGTGGGGGGGGTGCGGAGGAGAAGGAGGGAAAGGGTGGTGGGCGGCGCAGCGGATTCGAATCCCGCCTTCGCCTAGCGCTGGGTTTAGGGCTTTGGGAGCAGGTGAAGCGGCCTTGTGTCTTTGCTGGCTCCTCCAGGACTCTGCTCTTGAACTGACCAGAGCCATCCACCAGCCGCGTCCGGCACTGAGCACGGGCCTACTTCCTCGCGCGCGCGGACACATCCACATCCACCTGCCAATTTGAGATCATCCTTAGCCTGCTCGGTTGGGGTGGGGGAGGAGAGATGAGGATGCGCGTTTCAATCGAAGGTTGGGAAAGAGCCCCCGTTTTCACTCGGACACACAAGGAAATAGGCAAAGTAATTCCCTAGCAAATGAGATGGTTGACAGGTATCACGGTGCTGACAAAATGGGAAGCTCTGTCGGGGCGGCGGGGGAAGGCTCTGGAATTACTCAGTATCATTGGTTCGTTCCCAGTGAAATGGCTCCGCCAAACCCTCAGCCCATGGAGTCAGCGCCCTGCAGGCAGCTTGCTAGTGGTCCTCAGATGATCTTCCCAAACCCTTCCAGCCTCTGCTTAGCCTTGCAACGCGGAAGTGGACCAGGTCTAGAATCAGAATCGAAACGTGACATCTGGAGAAGGACCCCGAGTGAGCAAGCATTGGCCGGCTTAGGGGTAGTGGAAAAAGCCCTTGTTTTGGATCATAGACCTGCTTGTTGGTTGCTACCCTTGTTTCATTTCTTTGAGCCTCCTTTTCCTCATTCTGAAAAGGCAAGGCGATTTAGGCTAAGGTCTGTTTTAGCTTCAAATCCTGTGAAGAATTAGTCCATTCCTCTCACTTGCAGAAACTAAGCCCTATTAAGGGGAAGTAACTTGCCCAAGGCTGAGCTTTGGACCTGGGTCTTTTAAAAGACCAGTGCTCTTTCCCTTACGGGGTCAAGACATAGTTCACAGTATTTCAAGGACAACTAGCTTGTGAGTTGAGCCTACGTCTTTCATCATCTTCCTTACTTGCCCACGCTAAAATAAATAAATAAATAAAGATAAATGAAGGTACAGATCCCCTGAAAGTATTAGAACTTCATTTGCCTAAGTGTTTCATTTTAAAGTTTATATTGGAAGTGCATTTAAAAGTTATTCTCAGGGGCAGCTAGGTGGCTAAGTGGATAAAGCACCGGCCCTGGATTCAAGAGGACCCGAGTTCAAATGTGATCTCAAACACTTGACACTACCTGTGTGACCCTGGGCAAATCACTTAACCCTAATTGCCCTGCCCCCCCTCCCAAGTTATTCCCTTATTTTTTTTAAAGAAGGATAATTCCCATATTCTCTGTTATTATTCCTCTCTCCTTCCATAAAGAAATTAAAATAAGTTAAACTTGTGGCAAGAGTTGAACAGAAATGGAGATTTGTCGGCACTGAATTCTGTGAACTTTTCACCAGAATACTAACACCTAAAGTGGTATGAGGATTGTTATTTATAGTTAGAGAATTCCATTCTGTTCATTCTTATAGCCAGAATGTATTCAAAGATTAAAACTATGTGCCTTTTCTTTCTGAGAGCAATTATATCTGGGGGAAAACTTTAAAAAAGTTTTAAAAAGCTAGCTCCAGTTTCTGATCAATCTACTGAATTGATCCATCAACCTATGTAGGGTACTGTGGTTCTTTAAATAAACTAACAGAAGTCTTTCACTTTGATTTCCTAGATTTTTCAGACTGAAAACTTTCTATGCTAGGTTGAACAAACAAACAAACAAGTTGCATTAATAAAGGAAGTAGTGTGTCTAGGGAAGAGAGCTGAACTGAGAGTTGGGAAACTAATCAAGTAGGGTCTATCACTTCATAGCTGTGGGATCTTGGGAAAGTTATGCCACCAAGTCTGTAAACTGAGGGAGTTAAACTTCCAGGTCCTTTCCAGCACTGATGTTTCATGATTCTGTGATTGTTACCTGAGAACTCGTTTAACAGACTGGCAGACAGCTTATTTGTGACATCACGAATCAAGTGATTGGCAGTAGGATATTCAAGAATGCCAACCATATGTAGCCTATATTTTCAGCCCCATTCTGAGTTAAGCAACCTTGTTGTGGTTAATGTTTTGTTTTGTTTTTTAACTTGAAAACGAGTAATTAACTTATTTATTTAATGAACATTTATGACTGTCATCTTAATGAATAATTATCATAATAAGGAGCCCTCTGTAACTTTCACCCAAGTGCTGGACTTGACCTTAGAGCTATTATTAGAATTTCAGATTGGCCCTGGCCTGGTTTTTATTCCATCATCCTGGAGTTTGGACTTAAATAAACTGAAATAGCAGGGTGGTTTAAGTTACTCTGAGTCTGTCTGGTACTGACAAAGGGCAGAAAGATTTAGATCCTGGCCTTTGGCCTGATGCAGCATTTATCTCAGAAGCTATAGGATTTCATTAAGTTTCCTTTTTTAAGGGAGCATTACTAAGTTTACCTTAGACATTTGGATTGTTAGCAGCCACTTGGAGTTTTATGGAATGATGGGTGAGTGAAGGAGCTTGTACTTTTGTCCTTCCACCTCGACATCAGGCCTGGATTCATTCAAGGAGCCACCCCCCTCCCCACCTCAACCCCCAGCCAGTGCAATTTCCTCTCCTGGCAACAGAACTGACCGGTGAGTGGCAATTCATCAGACCTCTGGCGTCTTGAGGCTCTTCAAAAACATGAGGTCAACCTTTGAGAATGAGGAAGCTTGGCCGGTGTCCAGAGAGCAACAGTGATGCTGTTTGTCAGGGTATGTGCTTCCAAGTGTCCCCAGGGCAGCAAAGCTGTTTGCTATTTCTGTGGATTGCAGAGGGTTTCCGAAAGTAACTTGGTGCTAATTGCAATAGTACCTGGGATAGGAATCATCTATATGGGAAACAAGATTTTTATCAGCCTTAGGTATAAGGTTTTTGTGTTTTTTCCACCTGCATTTTAATTCTACTCATTTTAAATATATGTATATGGGGGGCACCTAGGTGGCACAGTGGATAAAGCACCGGCCCTGGATTCAGGAGGACCTGAGTTCAAATGTGACCTCAGACACTTGACACTGTGTGACCCTGGGCAAGTCACTTAACCCTCATTGCCCCACCAAAATAAAAAGCAAAACAAAAAAAATTAAATATATGTGTATATATATATATATATCACTTATTTGTATGTGTTCTAGGTTCTGTGTTGTTAAACAAGTGAATAAGTACTTGTTGAATAAATTAAGCCAAATGAGGGGAAATTAAACTAGGTTAGGTCACATTAGTGTAGTCATTTCTAATTGACCCCATGAGGAAACAGGCTACTTTCTCTTCTTTTCCATACCTTAAAAGGTGGTAGTTAGATGATCATGATTCTCTAACTACAAATTACATTGATATGGTCCTTGTGCTTAAGGAGCTTATAGGAGGAGAAAAAATAAGATATAAATAGAGAACCAAGAGAGCATATAAGAGAGGTGGAAAGTACTGTGATCATCTTCAAGAGGAAAGAGGTCATTAAGGCTATTGAGATCAGTCCAAGCTTCATGTAGGAGATGACATTTGAGCTGGACCTTGAAGGATGAATAGGATTTTGTGTGTGTGTGTGTGTGTGTGTGTGTGTGAGGCAATTGGGGTTAAGTGACTCACCCAGGGTCACACAGCCAGCTAAGTGTCAAGTGTCTGAGGTTGGATTTGAACTCAGGTCTTCCTGAATCCAGGGCTGGTGCTTTTTCCACTGCGCCACCTAGCTGCCCAGATGAGTAGGATTTTTAAAAGTGAAGTTTGAAAGCAAGGCATTAAAATTCTAGGGATAGGGATTGGGCCTGCCATTTCATTGATCTAGGGAGCAGCTGTGCAGGATAGGGAAACTCCCTCTTTATGCAAATCCGCACCTTCTCTACAGTCTTAAAGGGCTGCCTAAAGTAGTGAGAGAATGTGATTTGCCCAGGGTCATTTAGACCGTAGGGAACGTAGATCAGTTTTCCTGGTTCCAAGGCCAACTCTTTAGCCACTACCTTGAACTGAAAGTGAGAAAGTACAGGAAGGATTTAGGGCAGGGCTTCTTAAACTTCTTCCACTCTTGACCCCTTTTTGGACAAGGAATTTGTATGAGAGCCCAGGTATGTAGGTATAAAAATAGGCATACACAACCTTTTACTGTTGTCAGATTTTCCTTGACCCCCACATTCATTTACTCAACCCCATAAGGGGTCTTGACCCACAGTTTAACAAGCTGGGGTTTAGGGGGCAGCTAGGTGGAGCAGTGGATAAAGCACCTGTCCTGGATTCAGGAGGACCTGAGTTCAAATCCAGCCTCAGACACTTGACACTACCTGTGTGACCCTGGGCAAGTCACTTAACCCTCATTGCCCCAACCAAAAAAGAAGAAGAAGAAGAAGCAGCAGCAGCTGGGGTTTAGGGAATATGGCTAACAATGGTTGGAATTCAGAGTCCATGAAACATAAGGGTAGATTGTAAACGCCTGGAGGGTGAGGGTTGTGATGTTCTTTACCTTGGCATCCCCAGTACCAGGCCTTGAACTTAGCAGGCCATCAATAAATTTTTGTTGAGTTGAATTGAATTCAAAGATACCAAACTGGAGAGTCTTGACTTTCAGGCTAAAGACTTGGTACTTTCTTTGATAGATAGGATTTTGAATCAGAGGAATGAAATGGTAAGAACATGAAGAACGGTAAAATACATAATGAAACCCTACATCAGCCAGTTAGTCAGTCAAACAGTCAACAAGCATTATTAAGTGCTTAATTTGTGCTGGTCACTGTGCTGTGTTGTGGATACAAAGAAAGGTAAAAATAGCTATTCATCTACAGGCCATTATACCAGCCCAGCTAGTTTGTGAATGAAATTTAAAATTTAAAACAAGAGACAGAAACAGGGCAGTGGACAAATTGGAAAACTACTATCTGAATCACATCCTAATACTTTGGAGGAGAAAGAAAAATTAACCCTTTTCTTGTTGATTCTTTTCATAATTGGAAATGTTTTCCCACACCCCATCCAGTTGAATTGTATGCATTTTTTACAAAATAATTTTTATGGATGTTTCCTTATTTTTATATCATGTAATATCCCATGTATTCCTCTCCCTTACAGCCTTCCCATATGACAAATAGTATTTTTTTTTAAGAGAGGAGAAATAAAAATCAGAATAACCCAACAATATATTGAGAAAGTCTGAAAATATTTGCAATATTTAACACCTGTGGACTGCCAACGTCCACTGGGGGTAGGTTGGGGATGTCTTCTCATAACTCTTCATTCAAGCACCGCTTGGTCTTTGAATTATATGCATTTTAAATATCTTTTATCTTTCTTTCATTCAATAAGTAAATATTGGAAAAATGGAAGAGGAGTATTTATTAAAATGGTGAGGATTGGGGAGATACTAAGAAGCATAAAAGGCTTTATGTAGTTGTGTTCATATGGATGGTAGGGACAGTAATGGTGCCCTTCAGATAATTCTGTGAGGTACAGACCTTGGGGAAGGCATCCTGGAGGAGGGAGGATTTTAGCTTGGCTCAGGAAGGAGGGAAGGAAGGATTTGGGTAGGTTACAGGTGAGGTGAGTGACAGTTTATGCAGGGAAACCTCATGAGCAAAGGCTTAGTGTTCAGTCAGTCAGTCAGTCAACATGTATTAAGGGGCTATTATATGCCAGGCACCGTGCTAAGCATTGAGTGTTCTGGGTGTTTGGGGGACAGAGAAAAGCCCAGCTTAACTGTAGTTAAAATATTAGGGAGCAGAGTGAGGTGAGTTTGGAGAGGTCACACTGTGAGGATTCTGGATACCTTCTAGTCTTCCACATTTGTGTTCTAAAAGTAGGTGTGAAGAAATATTCTTCCTAAATGAGAGTATCATAAAGATTGAGGATATTCTGTTAGCTGATGCCTTTGAGACAGTTGGTTTGATGATAGTTTACTGACACTTTCAAGACAGTTTGAGATTTTTAAAAAAATCAACCTTTTCCCTTGTCTAAATTATATTCCCGTTTACTTAACTGTTTTCATCGTGTACATAGCCCCCAAACCAGCTAATGCCCGTTTTGTTGTTGTTAGTGAATTAGTCTTTGTCCTGGCACAGATGCTTTATTCTCCACCAAATTAGTTATTGTAATGATGGCTATTACGCTAATAATGGGCAATTTTCCAATCTCAATGGTGTTATCTGAATGCTAACAAAGCAAAAAATAAAATAGTGCTTGCCCATAATCTTTAGAGACCAAGGCTAATGGGCTAGATTTTTTAGGCACTGTTTTGTAAGGCTGAGTTAAATACCAGTCACCAGATTATCAGCAATAAATTAAAATGAAAATTTCTATACAAGTATAAATCTAATCATTTGATTATCTTTGACGGACATTTACTAGAAAATAACTGTGACCTATGTATGTTGATTGCTGTGCCCGGATTCAGTTCTCCACCAAATGTGACCTGGTCAGGATGACTAGGTATCATGAGACAATACAGAGTGAGAAAAAAGAATGTAGAAGATGTAGGTTTCTATCCTGCCTTTACTACTGACTGGCTCTGTGACCTTGAGCGGGAACGATCTCTGGGATCCTGGGATTTCTCATTTATGAAATGATGTTGATGCTACCAGCACTACCTCCATCATAGGTTTATAGCTTAGCTCAAATGACATAATAAAATATTTTCAAACCATAATATGTTATATAAACATAAACTGTTATTAATCTAACTAGTGCAGGTAATCAGCTCAGTTGGTCAAGTCTCCCTTGCCTGGAGCTAAAACTGGTTGAAATCCTAGCCTAGAAAATAGGAAATTTTAGTTCTAGTCTGTGCTCTGCCTGTAAATAGCTGTGTGACCTTAGGCAGATCACTTCTTTTCTCTGAACCTCTTCTCTGTAGAGTTCAGAGGTTAGATTAGATAATCAAAATTCCCTACAAATCTGTGATTTTAGTTGAATAGTTATTATTTGATTCTTTTAGTTTCTGTTAAGGGATACAGAAACCTTTACTTTCTATAAAGGTCTACAGGATGCGAAATACCTCTGGCCTCACTCAACATCTATATTATCCTTCCTTCCTTCCTTCCTTCCTTCCTTCCTTCCTTCCTTCCTTCCTTCCTTCCTTCCTTCCTTCCTTCCTTCCTTCCTTCCTTCCTTCCTTCCTTCCTTCCTTCCTTCCTTCCTTCCTTCCTTCCTTCCTTCCTTCCTTCCTTTTTTTCCTTCCTTCCTCCCCTACTATCTAGACCACCGGAGAGATATAAAGATACACTAAAAAGGAAGGAGAAGCCTCTATGTCTACATTGAACAAGATGTCAGAGAGTAGCTACAGTGTAGAAAGAACAATATCAGTTGAGACATCTAGAAGTTCATGAGAGGAGAAATTAAGGAATGGAGCCAGTGGCAAACTGCATAGCCACAAATGCTTATATACAAATGCCCAAGCAAGAAAGAGGACCTACACAACCTCATGGATGGAGGCAAATTTGTTCTCATAAGTGTTACTGAGAATTAGTAGGATGAGATCCATGACTGGACTTTGTCTCTGTATGAGTATCAGTATCATATCTAGGAATTTTTGCATTTGGGGGAAGTACTGAAAGCCGCTCCCAGGGAAATGGACACAGAAGGATCTCTGAGCTAGAGAAGGTTGGCAGACACTTTCCCATAGTAGGAAACAGACCCTAGGATACTTGCCCTCATGGACAGAGATTCCAGGATGTCCCAAGCCAACTTCTGGGTAAATCTCTGTCTCTTTCTCCCACCACACCACACCCCATCCACCGGGTCGTTGAGTAACTTCCTATTTTAACTAGCTATTCTTGATAACTAGGTGTTAATATTAGTCATTTCTTGTTTGTTTTTAGTGAGGCAATTGTGGTTAAGTGACTTGCCCAAGGTCACACAGCTAGTAAGTGTTAAGTGTCTGAGGCTGGATTTGAACTCAGGTCCTCCTGACTCCAGGGCCGGTGCTCTATCCACTGCCCACCTAGCTGCCCCCTGCTATTAGTCATTTCTTAATACTTGGTATCTAAAATGCCTCAGTACTGGGAGTGAGAGTGGATAGGTGAGTGGGGTAAAATGGTAACCTTCCTAGCAAACATAGATGCTTTTTTTTTTTTTTTTTTTTTTGGTGAGGCAATTGGGGTTAAGTGACTTGCCCAGGGTCACACAGCTAGTGTCAAGTGACTGAGGCCAGATTTGAACTCACATCCTTCTGATTCCAGGGCCACTGCTCTATCTACTGCACCACCTAGCTGCCCCAACATAGATGCTTTTGAGGATGCTGAAAAAAGGCTCAAAGCCTTGTATGCTCAAGCTGGAAGGAGCCTTAGGAATCATCTGTTCCAACTGGGTCTTCAGACTCTTTATCTAGCCCTTACACTCAGGTTGTTCCCCATGTCCCTTCACTCAGGTCAAGTAACTGAACAGGGAAGAAGGCCTTCTCAGGCCTTTCAGACATACCCTGGTTCCAAGATCAGCTCAGTTGACAGAAAATTTTGAGAAGCAGAGGAGAAAACCAAGAAGGAATTCATAAAGGTTAATTAATAATTAATAAATAATTATTAAAGTCATAAAGGTTCCCTATTGAGAGGCTGGCTTCCTTTCTTTCTTAACCTACCCAGAGTGCCTTGCTACTGACCCTTCTGGCCAAGTAACCCCTACTGAGAGGATAGACAAGGAGAAACACTTCCTCTGCAGTCAGGTTCACGTCCCTGAAGGGTTTGGGCTTTCTCTTGGAAGTCAGGCTAACCCCATACTTTCACCTCTGTTCTCCTGTCCACCCCCAACTCCATGGTGTATGTTGGGTTGGGAAGGGAATGTTGGGCACTTTATTCTTTTTCTGTCCATGGCCATTTGAAGTATTCTTCTAGCCACAGGGGATGGGTATTCTCTGGACTACTTCACTGCTAGGGTACTCCTATTCCTGGGCAGGCCATGATGAGTCACTGTTGTTGGACCTACTAGTTGGGCAAGGGCTCCTTTCCTACCAGAGGGCAGTCCCATTAGTAGTGGCCTAATACCTCTCCCAGATAAAGTAGGTGTTTACTCTTACCCTAATTCTCACCCCATCTTGCCACTAATTTGGACCCATCACCAATCCATCTTTATGCTAGGCTTATTTTTGTTTTTTGTTTTGTTTTTGGCACAGCAATGAGGGTTAAGTGACTTGCCCAGGGTCACACAGCTAGTAAGTATCAAGTGTCTCAGGCCGGATTTGAACTCAGGTCCTCCTGAATCCAGGGCTGGTGCTTTATCCACTGTGCCACCAAGCTGCCCCTCATGCTAGGCTTATTTTTACCTGCTTCCTTAGAGGAATACAAATGGTGTTAGTGGTCTCTTAAATTCTACCCCTACCCCATGGGGAAAAAAAAGAACCCCAAATTGTTCCCACCATTAAGAAAATCCCCATCCTGTAGCAAAGCCCTTGTCTTCCCCTGCCTTGATTATGCCTATGATGGATATAACTTATTCATCAGAAAAAGGTCCCTTCCAAAAGTTTCATGATTTTGTGATAGATAAGGCGTGTGTGTGTGTGTGTGTGTGTGTGTGTGTGTGTGTGTGTGTGTGAAGTGTAGTGGGGAGACAGTGTCATATAAAGGTACAATCATGTGAAGAAATCCAGAAATGAGAGGGGCTTCATGGTGGAGAGCATTTGGGTAAAGATCAACAGAGAGGGAAAGAGAAGTGATTTTTGTGATTAGACTACAACAGACCCAGCTGGATAGAAAGAAGAACCAGATGAGGAGTTTGGGAAAGAGATTACAAGGCTGGCCAAGAGACATGACAGAACAATGGTAAGCAGATGTAGTGGAGAGCTTTCATTCTGCCAAAAGCAAAATGCTTGATGATATTTTGATTTGTCTTGATGATCATTTCATCCTTTGAAGGGTAGAGGAACCAATAAGGGGAAAGCTCAGCTCAAGGGCCACCTCCTACATGAGGCCTTTTCTCTTTTATTTTGGTAAGGCAGTTGGGGTTAAGTGACTTGCCCAGGATCACACAGATAGTAAGTGTCAAGTGTCTGAGGCTGGATTTGAACTAAGGTTCTCCTGAATCCAGGGTCGGTGCTCTATCCACTGTGCCACCTAGCTGCCCTGTGAGGCCTTTTCTGATCCCTCTGGAAGCTACTGCCTTTCCCACCACCACCTTTTGCCGATGAAACTGCCTTTCATTTACTTTTATATCTATTTTTATATTTATTTCTATACATACATGTTGATTTCCCCACTGAATATAAGATGCTTATGGACTGATGATTTGGATCTGATTCTTTTTTTTTTTTTTTTTTAGTGAGGCAATTGGGGTTAAGTGACTTGCCCAGGGTCACACAGCTAGTAAGTGTTAAGTGTCTGAGGCTGGATTTGAACTCAGGTACTCCTGACTCCAGGGCCAGTGCTCTATCCACTTCGCCACCTAGCTTCCCCTTGGGATCTGATTCTTACCAACAAGGAGAAATTTGTCGCTGGGGTGAAGGTGTTGGGAGTCTGGGGGTGAGGTAACCCCACTGTCTTTTAGGGTTTAGGTTGGAGAAAGAAAGGAAACACCAGGTTTGGGAAAAGCAGATTTCATTGGGCTCAAAGGAAGGATTGGCAAGATCTCGTCAATTAGAATTTTATTGGGGTAATCAAGCCAGGAAGGACAGGGAATTATTGAGAGTGAAATTCTGAAGGCACAAGAAGAAATAATTCCAATGAAGAGGAACTAGGGGGAATCATCTGAGGAGACTGTTGTGGCTACAAGGAGGACCCATTAATTTATTTAGATTTTTAAATAGTAACCCACAGCAGACAGAAGTGAGGACAGATAACCGGATAAATAAAGGATGGTGGACTTCTGTAAGAATAGCATTCAGTGCACTAAAGTTTCAAATGAGATAAGGCTAACAAGAAAAGCTAAGGAAAACAAAAAGAACTTTAAAAATAATATTGAGGCAAAGATGAGGATCAGAGAAGGGATAGGATGACTCCTCAGAGTAAATTGGAGGATGATAACTGACAACTGAGAGGAGGCAGAGCTGCTAAGTCCTTATTTTCTTTCTATTTTCTCCGCCAAGGAGAATAGCAATTGTATTGTAGGTCTTTGGTTTCCAAATGACCTTTGGACTAGAAAAGGACATAACAAAAATGTCTGGTAGGAAATTGATACCCAAGATAAGTATGGAGATAGTAAGAGAACACCCAGCTGCCCTTGATGAATTCAAGTCATCTGGCCCAGATGAACCACAGCTTCATTTACTGAAAGGACTGAATGTTTAAAAAAAAAAAAAGGCGGTGCGGGGAGTAGAATGGAATTTTCAAACTCTATGCCACTGAATTGATTTTGATTCCTAGAAAAATTGTAGAACCTCCTTAGAAAGGTGGATAATGGATATCTAGGAAAGGAAGTGGTGACACCAAAGAACAAGCATAAGTTTGTCCAGATCAGGTCATAACCAGCTAACCTTATTTCCTTTTATGATAGGATTACCAAAGGCATGCTAGATAGAATTTACCTAGACTTTAGTAAAATATTTAATGATTATCCCGTGCTATTCTTGTGCAAAAAATGGAGAGACAGGAGCTAGATGATAGTACAATTGGATATATTTGGAACTTGCTGAATGGATGTCCTAAATGAGTCAATGAATCAATATGTCTTAGAAGGTTTCTATTGTAGGGCCTTAAGGATCTGTGTTTGGCCTGGCACTATCCATTTTCTTTTCTTTTTATTTTATTTTTTTGTGGGGCAATGAGGGTCTATCCATTTTCATAGGAGGCATCCTTATGAAATTTTCAGGTGGTACAAAGCTGGTAGGGATAACTAACAAGGATGACAGAGTCAGTTTCTAAAAAGATTGGGATAAGCTAGAACTTTGGGCCATATCTGATAAAATGAAATCTGATAGGAAAAATGTAAATGCATTAAAAATGACTTTACAAATACAAGAAGGGACATAGTTAGAAAACAGGGGTCCCCCCCATCCCAAAACCAAACATCTTTGTGTTTTTTGTAGACCAGAATCTTTATATGAGTCATCAATGTGATTTGGCGATCAAAGAAGCTAATTTGATCTTGGGCAATGTTCAAAGACAAAGCTTCCAGAAACAGAGAAGTGATTGATACTTCTCTACTCTGCCCTTATCAGGACACACTTGGAATAAGAGGATAAGATGGAGAGTGTCTAGAAGAGGAGGGAAACAGAATGGTGAAGGACCTTTAGATTATGCCATATGAGAACTGGTTGAAGGAACTGGTAATATTTAGCCTAGAAAAGAAAATATTGAGAGAAGGGGGAGAGGTGGGGGAAACATGGCATCTGTTTTCAAGTACTTGAAAGACTGTGAAATGGAAAAGGGATTTGTCTTGTTGTCTTTGACCCCTGAGGGCAGAATTAGGAGCACTGAGTGGAAATTGTAAATCAGCAAATTTAGGTTTGAGGTAAGAAAAAAAAATTCTTCTAATGGACTGACTAGGAAGGAAGTGGGCTTTCTCTCTCAAAGATATCTTCTAGCTAAATCTGGATACCTTATGGCGTTGATTCTTTTTCCAGTTTGAATTGGACTGACAGCGACTGAGGTTTCTTCCAACTCTGAAATTTTTGTGATTCTATAAATAAAACAGGTCTCTGATGTTCTCAAGCAGCTTACAATCTAAAGATAAACAGGGCTTATCATTCCTCTAGTATTTCTAGGCATCTTATTTGTGTTCCCTTTCCCCATTCCCCATCTTCTCCCCCCACCTCATCTTCTTTCAGACACCTGGTGCCTTCTTTTTTTCTCTCACAGTATCTACCCTTCACAAAACAACAACAAAACCAACTCAACAATGAAAATGTACAGGGAAATGATCTGATATTCTGATTTGTATTTTGAAGCTAATTTACATTGCAATAATAACAGCTCATAGTTACACAGGCTTTAAGCCTTAAAAAGTCCTTTCCTCACAACCAACCACCCTGTGAGGCAGGTGTTGTAAATACACGATAAGACTTTTGGGATACCCTAGAGTATTTCCCCCATTTTACAGATGAAGACAATGAGACTTAGAGACATTATGACTTACCTAAGGATTGCAGGATTTAGAACTGTAAGGGATCTTATTGATTATCTAGTTCAACTTTCATTTTCTGAAGAAAGTGATCTTAGAGAGCTTAAATGACTTGCTCATGGTTACATAGGTAGTAAGTTGCTTACCTAACCTGTATGTGATGGAGCCAAGCCTTAACTGTTTTTTTTTTTCCTGAATTCCTAGTCTGGTGTTCTTTCCACGATTCCATAATGCATAATAAGTACTCATGTGAGGTGCTTAAACAGTAACATGGTAGGAGGGAAAACCCAGTGTTTATATAGCTTGTAGACACTGGAGAACATATGGAGGGAGAGTGCTAATGCTTCAGTGGATTGGGTCTGTGACCTTACTGAGGTAGGTAGGTATGTCCTCCAGATGGGTAGATGGTACCTATGCTTTTTTATGCTGATGGATTCTTATCCATGTCCTCACATAAATCATCCCTAGGGGGCCCAACCTGCTGGCATCATTTTTCTGGATTCTTTTGAAATTATGTGGGGTACCAATGCAGTACACAGTCTGTCTCTCTATTATACCAGCCCACTTCCTCTTCTAGTCTTAAATCTCTCAGAAGATATCGCATATGGTGCTTTGTAACCCAATTCATCATTTGTAATATGTTGTGGCCTATTTCTGTCCATTATGTTTCTCTCCATTACCCTTTGGGTGACTTGCAATTTTGATTCCTTAGAGACTGTGGTATTCCATAATTGGTAGCCTTATAGCATACCTGGAAGAATATTATTACTAAAAAAATGTGATTTTGTTTCTGCCAAAAGAGTCATTGAAGGCTTAGGGTTATTGAAGGACTATGAGATTTCCCAAAAGCAATCCAACCCAACCTCTTCCTTCTACTTAATTGTATCCCCAGTTCATTGCCCTTTTGCTGTGTCTGTCCAAGATATATGTATATCCTAATGGAACAATTCTGTGGCCTATCCATTCACTGAATATCATAGCCTGGAAAATAGGCTTTTGTTTTTCACTTGGTTTTCTCCCTCTGGATGGTTAAGCCAAATTCTTCTGAGCAATTTTAAATCCCATTGAGCAGACACTGTAACATCATGGGGCTTGATGTGATCAGCATAGCTGTGCTTTCCATTTTAAGGTATGAAAAACACTTTAGTTAAATTATCTTATGATCCTCATAACTACCTAGTAAGGTAAATTCTATAGGTATAATTCCCTTTATTTGATAGATGAGGAAACTGAAGCTCAGAGGGGCCATCTTACTAGCCCCCCCCTCCATTTAATTATCTTTTTTTTTTTTAGTGAGGCAATTAGAGTTAAGTGACTTGCCCAGGGTCACACAGCTAGTGAGTGTTGTGTCTGAGGCCAGATTTGAACTCAGGTACTCCTGACTCCAGGGCCAGTGCTCTATCCACTGTGCCACCTAGCTGCCCCTAATTATCATTTATATGTTGATGACTCATATCTATACATCCATCTGTAGTCCCTCCTCTTAACTTTAGTCTCACATCAGTCACTGCATTGTAGGTATTTCCACCTGGACAGTCTATAAGCATCTCTAACTCAATATGTCCAAAACAGAATTCATCATCTTCCCTCTCTTCCCTGCCCCTCCCCCAACATTTCTTTTATCTTCCTTATTTCTATTGAGTCTACAACCATCATTCCAGTTACTCAGCTTCCTAGGAATCACCCTCAGCTTTTCATTCTCCCTCACCTTCCACTTCCAATCTGTCTTATAGATTCTGCCCCCACAACCTCTTTTGCCTGCCATCTCCTCCTCTTTATTCACCTGGCCTGGTTCAGTTCTTCATCACTGCTCCCTGGACTTTTGTAATAGCCTTTTAATTCATTTCCTGGTCTTCCATATCTGCCACCTTCTAATCCATCCTCGAGATTGGCCAAAGTGATGTCCCTAAAGCACAGGTTGTACGTTATCACTCCCCTGCTCAAGTAAGTTGAGAAACTGCCTCCAGGATCAAATATAGATTCTTGCTTGGCATGTAAAACCCTTCACAATCTGGTTGCAGCCTATTTTTTCCCCCAGATTTATTACAGATCCTCCATGAAGCTTGTCCTGGTCTCCTCAGTTGCTGGTGCCTTTGCTCAGAAATTAATTTGTATTTACTTTGTATAACATATTATACCTATGCATTTCCCTTTCTTCCTTTAGAACCCAGCTCTTTGAGGGCTGTGACTTTTTCACTTTTGTCTTTGTATCATAAGTGCCTGAATGGAGTCGGGCCCATAAGTTGGAGCTCAGTAGATGCTTTCGGATTAATTGATTAAAGGTTAAGTGACTTGCCCATGGTCACACATAACCACCAGGTAGAATTTGAACTCAGGGTAATTCCTATTGATTCTAAGACCAGTATTACACTATATGGCCTTTCAGCTTTAAAAGTCTATGATTCTTTGAAATTTCAGTTTTAAAATAACTACATAAGCCTCTGGAGGTATGTTTGGTTTGAACGGGCCAAAGCTCTGTCTGGAAATCTACCCAGAGACTATTTTTAGACAAGGCAGGGGATCAGTCAATTTATGGAAATATTGTGGGGAACTGGAAATTTGCCTGACGGGGCATACTTTTAATATGGCTGATTTCTCTAAGCCCTTTAAAATAAGTCAGGGCTTATAAGGGGTAGACCTGGAATCCCAAATGAGAAACCTTTAGCTCTTGAATTTTAAGGAGAGAGATGGGGCCTCCTGGAATAGGCCTCCTGCAGCGATATCCCCTTTGCAAGCATGAGGGTAGAAAAAGGATTCTTGGCTTGTTTTTCAGGCCCTGCTTTGATGATCTCTGTGACTCATGCCCTAGCAACCATGCTTTAATTCTCTTTTCTTTAAAAGAGTCAATACAGACAAGAATTCTACTATAATTATAACAACAGCAGCAGCAATACATTTATATCCCACTTTCCTCACAAACTATAATTCAAGTTATTATCCCCGTTTTATAGATGAGACTCTTAGAAGTTTAGTACTTTGCACAAGATCACAAGTAAACTGGTAAAGTTGGGGAATTTGAACTCATTTTTTTAAACTTCAAATTATGTTCTTTTCTTTAAAAAATTAAATTAAAATTTTTCAATTAAACAAGTGTCTATTTTCTCTTCCTCACCCCTCTTCTCCAATAGAAAATCATTGCAACAAAAATACATAGTCAAAACAAATCCCCACATTGCCTATGTCTAAAAATTGATGTCTCATTCTTCATCTTGCATTATCTGTCAGGAGGTGGGCAGCGTGTTTCATCATCCATCTTCTTTTTTTCTTTTTCTTTCTTTCTTTCTTTTTTTTTTTTTTGGTGAGGCAATTGGGGTTAAGTGACTTGCCCAGGGTCACACAGCCAGTAAGTGTTAAGTGTCTGAGGCCGGATTTGAACTCAGGTCCGCCTGACTCCAGGGCCAGGGCTCTATCCATTGTGCCACCTAGCTGTCCCTTATAACCCATCTTCTGATTGGTCATTGCATTCATTGGAGTTATTGAGCCTTTTGAAGTCATTTGTCTTGAAATTTTTTGTGTTATTATTTTGTTCTGGTTCTGCTCACTGGGGTCTGTAGCAGTTGATTCATACAAATCTTCCCAGGTTTTTCCCAAACTATCCCTTTTAATATTTCATACATCACAGTAGTATTCCATTACATTGATAAACCATAATTTTAAAGAACATTTATTCATTGATGGGGCACCCCCTTAGTTTCCAGGTTTTTTTTTTAATCAAAAAGAGTGGCTATAAATATTTTTTACATATGGTACTTTTCCCCTTTCTTTAATGTCTTTGGGGTATAGGTTTAGTTGTAGTATCACTTGATCAAAAGGGAATGCACAGTTTATTAACTTTTGGGATATAATTCCAACTTGTTTTCCAGAAAGTTTGTACTATTTCGTAGTTCTACCAACAATGCATTAATATGCCCATTTTCCTGGAGTCCCTCCAAGAACTGTAATTTGGCATGCATGTCATCTTTATCTATATCTAAATTACTGATAAGAATACTAAACAATATAGGGCCAACTAGAGACCTTTGGGCTTTCCACAAGAAAACTCCTTCTCAGTTGACATTGAACAATTAATTAACTCAATGGTCATCAAGAATCGACCATTGGATTAGCTTTGAATCTACTTAACTATATAATTCTCTAGCCTGCATATTCTCTTTTCTTCTACAATAATAGAATAAGAGACTAGGCAGATTATAGCTACAGCATTGATTTTCCCTACTAACCTAGTAACTGCCAAAAAAGGAAATGGTAATGGCTTTTTTTTTTGTGTGTGTGTGTGTGAGGCAATTGCGATTAAGTGACTTGCTCAGGGTCATACAACTAGTAAGTGTTAAGTGTCTGAGGCTGGATTTGAACCCAGGTACTCCTGACTCCAGGGCCGGTGCTCTATCCACTGTGCCACCTAGCTGCCCCAGTAATGGCTTTTTGTGATGAGGATTCTAGGTGGGAGAGTGGATATAGTGATGGTCAGGAATCATTCAGACTTAGTCATTTACTAGCAGTGTGACCTTGGGCAAGTCACTTAACTACTATCTGCCTCGGTTTCCTCCACTGTAAAATGAGGGTAGTACCTACCTCCCAGGGTTTTTGTGAGGAGAAAATTAGATAATATTTGTAAAGTGTTTAGCACCAAATCTGGCTCATAGTAGGCATGTAATAAATGATTGTTCCCTTCCTTCTCTGGATGCTTGCTCACCATCCTTTTGTCCATACCTTCTAGAATTTTACCAGGAGGGTAGAAGTCACGTTCACTGGCCTTTAGTGTAATTCTCCTTCCTTTTCTGAAAATTTGGGACATTTGTTCCTCTTCAGTCACATGGCACCTCTTCTGTTAATCATGAACTTTCTTTCTTTCTTTCTTTCTTTCTTTCTTTCTTTCTTTCTTTCTTTCTTTCTTTCTTTCTTTCTTTCTTTCTTTCTTTCTTTCTTTCTTTCCTTCTTTCTTTCTTTCTTTCTTTCTTTCTTTCTTTCTTTCTTTCTTTCTTTCTTTTTGTGAGGCATTTGGGGTTAAGTGACTTGCCCAGGGTCACACAGCTAGTAAGTGTTAAGTGTCTGAGGCCAGATTTGAACTGAGATCCTCCCGACTCCAGGGGTGGTGCTCTATCCATTGCGCCACCTAGTTGCCCCCTATCACGAACTTTCAAAGACCAGAGGGTGGCTCAGAAATCCCATCTACCTGTCCTTTCCTGTGTGTTTAAGTCCCTATTAGCTATGTTCCTTCTTTTCAGTTCAAAGACCATTCTCTTTGACACAGAATACTGACACTCCATTGTGGCTTCATTATAGATAACTAAGAGGAGACTGGACAGTGAAGGAAGAGTCTGAGAAACTGAATAACTCTACACAAAAGCCTCCTAAAAATTGCATTCTGTCTATTAGTGTAGGGGCAAATGCTTCTCTATACTTCCTTGGCCCTTAAAGTGACTTATATTGGAGAAATTTACAATATCTGGTGTTCCCAATATTAACTATTAACCCTAATATCAGAGATCTTACAGATTATCTAGTCCAACTTGCCCAGTTTACACAGGAGGAAATTCAGGCCAGGAAGGACAAGAGTAAGGTAAGGTCAAGGTGAAAGTTAAGTCTGCTTAAGAAGATAGGGGGCAACTAGGTGGCACAGTGGATAGAATACCAGCCCTGGATTCAGGAGGACCTGAGTTCAAATTCGGCCTCAGACACTTGACATGCTAGCTGTGTGACCCTGGGCAAGTCACTTAACCCCCATTGCTGCACCCCCCCCTTCCAAAAAAAAGAAGATAGGGAAGTGTGTAATGTATTTTAGAAACATTTCCATCCAAAGCAAAGTGTGGGGATTAAAAAGGGGAAACCTCATTTAAATGGAAAATGAGCTTTTGGGGCACAGCTTGCTTCCCCCCTGGTGATGCAGAATAAATGAATTGTGGCTATAATCCTTTCTATTTAGCTTGGGAAATTTTAGTCCTGTCAGTGTGGCTTCTGCTGTGCTTTACCCTGTGTCTTTTTTGAGCTCAAACTTCTACAGAAAACTCCAACATGCTGGTGTTACTATTAACATGGAGAATGCTGACAAGCTCTCTTGGGAGGCTGAGTTTTCTGGCTGGGGTTCTTTACCATTAGCTGTGCTGACACTTCCTGACGATCATTTTTCCCCCAGGGGGCCAAAGGGTGTTTTTGTCTGTCGACAGTAAAAAATACATTAGGTATCCACCAACGGAAAAAGATTACTACTGATTGTTGGTTTAGTATTCAGTAGCTCATCCAAAACCTCTGATTTAACAGATCACATGTTTGTCAGGCCAGAATTTTAAAGTAGAGTACCATCTTTTTGCCTAAGAGATAGGAAACAGCTGGTCAGGGGTAGGATAGGATCTGACTCTGTGGTCTTTGTTAGACCATCCTCTGGGGCTGGCTGGTCAGGGCACTGTGCCAAGAAGGCCACAGTCATGAGTTTGATCCCCATGTAGACCAGTTGGTTGGGCTCTCCCTCTATCAGCTGGCACAGCATACACATATGCCCTTCTGCCATAGCTTGGGGAATCTCAATGCCTCACATCCTCCTTTTTTTTTTTTTTTTTTAGTGAGGCAATTGGGGTTAAGTGACTTGCTCAGGGTCACACAGCTAGTAAGTGTTAAGTGTCTGAGGCCGGATTTGAACTCAGGTACTCCTGACTCCAGGGCCGGTGCTCTATCCACTGCGCCATCTAGCTGCCCCACATCCTCCATTTTGAATGGAAAAATGGAGTCCTTAAAATGGAGTCTTGTTTAGGGAGACGTAGCTGTTTTCTGCAAAGAACAGAAGCAGCATTTTTCCTTTGGTAACACAGGAACCAATTCCCAATTATCAAATGTGAGTTGAGAATTTCCCACTATAGGCAAATTTTCAGGATCAGTCTAGTCTGTGTGTAAAAATATCACTTAGAATCACAGCTTTAGATTGGAAGGGACCTTGGACCTTGGATCATCTAGTCCAATCCCATCTCCTTATTTTACGGATAAGGAAAGTGAGTTCCAGAGTGAAGTAACTCGTCCAAGGTAGCAAAGAAGCAGAAGAGTCAAGATTCAAACCAGTTTCCTTTGATTTCAAGACTAGACTTATTTCTGCTGTACTGTCAGTTGGCAGGTTACTTTGTTCATGATGATGGGGAGGAAGTAGGAATCATAAACATTGTTGTCTCAATTTTAATGAGGAGGAAGCTGAAGTTTAGAGATACTTGCCTACCCTCAGCCACGTATGAAGGTACAGATCCGATACTTAAGCTCTTCTTTTTTTTTTGCGGGGCAGTGGGGGTTAAGTGACTTGCCCAAGGTCACACAGCTAGTAAGTGTCAAGTGTTTGAGGCCGGATTTGAACTCAGGTACTCCTGAGTCCAGGGCCGGTGCTCTATCCACTGCGCCACCTAGCCGCCCCCTACTTAAGCTCTTCTGACAAAACATGGGGCACACTTTACCTTCTAGCATCGTTCCTCTCCACGTGTCCCAGGAGAGAGGTATGTCAATTTGCAGGAAACTTAGTTTCCAAGAAACTTCAATGGAGAAACAGTAGAATTTGAGCTCTCTGAGTTCAAGGACTTCTTGTCATGTTTGTCTTTGTCCAACCAGAGGATGGAAACCAGTATTTACTGAGCATCTGCTATGTGCCAGGCACTGGGCTAAGCAATTGACAGATATGATCTCATTTGTTCCTTTTTTTTTTTTTTTGCAGGGCAATGGGGGTTAAGTGACTTGCCCAGGGTCACACAGCTAGTAAGTGTCAAGTGTCTGAGGCTGGATTTGAACTCAGGTACTCCTGAATCCAGGGCTGGTGTTTTATCCACTGCACCACCTAGCTGCCCCTCATTTGTTCCTCACAACAACCTTGGGAGGTTGACCCCATTTTACAGTTGAAGAAACTAAGAGAAGCAGAAGTTAAGTGATTTGCCCAGGGTCACACAGCCAGCAAGTATCTGAGGTTAGATTTAGACTCACCTTCTTCATCTAATACTCTTCTTTCTCAAATGGGGAAAATTAGGTGCAGAAAGGTTAGGTGACTTGCTCAGGGTCATATAGCTAGTAAGTATCTGAGGTAATATTTGAATCCAGATCTTCTTGAGTCTGTCAACTATCTCATGCTGCCTCCAATCCAGAAATGTAAATCATCTTTGAGGCCATCAAGTCCAACCCCCTTGTTTTATTTTATTTTTTAAAAATAAGTTTTTATTGAAGGACATTTCTTATTGTTCTCTCTGCTGTCATTTTGTTGTGGTAGTTGGCTGTTGCATTTATCTCTCTTCCTGTATTGCTCTTGTTTGGGTAAGAAGCAAATAATTTCTTTAGTTATGTTTTTTTTCTCAAAACATGTTTCAATCACCTCTTCATTATTGAATATCCATGTTTTTTCATTTATGGCTAAGCTCAGATTTGTAGGGGTTGATCACACTGGGCTGTATCCTGAGCTCCATTGCTTTTCAGAACACATTATTCCAATCCCTCCTTTGTTTTCTGGTGGTTACAGAATAGTCTTACATTATTTGAATTTCCTTTTTTTGGGTGTTTCTCCTGATAGTTTGTATAACTTGTTATTTATGAATTGAATTATTAAATTTAATCACTATGTGTCTTAGAGTTCTTAGCCTTGGGTTTTTTCCAGTAGTTTTCTATTATTTATTGAATTAATGGTGTTAAGGTTTTTGCCTTGTCATGTTCTTTTGAGAGACCTGTGACCCTTAGTTTGTCTCTATACATCCTATCTTTGAGATCAATATGTTTGCTTACATAGCGAACCTATTTTCTTATAATTTTATTGTTTTTTGCTTCTCTTCTTCTAGACTGCCTTTCACTTCTGTTTACTTGCATTTCCAATCCATTGCTTTCTCTTTTGTTTCTTTGGTGATACTTGCTATCACAGATTCCAGTTTTTCTATTCTGCCTGTTATTTTTGCTGTGTAGTCCATAAATTCTGCTCTCAAAATTCTCATTTCTTTTTTGAACCATTCAGGAACATGTTATGGTTCCATGTTTTCCTCATATTCCACATGGTCCTTTTTCTTATCCAGTGTTGGATCATTTTCTTTTGTTTGACAATATTTATTTGTAGATGCTTGAACTTGTTTACTAGATCTGGATCATATTTCCTTTTGTTGTTAGTGTTTTCCCTGTTGGTTTATTTGCTTGTGTTCAATGTCTTTGAGTTTTCTTCTTCCTAAGACTTTTGGTAATTTCAGGTTTTTTTTCCTTCTTCCTGCTTTCCTCTTATTCAGTTTCTGACTCCTTCCCCTCTGATGATGTTTTCCTTGGATGCTGGATCTCAAAGTGTCTCAACCTCCTCCTATGATGGTCAGTTCATGGTTCGCCAGCCTAGGTCTCTGCCTCAAGTGACTTTTGAGTGGTCAGAACTGGCACCATCTGGTTGCTGAGCTCTTTCCTTCAGGCTTAAAGGAGAGCTGCACACACATAGACTCACCCCCTCTAACACACACTATGACCTGTTCTGGGTGTTCTTACTCCCTGTATTCCTCAGTTCTCTGAGAGCTGCCACACTGGTGCCACAGGTCTGTCTGCCCTGGTACTAGCAGTTAAGAGCTTTGCAGCCATGGGGTTGAGACCCCTAGAAAGTGTTTTGCCTCTGAAGGACTTTGGCTGCACTGGCTTTCTGTTTCTTATCAGGCAAACTTCTGCAACCTGGAGCCAAGGTCTCAACAGCACTGGAAAGATGCAGGGGGACCAGGGTAGATTTTGTTGTAAGCCTATTGCATCTGCTGGTGCAGTCTTACTACTGTTATGGTGGGAGGTAGAGCAGCGGTGCTGAGTGAGCTCAGGGAACAGTGAGCATTAGTTCATGGGTTTCAGGGGTTTTTTTTAAACTTTATTTTGGATTCTAGGTATCCTAGACCCCGGAGACAGTTGAAGTTGCTTTATCTTTGGTGCATAATTTCTGTTTTAGAGAGATTTGAGAGGTTGTGGGGATTAGGGAAAAAGCCTAGTCCTTCATCTTGTTGCTCACCTGACCTCCTCATTTTTATTTATTTTTTATTTATTTATTTATTTTTAGTGAGGCAATTGGGGTTAAGTGACTTGCCCAAGGTCACACAGCTAGTAAGTGTTAAGTGTCTGAGGCCAGATTTGAACTCAGGTACTCCTGACTTCAGGGTTGATGCTCTATCTACTGCGCCACCTAGCTGCCCCCCTCCTCATTTTTAAATGAAGATGCTGACAATAAGAGATATTAACTTACTTTTCTTTGGTCACAGAGCCAGAATTTGAACCTAGATCTCCTGATGTTAAATCTAGTACTTTCCCTACTCTGTGTGATACTGCACATGTTGGCTGTATAGTTGAAGTCCCAAAGGGTCTTTCCAGTCTATCACATCAAATCAGATAAAATTTAGTAGGACTAAATATAAAATCTTATACTTGGTTAAAAAATCAACTTTACCACTATAAGATGATGGATAGATATCTAGATAGAAGTTCATTAAAAAAAAGATCTAGGGCTTTTATTGGACTCTGAGTTCAGTAGGCATCAACACTAGTGGTCAGGAAAGCTAGTCCTATCTTGGGTTGAATTAAGAGAGGTAAAGTGCCTAGAAGTAGGGAGATGAGTGACAGTGCCATTGGGTTGTGTTTTGGTTAGACTTCACCTGGAGAAGGATGTTCATTTTATACAGCATTAGCATCTTCCAGTATTGCCAATGGAAGAGAGATTAGATGTATGTTGATTGGCTAGAGAGGGCAGTGCTAGGAGTAATGGCTGCTAGGATTAAAGAGACAAGTTTAGGCTTGATGTCTCCAAGTGAAAGCTGGAGGATCACACCTCAAGTAGGTTAAAAAAAAAAAAGAATTCACCCTCAGGTACAGGTAGGCTTACATGGCCTTTGAATTCCTTTCTAGCTCTGGGAATGTGTGATTCCAAGAGTCTTTAAGTCTTAGTTTCCTCATCTGTAAAATAGGAACAGTTTCAAATGCCAGATAAAAGTGAGTATATTTTATTTAGCAGGCCCTTGAAGAATATGAATAGAGCAGTTTGTTAGGAAGACTTTCTGGGCATCAGTGTGAAGAATGAACTAGTGAGGGGCTAGATGAGGCCAAGAAGATCAATTAGGAGTTATTTTGTCTTCCATCTTTTATAAAGACTAATCTAGGTGCCAGGTAATAGTGGAATTTATAAAAATGGTGCTTTTAAATGTCTTGTAGAAGATAAAATGAGACAGTTTTTGTAAGGCACTTTTCAAACACTTACAGTGCTATACAAGTGCCAGTTTTTATTATTATTACTACTATTATTCAGAATACAGGCAGTTCCAATTTTAACCTCTTAACATTTAATTGATTGTCTCATTAGTTGCTATATAAGAAATTCTCTTTTGCTCATTTACTGTTTCTTTTATCCACTTTTATGTGGTTTCCTTGGATTATGTTGAACATTTTAATGATGTTGAAGGTGCCTTTCAACTCTAAAATCCTATGATCTTGTGTTAGACTAGGTGAAGATGTTGTGTGCACACACTGTCTGGTTTTGGTTGAGGGGGCCCTAACACTGTGTTACATGAGGATCTGTTCAACTAGTTAGTTTTTTAGCTTGGAGAAAACGTTGGGGAATAAGACAGAAATAGGATGACCGTCTTCAGATATTTGAAGGTTTTTATATGGAAGAGGGAATAATCTTACACTTTTAGGATCTAGAAAGCTGAATGAGGACCAGGGGGTGAAAGTTGCAAGAGGCAGATTTTAGTACATCATAAAGAAGACCATAGTAACAATTAGCAGTGTCCAATAATGACATGATCCCCCTTGAAAGGTAGTGAGTTCCCCATCACTGGAAGTGTTCAAGTAGAGATTGAATAACCATCTATCAGAGATATTACATTGGGTGGCATGTTGGACTGGATCAACTAGAAGGTTCCTTCCAGCTCTACAATTCTAGGATTCTATGATGAAGAGGATATTTCTTTGTAAGGTAGAAGGTTAGATTATGTGACCACAAAGGTCTCTTCTATCTCCAAGTCGGCCCTGCTGATGTAGGAGTACCACCTAGTGGTAAAATAGACCAACTGCAGGTTCAACCCCCAGATATTTTTAACCTAATGCCAGTAGGACATAATCAGGTCACTCACTACCTACCTAACAACTTCTATCCAGTAATACATTTTGGGGTAAAGTGGGGAACCATTATATATACTTTTTTACTGTCTAAATACTTTATTTTATTTTTCCAATTACACATAAAAACAGTTTTTAATATTAATTTTAATAATTTTGAGTTTCAAATTTTCTCCTCTCCATCCTTCCCCTCTCCCCTCATTGAGAAAGCAAGAAATTTTATATAGGTTATACATGTACAGTAATGGAAAATATATTTCCATATTATTCATGTTGTGAAAGAAAACAGACAAAAATACATACAGACAAATAAAAAAAGTAAAAAAATGTATGCTTCAATCTTCATTCAGACTCCATCAGTTATGTACCTGGAGGTAGATAGCATTTCTCATTATAAGTGCTTTGGAAGTGTATTGCTAGGAATAACTAAGTCATTCAAAGTTGATCATTACCACAATTTTCCCGTTACCATGTACAATGTTCTCCAGGTTCTGCTCACTTCACTCTGCATCAGTTCCATTATATAAACTTTTTTTTTTTGGCAGGGCAATGAGGGTTAAGTGACTTGTCCAGGGTCACACAGCCAGTAAGTGTCAAGTGTCTAAGGCTTGATTTGAACTCAGGTCCTCCTGAATCCAGGGCTGGTGCTTTATCCACTGCGTCACCTAGCTGCCCCTCCATTATATATACTTTTGATGTGAGTTACAATCATAGGAGAGTCAAATTCTATTTTCAAAGCTGCCTAACTAAAAAAAAATATGGGAAACTTATGCTTTCTTGCTACTTCAGAAAAGGAAATACACACCTTTATAATCATAGCCTATAAAACTGAAAAACTAGTCAGTCAGTCAACAAGTATTTATTAAGCTTTTCCTATGTGTTGGGCACAAACTGTGCTAAGCATTGGGGAAACAAAGACAAGAAAAAATAGGTAGTAATCACTTTCTTATCACCACTAGCAACAGTTGCTGGCCAGCTGCTACCACTGGGGAGATAATAACAGAAGCCCTGGGAATGTCAGTAACCCTAAAGATCACCAGTCCTACTTCTGTCCTAGCCCTCATACCACTCATCTGGAGAGGCAACTCGTGTGCAGAATGAACTAGCCATCCCTACCCACTGCCAACCAATGGCTGCTCATGGGGTAAGCAAGCAAACCTAGTTGAAACAACAGGGCACTGTAAGAAGGAAATGGGAGGTAGTATGTACCAGGCAAGATAAACCACTGCTACCACCACCAACATCTTGACCATCTCTCCTAATATCCCAATGGAAACAGTTCAGGACCCTTAGCTTCCAGCCCAGTGCCCTCAGCCATCATCCTGGGAAGAAATTAACATGGATGTGCTGCCTGGCAACTGTTCCTGCTGATGTTCTAGCCATATCTGTTGTAGACCCAGAAAAGAAAGTTCTCACCAAAGTTTTTGTCACTGTCAAATGGTTCAACATTGGAAATGGACGTGACTTTATCAGTGGAATTATATATATATATATATATATATATATATATGTATGTATTTGGCAGGGCAGTGAGGGTTAAGTGACTTACCCAGGGTCACACAGCTAGTAATTGTCAAGTGTCTGAGGCTGGATTTGAACTCAGGTCCTCCTGAAATCCAGGGTTGGTACTTTATCCACTGTGCCACCTAGCTGCCCCCCAGTGGAAATGATATTAAAAAAAGCATCATTGGGGGAGCTAGGTGGCGCAGGGGATAAAGCACCAGCCTTGGATTCAGGAGGACCCGAGTTCAAATCCAGCCTCAGACACTTGACACTTAACTAGCTGTGTGACCCTGGGCAAGTCACTTAACCCTCATTGCCCTGCAAAAATTAAAAAACAAAAACAAAAAAGCATCATTACCATCTGCTTTGCCATTGCACCCCAAGGATCACGGGACCATCTCTTTAAAATGTCCTGTTAGGGGCAGCATGAATGTCAACCTATTCAAAGGCATGGAAATGGGAGATGGAGTGTAGTGTTTGAGGAACTGCAGGAAAGCCAGTGTAGTAGAACTAAAGAGTGTGTGAAGGGGAGGGGTGTATAACCAACCTGGAAAAGTAGGTGGGATATGGGATATGAAGGGTTTAAATGTCAGAGGCATTTTTGTATTTGACCTTAGAGGTGATAGGGAGCCACTACACTTTTAATCCCCTCATTTTACAGGTGAGGAAACTGAGGTTGAGAGAAGTTAAATGACTTGACCATAGCTACACAGAGAGCAAGTAGAAGATCCTGAACTGGAACCCAGGTGTTTGAAAAGCAGTACCATTTACACCGTCATCTTGCCTGCTTAGCTCTGACACTTGATGAGGCTATAAATTTGGATTTGTTTTACCAAGTAGAAGAAACAAAGGAAGGATGAGAAAAGAAAGAAGGAAAGAAAGAAAGGAGGAGAGGCAGGGAGAGAGGGAGGAAGGGAAGGATTAAAGAAAGGAGAAAGAAAGAAAAGAAAGAAGGAAGAAAACAGCTAATTTTCAAAGTTTGGGGATTCTGTGGACAGTTCCTTAGTGATCCAGTTCTCTGCTCTCATCCATGAGAAACAAACAAGGGAGTCTTCAAAAGGAGCTAAGCAACGTCAAATCCACAGCATTAGTGCCTGTCCAGGAAAAGGGCTGTGAAATGTGGGCAGGTGGCCAGAGGAGGGGTACTTTGTGTATTTTAGTAAGCATGTCTGTGCTGTGGCAGCCCTCCAAACCCAGGCGAGGGGCCTGGCCTTGACTGGAGCAAAGTGGGCTCCTTCCTTCATAACCACTAAAATGCTCAGATTCTGACACCCATGAGAAATGCCTAGGCTTATTTAATGTGACCAGTATGAACCATATCCTGGATCCCAAAGCTCTATCCTTATACAATGCAAGAGGGAAACATTTTAAAACAACTGAACCACCAGATCAGCATATTTCCAGGTGTAGTATCTATAGAAGGCACACTGGTTAGTTGAAAGGGGAGTTGGGGGGGGGGGGTGTTGGATTTCATGAGGTTAGAAAGTAGTTAAGTTTTGTTAGCATTTCATAAGATATTAGATTTTGGTGCTTGGTAGAGAGAGTATTTTTTAAATGATTCTTATGAAGGTGAACATTTGCTGGTCTCAGACTTGTCAGAAAGGAGCTTGAAATGGATGAAGATAAAAATCATTAATTCTACAAGACTCTAACTCTGATTGCTTATATTGTATCAGTATTTGGATAAGCATTCCTGACTCTTTCCTCCCCCACCCCCCATTTATATTTGTTCAATTTAATCTTGAATCCTTTTAATCCCAGCTCCCCTCCCCTCGCCCCTACCCCTTACCACCACATACACCTTGCAGCTTTACAGTCCAAAGGACCCTGATTGAAACCCACCTGTCTCCCTAAAGTTCTGTCAACTAGGATATCACAGGCAAATCCTGATTTTGGTTTTGGGAATGGCCATAATCTTAGTCTGGATCCCCAACCCCATCAATTAGCCTAGAGATGAGTGCACTGGATACTCTGGTCACCTTGGGCTTTAGTCATGGGCCTGTAAGGAAAGTCATAATAGCAGTGTCTGGGTTGTTTACCTGCTTTTACTTTCTTTGCTGGGCTTTGGGGAAGCTCCCAGTCACAGTGGGAGTGGGTTGGGGAGAATCTCTCCAGTGGTCCTAGCATTCTTTTGCCTTCTAGGTATGGCCAGAGGCTAGAAAAGATTCTTTCTTAGAGAGGGCTAGGGCTGAATTTAGAAATCCCACAATTTGCCTGCTGATATGAACATCACTTTTGCTATTCTCAGGCACATCTCCTGGCTTGGACTGAAACCCCTTTAGCCATAGGACTTCCTCTGCAGCCAAGTCTACCCGGCTGATATGGATGAATCACCTTTAAGAAGCTCCCATGAGCCTTGGCACCACTGACACAGATTCCAGCATCCCACCCTACTGCTGATAACAACCCTGGAATCTCCTAGCTGCCCTTGTGGCCCTGACCCAGTCACTTCAAAGGAGCCCAGGACCCCTTCCTTGCACTGGATTGTGTACCAGTCACCCTTCCTCATGTAGTCATATAGAGTTATATGGTCTGCCGGGCATCACGGGTTCTACTACCTCCCATCCTGCTGAGATGGACTTGGACCCCCTTGCAGCAACCTGGAACCCCACCTATCCCACGGAGACCCAGCACAGGATCCCTCCTTAGCAGTATAGACTCACCCACCTGGTGAAGCCTACCTAAGCATGAAGGGGGCACACTGACCCTTCCAGCTCTTCCCCCTCACTGACTACTTGGAAAACCTCCCACGTGACACAGATCCCTGTATGAGACCCTTCGCTCCATAGTCATCAGTATTAGTCACTCCCCTAAGCAACTGCTAAGAGCTCCAACAACCTTGTTGTGAAATCTGTTTGGCCCCTGCTACAGTGACTCAGAGCCTCACCCACCAACTCGGACATAACTACCAATATCAAGACTTTGACCTCAGTCTGGAACTTGGTGCCCATTGGATAGTTCAGAGAAGAGGACCCCGGATGCTGTGGCCAACCTGAGGCTTCCAGCTCAGACCTTGTGGGAAGGCCATGGTAGTTGCCTTATAGCTTGAATAGGGCCTGGGGGTGATGGGAGATGGGTAGGAAGGTGCCCTCCAGATTCTTTAGCCCCTCTGCTTTCTAGACATGGCCACAATTGGGAAAGAATTCCTCTTAATAGCTAACATTTATGTAGTACTTACTGTGTGCCAGTTATTGTGCTAAGTGCTTTACAATTATGATCTAATTTGATTCTCAGGTTGTTGTATATGCTATCATTATCATCCCCATTTTACAAATGAGGAAACTGAGGCAAACAACAGTTAAATGACTTGTCCAGGGTCATAAAACTACTATCTGAGGTTGGATTTGAATTCAGATCTTCCTGACTCTAGGCCCAGAGCTGTATCCACTGTATCACCTAGACCCTGCTTAGAGAAGGCTAGGCCTGAATTTAGAAATACCTCATCCTAAGTGTATTAATTTCGTTTGTGAAAAAGTTGTTCAGTTTCATTTAGTCAAAATTATTTATTTCATCTTCTGTAATTGCCTCTATCCCTTGTTTAATTAGGAACACATCTCTTATCCATGGTTATGAAAGTTATATGATCTCTTTTAACTTTCTATAGTATGAGTTCCTGAGTTCAAATGTGACCTCAGACACTTATTAGCTGTGTGTCTCTGGGCAAGTCACTTCACCGAGTTTGTCTCAATTTCCTCATCTGTAAAATGAGCTGGAGAAGGAAATGGCAAAACCACTCCAGTATTTTTGCCAAGAAAACCCCAAATGGGGTCATGGAGAGTTGGACATGACTGAACAACAACTAATTTGATTATAGAATTCCAGAAGGAACTTGAAACAGGAAATGATTATAAGTATGTGATATAAACCACCAGCTCTGCTTCCACTGCTGTGAAAAACAACTTAAACCTGGGCATTTGGGTTCCTCTGATGGCAGGGAAGTGTCGTCGTCCCTATCATTTATGTAGTGCTTTGAAGTTTAGCAAGTGCTTTACAAATATTCTCTCGGGGGCAGCTAGGTGGCACAGTGGATAAAGCACCGGCCCTGGATTCAGGAGTACCTGAGTTCAAATCCAGCCTCAGACACTGGACACTTACCAGCTGTGTGACCCTGGGCAAGTCACTTAACCCCCATTGCCCCGCAAAAAACAAAAAACAAATATTCTCTCATTTGATCCTCACAACAACCCTTGTAAGTAAGTGTTAACATTATCCTCATTTTACAGATGAGGAAACTGAGGCACAGAGGTTGTGACTTCCCTAGGGTCACAGAGTAGAAGTGTCTGAGACCAAATCCAAACTCAAGTTTTCCTGACTCCAGGTTCAAGCACTCTGTCTATTCAGTGTGTCACTTTACTGACTCATGCTTTCTCAGGTCTAAGATGCCATACAAACAAATGTTCCTGGAATTTAGCTGCGTGAAAGTAACCCATTTAAAACAATGCTGTCAAAATCAAATAGAGATGGGTCCCTGCAGGTTAGAAAACCATACATTAACATTATTTGTGTTCTATTATAGTTTTTTTTAGTTACTTATATTACAATGACTTTTTTTGGGGGGGCAGGACAATAAGGGTTAAGTGACTTGCTCAGGGTCACACAGCTAGTAAGTGTCAAGTGTCTGAGGCTGGATTTGAACTCAGGTCCTCCTGACTCCAGGGCTGGTGCTCTATCCACTGCTCCACCTAGCTGCCCCCACAATTACTTTTTTTTTTTTTTGGTGAGGCAATTGGGGTTAAGTGACTTGCCCAGGGTCACACAGCTAGTAAGTATGTCAAGTGTCTGAGGCTGGATTTGAACTCAGGTCCTCCTGAATCCAGGGCCGGTGCTCTATCCACTGCACCACCTAGCTGCCCCCAATTACATTTTTTTAAAATTTATTTTTATTTTTTAGTGAGGCAGTTGGGGTTAAGTGACTTGCCCAGGGTCACACAGCTAGTAAGTGTTAAGTGTCTGAGGCTGGATTTGAACTCAGGTACTCCTGACTCCAGGGCTGGTGTTCTATCCACTGCTCCACCTAGCTGCCCCCACAATTACATTTTAATCTAGTTCCAGTGTACTCAAGAAGGCTGGTGGCAGCCGTTTGACACCTTGGGTTTAAAACAACCTACCATAGGAAAACAAAAAAGAAGATAGAGCTTGAGTTGGAAAGGGCCTTAGAGGCTGTGCAATCCATCCTCCTCATTTTACAGATGAGGACCCGGGTTTCTCTTTGTTCTGAGCACAAAGACGTGTCTAACTTAATTATGTCAAAGGGTCTTTCATCAGTACTCAGAGAGAACCATAAACCTGGAAGCTGATGAGGATTTGTTGAATGAATGCAAAGCAATACCCAGGACAGCCTTGAAGGGGGAAAATCATAAGAGAGCAATGGTGTGTGTGCATGTGTGGGAGAAAGATTGGTTATGAGAGAAAGCAGAAGCAGTCCAGTCCCTTGGTTTTTCCTGGGTACTGGCATGCTCACGGTCTGATCGGACCTAGAGCCTTAGGTCCAAATAGCAACAGCTGTCCAGAAGGTCTTCTTTCACTTCTTTCCCTACCCCTCAGTGTGTGATGGGGCCATTGTCTACCACAGCCGGGTCTTTCCACCTCAGGCTTATTATTTGATTTCTAAGTGAATTTCCAGCATGTTATCCTCCCCCTCCCCCAACTATAAATACAAACACAAAGTCCAAAGCTGTATAGAAAAGATTTTTGGATTACCCACAACTCTCATCCATTGGTGCGAGTGATTAGCACCAATGCCCTTAAAAGGAGAACATCTCTATGGGGCTAGGGAGGCAGAATAAAAAAATTAATTCGAAAGGATTTTACTAAGTCATTTGCAACATCCCACTTTGTTTCATTTTTTATGCCTAAGGATATTTCTGATTTAATGAGAACTTTCTCCCACATATAGCAGTTTCCCTTGCCTATTCAGGCCAGTGGTGAAGTTGTTGCAGTTGGGGTTTTTGTTTGTTTGATTTGCCTTTTTTCCCCCCTCTTAATGATATTCAAGTTGCTTGCAAGGAAAATGATTATGCTGTAGGTCTGACAGCATCACTTCTCTCCAGGACCAGCTTAGAAGAGATGGGCTGTGATGGAAAAGTCGTGTTGTTTTAAAAGAGGAAATCACAGCTGGACTTTGTAAGTGCAACCCTGGAAGGGGTTGCTAGCTAGTGGATTTAGCTGTAATCTGCAGGCTCTTTCCCACTGTTCAAGCCCCGTCCTGCTAGGGAAGAGAAACCAGACTCCAACCATGAAAAGGAAGAATAATAACACAAGGTGATGGGATAGTTAACATTCATTGAAGTGCAGTTATTGCCAGGGGACATGAATCAATAAAGCTGAGGAAACTGTAGCTCTATGCAGGTTTTATGAGTTCCACAGAGCAAACTGGGCAAACTCCCACAAGATCAGGACAGTAAGTAGTTTCCAGAGATGGCAGGTCCCTATTTCCTCCTTTGTTCACGCTAGAAAAATGCAATAAGTTCATATTTCCCTATAAGACACCAGTCAGAAGCTCCAGATCCCTGTGGGTATATGTCAACTGTAGCTAATTAAAAATAATAATAGGGGGCAGCTAGGTGGCACAGTGGATAAAGCCCCAGCCCTGGATTCAGGAGGACCTGAGTTCAAATCCAGACTCAGACACTTGACACTTACTAGCTATGTGACCATGGGCAAGTCACTTAACTCCCATTGCCCCACATCATCATCATCATCATCATCATAATAATAATAGTTAGGTAGCAAAGTAGATAGAGTACTGGGCATGGAATTAGGAAGACTCCTCTTTCTGAGTTCAAATCTTACCTTAGACACTTATTAGCTGTGTGACCATCGTCAAATCACTTAACCCTGTTTGCCTCAATTTCCTTATCTGTCAAATGAGTTGGAGAAGGAAACCGTAAAACACTCTAGAATCTTTACCCAGAAAACTCCAAATGGGGTCATGAAGAGCTGGACATGACTGAAAAACAAGAGTTATTAGGTGGCACAGTGGATAAAATGCTGGGCCTGGAGTCAGAAACACCTGGATTTAAATCTTTCTTCAGACACTAGCTCTGTGATCCTAGGCAGACCACTTAGCCTCTCTGTGCATCAGTTTCCTTATCTATAATAAGGGGATAATAATAGTGTCTTCCTCTCAGGCATGTGTGAGGATTAAATGAGATAATTCTGTAAAGTACATTGTAAACGTTAAAGCACTACATAAATGGTAGCTATTATTATTGTTAAAGATTGGATTTGTGATTTTATTGATAGAGAGAACAAGCTCCCTCTACCAATGCAGGCCCATACCTTTTATGCAATTTAGGGTCATAGAGTTACTGCCAGGCTGTGGTTTCAGACTCCAAAAGAGATAGATCCCTGTGAGTCTCATATTGACTTAGAAAACCAAAAATTAACAATGTTTATGTTGTATATTATATATATATATATATATATTTTTTTTTTTTGCGGGGCAATGGGGGTTAAGTGACTTGCCCAGGGTCACACAGCTAGTAAGTATCAAGTGTCTGAGGCTGGATTTGAACTCAGGTACTCCTGAATCCAGGGCCGGTGCTTTATCCACTGCGCCACCTAGCCGCTCCCTGTTGTATTATATTTTTATTTACTTTGTCACACATTTCCCAATTATATTTGAATCTAGTTCAGCCACACTGGGTTTTTGCTGGATATTTCTCATTTGCCTGGAGATTGCCTGAGAAGTTAAATGACTTGCCTAGAGCTAGTCTGTATCACACTTGAACTTTGAATTTCAAAGCCTTCCTGGCTTTAAGGCCAATTCTTTATGTACTGCTTCATGCTTCCTCATATTCATATCATGCTTTTCAATCTACAAAGATCTTTCCGCTACATTCTTACTTGATTTCCACAATAACCTTAAGCAACAACAGTATTATAATCTTTATTTTACAGATGAGGAAATTGAGACTCAGAAAGGTAGAATAGTAGAATTTAAGGGGTTCCAAAGGGCAGTTAGGTGGCATAAGCTCTGGGCATGGAATCAGGAGGACTCATCTTCCTGAGTTCAATTCTGTCCTCAGATACTTACTAGCTATGTGACCCTGGGCAAGTCAGTTAGTCCTGTTTGCCTCAGTTACCTCACCTACAAAATGAGCTGGAGAAGGAAATGGCAAACCACTCCAGTATCTTTGTCAAGAGAATCTCAAATGGGGTTATGAAGAGTTGGACACTACTAAAAATGACTAAACAACATAAAACAAAAAGGGGCTTCCGAAGTCACCATTCCTCAATCTCTGCTGAAATTCCATCCATTTCAGATGCTTTCCTGTGGCTTAAGAAACCACTCTTTTATTTTCCAGTTACATGTAAGGGTAGTTTTCAACATTCATTTTCATAAGATTTAGAGTTCCAAATTTTTCTCCCTCCCTCTCTCCTTCCCTTTCCTCCCCCCTTCACAAGATCGCAATCAGGTTATATATGTACAATCCACAAGTGTTCTTTTTATCAGTTCTTTCTATAGGGGTGCATAGTAAGCTTCCTCATTAGTTCCTTGGGATTGTCTTGGATCATTGCACTGCTGAGAGTAGTTGTCATTCATAGTTGCTCATTGAACAGTACTGCTGTCACTATGCAAAATGTCCTCCCAGCTCTGCTCACTTCACTATACATCGATGTTCATTAGTCTTTCAAGGTTTTTCGGGGATCATCCTGCTCGTCATTTCCTGTAGCACAAGACCATTCCACTACAATCATATAGCACAGCTTTTTCCATCATTCCTCAATTGATGGACATTCCCTTGATTCTCAATTCTTAGCCTCCACCAAGAGTTGCTATAAATATTTTTGTACAATTCCCCCCCCCCCATTTCTCTTTTTCATTATTACTATTGTTAACTGTTTCCCTTCCATCCTATTCCCTTCCCCATGATATTTATTCTATTATCCATCTTCTTTCATCCTATCCCTCTTCAAAAGGAATTTGCTTCTGTCTGTCCCCTCCCCCACTCTGCCCCTCCTTCTTTTGCCCCTCTCTCTTTATCCCCTTCCCCTCCTATTTTCCTACAGGGTTAGAGAGATTACTCTACCCAACTGAGTGTGTACATTATTCCCTCCTTGAGCCAATTCTAATGATATTGAGGTCTTTGAGCCAATTCTGATGAGTGTTAGGCTCATTTACTGCCCAGATTAAACAGATTACTCCACCCAGTTGGGTGTGTCTGTTAGTCCCTCCTTGAGGCAGCTCTGAAGAGTTTAAAGTCTTTGAGCCTTTTCTGATAAGTGTAAAATTCATTTACTGCCCTGTTCCTCTCCCATCTCTTCCCCCACTCCATGAGCCTTTTCCTGTTTCTTTCATGTAGGATTTCACCTCTGCCCTTCCCCCTCCCCCAGTCCACCCCTCAATTTAACCCTAAAGATGTCATCACCCAGCTAAGTGACACAGTGGACAAAGAATCACCCCTGGATCCAGAGGGATCTGAGCCAGAACCCGGCCTCAGACACAAGACAGTTGCCCACTGTATGACCCCAGTTATGTCCCCCAGCTCCAATTTTTTATGATTCTCTAGGGTCTTGTATTTGAAAGTCAAATTTGCCATTCAGTTCAGGTCTTTTCATCACAAATATCTGAAAGTTTTCTTTTTCATTAAAGTCCCATTTTTTCCTCTGAAAGATTATGCTGAGTTTTGCTGGGTAGGTGGTTCTTGGTTGTAATCCCATTTCCTTTGCCTTTTGGAATATCATATTCCATGCCCTCCATGTAGAAGCTGCTAGATCTTGTGCTATCCTGACTGGGGCTCCACAGTACTTGAATTCTTTCTTTTTGGCAGCTTGCAATATTTTCTCCTTGACCTGAGAGCTTTGGAATTTGGCTATAATATTCCTAGGAGTTTTCCTTTTGGGATCTCTTTCTTGAGGTGATCAGTGGATTCTTTCAATTTCTATTTTAGCTTCTTCTTCTGGAATTTCAGGGCAATTTTCTCTGAGAATATCTTGGAAGATGGTGTCTAAGCTCTTTCCTTGATCATGGTTTTCAGGTAGACCAATAATTTTCAAATTATCTCTCCTGGATCTATTTTCCAGGTCGGCAGTCTTTCCCAGAAGATATTTCACATTGCCCTCTATTTTTTTATTCATTTGGATTTGCTTTATTGTGTCTTGGTTTCTCATAAAGTCACTGGCTTCCATTTGTTCAACCCTCATTCTTAGGCAATTATTTTCATCAGAGAGCTTTTGTACCTCCTTTTCCATTTGGCCAGTTTGACTTTTCAAGCTGTTGACTTTTTTCTCAAGTCTTTCCTGCACCACCCTCATTTCTCTTACCATTTTTTCCCTCTATCTAACTTTATCTTCAAAGTCCTTTTTGAGCATCTCTATGGCCTGAGACCAATTTGTATTTTTCTTGGAAGCTTTAGATATAGGGGCCCTGATGTTGACATCTTCCTCTGAGGGTGCCCCTTGGTCTTCCTTGTTACTGAAGAAACTTTCTATGGTCCTCACCTTTCTCTGTCGGCTCATCTTGCCTTTCTTTTACTTGACTTTTAGGTCCTTAAAGTGGGGCACTGTTTCCAGGCTGCAGTATCCCAAGCTTAAGAAGTCCCAGGTGGTATGATTTAAGGAGAATCAGGTTCTTTCCTCACCCGGCCTGCTTCCTGGTCCTAGATGACCCCAGACCAACTTGCCAATCAACCAGCTTTGTGTGTTGTGGTTGTCAGCTTGGAGGAGCCTGTGCCCCTCCCACACCTGGGCCACTGCTACTTGAGCCTACCTCCTGGTTCTCAGCAGGGGTGTAAAATCCAAGTTCTGCCTTAGCACCAGCATAGACCCCTGTAGTCTCCCCCCTGCCCAGGGCTCAGCCCACTCACCAGACTGTGAACTTAATTCCAGACAACACTGGCGCTTCAGCTGATTCAGAGGCTCTGGGGGTCTGCTTCTCCGGTGAGGCCTTCCTGGGACTAGATCTGTGTCAGGGTGACTGTGGGGTTGGGCTCTACTCCGGTGTTAGCACAGCAGCTCCCTCCTTCTGACCTTCCAAGTTGTTCTTGAAACCACTCTTTTAAACTACAAACACCTCTGGAAAGTTTAGTTCATCAAACCAGCTAGTGTGTTATCATTCATCCCTTAGTAGAAATTGTTTAACCAGCTTGCTTTCTTCCCATTCAATAATTTATGTATCAACTAAGAAGCAGTTATTAATTGCCTACTCTTTACCAGGCACTGTTGTAAATTCTGGAAAGCCCAGCAATTAGATGGCTTTGGTTGAGTGGAGAAGGGAGATTGAAGCTTTGGTGGGGGAAAGGGTGTGTCAGGTTTGCATACAGCTTATACTATTGTCTGGGTTCCCAAGAAATGAGAGTGTGATACCTATCACTTTCTTATGAGGCTGTGACCACTCTGGGTGGTTGGAGATGCCTGGGCTTCTGCTGGAAATCCCTCCTACTAGCTATTTATATTTTTCTATCCCATAAAACTATTTCTGTGCATTGTCTATGTATAGCCTGTATATTCTTGCCAAACTGACAGTTTTGCAAAGGGTCAACCCTCCCTCTTACCATATAATTTCTGAGTTATCTCCATCAAAAGCAAATAGTCCATAGTCTATACTTCATAGTTCTGGAGCTGGAAGAACATGGATGTATTTACTGCCTCTATGGTTTCTGGATTCTGACAGAGGGTCTTAGAAAGCAGTTGAAAGAATAATTTTTGTTGTTGTTCAGTCATTTCCAACTCTTTGTGACCCCATTTGGGGTTTTCTTGGATATTGGAGTCGTTTGCCATTTCCTTCTCCAGTTCATTTTACAGATGCGGAAACTGAGGCAAACAGGGTTAAGTGATTTGCCCAGGGTCACACAGCTAGGACATGTCTGAGGCAAGATTTGAACTCAGTGAGATGAGTCATTCTGACTTCGAGGCTTGTACTCTATTAACTATACCACCTAGCTGCTCTTGAAATAATAAGTTTACCTTTAGTGCTGTAAGCAAGGGTGTTCTGGTAAATGTTTAACAACTACCTCCTGTCAACAGGATATACTTTTAAGTATAAATTCTTCCATCACTTCCTTAAGTCTAGACAATAAAAAAAAATAAATGAAGCCCTGATTTGTAGCATTTGCTGATTTCCAAGGTGTAAATGCTCATACTGAAAATTAACAATCGGTCTTGAGAGCCAATTTAAACTGGTTCCAGCACACCCTTGGCTTTAAGGTTTACAAAGTATCCTATATATATATTTTCTTTTGATTCTCAGTCTGGCACAGTGGATAAAGAGCCAACCATGAAGCCTGCCGGATTGAAGTCCCAACTCCGAGGAATACTGATTATGTGGCTTTGGGCAAATCACTTAATCTCTTAGGGCCCTAGGCAACTCTCTAAAACTCTAAATTGTAAATGAGACTGATCTGCCTTGTTAGAATTTCCTCAGGGGCAGCTAGGTGGCCAGTGGATAAAGCACCGGCCCTGGATTCAGGAGTACCTGAGTTCAAATCCGGCCTCAGACACTTAGCACTTACTAGCTGTGTGACCCTGGGCAAGTCACTTAACCCCAATTGCCTCACTAAAAACAAAAAAAACCCAACAACCCCCAAAACAAAAAACAAACCAATAAATTCCTCAATTGGGTATTTTCTCACCTGGGATTTTTTTAATGCCCTACCCATACCTGTACTCATCAAAAGTTCCCAATAGCTGTGACATCACAGATCTAGTTTCTATCCTTTTCATTAAAAAATGAGCTTTTGCTGACTTCCTCTTTGCTAGCACCATCCTGCATCTTGTGGTCATGAATTTTGTTGGTTGAATCCTTCCCATTCACTGAAACAAGGAGAAATAAAGAACTATGTTTTCACTTCATGGTTTCCTCGCATAGAAATGACATCAGCTTGAGGACAAGCAGATTTTCATACTTCAGACTTAAAACTTGCTGCAGACATTTTATTTTGAAATTTGAGGTGGGAAACACAGGGAAGATTCTCTGCCATCTTTTCTCTGAAATACTTTGTAATGAGCATTTAACACCATGACCTCTGCCATCCCCTCACTGTAATAACCTGTTTGTCTTCTAAATAAAGTACTTCTTGTTAGTAAAAAAAAAAAAGACTAGAGATAGGTTTTAGATGGAATCGTGGGCAGAATTTTGGGATTCAGAGTTAGGAAGTTCTGAATTCGAATTTTGCCCCAAGTACTTATTAACTTTGTGACCCTGGGCAAATCATCTAACCTCTCTGTGCCTCAGTTTCCTCATCTATAAAATGGAGATAATAATACACCTACCTTCCAGGCTTGTGAGGTTCAAATGAAATAATACTGTATATGTAAAGTTCCATATCAATATTATATATTAGTAATGAATGTAAATGAGAGAAACAAAGTGATTTGCCTAAAGTCTCTCAATCTGTGTTAGAGCCAGGATTCCAACGGAGGTTTTTTTTTTTTTTTTTACTCCAATTCCAGTGATCTTTCCATTCTGCCTTTCGTAGGAGCTGGGAGGTGTGCTTGCTGCCTGGCATGGTTCTTCCAGCATCTATTACCTAACCTGAGCGAGGCATGGCTGTTTTCAGGGAAGAGGCTGCATAGCTTAATGACACATAAGGGATTAGCTGCATTTCGCCCTGTGTGTGCAGCGCAGATGGTTGGTTTCAAACAGGCTTTCATGTAAGGCATCAAAGAGCTTCCCAGTATACTCTGTCCAGCTTCTGTAGCTGATCAATGTTAAGAAGAGAGCCTGGTGATTAGATGGCAGAGCCCATCCTGTGGTGTCCGCAGGGTGGGGTTCTCAGCGATCATTTTGGCATCTCTGATAGAAGAATGGCACTGGATTAGATTTAAATTCAAAAGGCTACAGAAAGAGGAAGAAAGGGGGCGGGGGCAGGGGAGGAACAACCCAACAACTCAAGATTGGGATCTGAAATTATGGCAGAGATGGATCGTGTGGTTGGCTGTGTGTGCTCTCTCAGCCATTCCCAGAGTTGAATGTTTAATTGCATCAGTCTTGTGTTCATGTCCAGAGAAATGCAAACTCCTGGATGATTTCGGGCCACACCAAGTTTGAGATTAGGATGGCTCTCTGGATCAGTGCCCTTGGAGTTCTGGGGCACGGTCTGCTGCCTCCTAAGTATTTCATGTTTCCATTTAAACATCATGACTGAGGGGGCAGCTAGATGGCGCAGTGGTTAAAGCACCGGCCCTGGAGTCAGGAGGACTTGAGTTCAAATCCAACCTCAGACACTTGACACTTACTAGCTGTGTGACCCTGGGCAAGTCACTTAACCCCAATTGCTTCACTAAAAAAAAAACAAAAAACAAATAAACACCATGACTGGATGCCTAGTCCTTGAGAAATGGATCTGACTGTACCTTAGCAACAATATTCTCCTGAAGATGGGGTCAAGTGCTTTAGGACAGTGAGTGTGTCCTCTAAGTGGTGTACAGTCTAGGCTGTTGCAGTAACAGTATTGGTCTGGAGCAGAGGCATCAAACAGGCAACCTTAAGGCCCTTTGGCCAGAACCTCCTCCTCCTCCTTCTTCTTCCTCTCCTCCTCTTCCTTACCATTACCACCACCATCATCTTCCTCTTCCTCCTGCTCCTGCCGCTGCTTCTCCCCTGTTTCCTTGGAGCGGACCATCCTGAGAAGACCCCCGGACTCGCCAGTCAAGACTGAAAACAAAGACCATGTTAATTTGAAGGTGGCAGGGCAAGACGGTTGGGTGGTGCAATTTAAGATTAAGAGGCACACACCACTTAGTAAACTAATGAAAGCCTATTGTGAACGACTGAGTTTGTCAATGAGGGAGATCAGATTCCGGTTTGATGGGCAACCAATCAATGAAACAGACACACCTGCACAGTTGGAAATGGAGGATGAAGATACAATTGATGTATTTCAGCAGCAGACAGGTGGTGTTTACTAAAAAGAGAACCTGCAACTCTACTCCAGAACTGTGCTCCCAAGGAAAACAATACATTCACAATTAGAAAACCAAGATTTGGTTCATCTACATCCTGACTGATTCCCTTCCCCCATTCCTTTATTGTACATAAAGTAACTGGTGTATGTGAAAAAATGTAATTGGAAGATATTTAACAAAATACGTAAAAATGCAATAGAACACAGACAATGTTAATATGTGGTTTTCTAAGTCAATATGTAGCCCCTCAGGAATCTTATGTGGAGTTTAATGGCACCTGTTTCTAACTGAGGTTGATACCGCTGAATGTCTTAACTAGCCTAGGCCACAGAGGCAGTCTCAGTTTCATGATTTGTAATAGTTCTTGTGTCTATATGTATATTAGCTCACCTGGATTCCTAGAATCATTTCTTCCTCTGCTTGCACAACTCAGGTGTCTTACACATCGAATGCCAGTCCAATAACTCCCGATTCCTCTGATGAGAATGACCAAGCATTGATGCCTATTCACAATTGGTCACATTATAATCTTTAATTCTTTTTAGTCCATTACTTAAAGCTATGAACTAATTGGCATAAGAATTGTGATTGGAGTGTGTGTGTGTGTGTGTGTGTGTGTGTGTGTGTGTGTGTGTGGTGACTTATGTTGATTGGAACTACAAAAAACTAGCACTGAAAGTCACTGCCTTGGGTCATTTCAGCCTGGAAGTCAGACCTCAGCTGGGCCAAGCAACGTCCTTGTTGGTGAATGCTTGGGTGCCATCTGTGCCATTGAATAACCCAGAGGTCGGGAGTCCTGTGATGACAATGTAGATTTTATCATTCTCACCTCTTAAGCTTTTCCTAAAAAAACAACTTGATTTGAGCTGCAGGTAGTGAGTGTGTCAGGATCATCCTTAGCTCAAAGACAGCTGAGGAGTATCAGCCCAATTCATACACGAAAAAGATGAGGTCCATCTATTCTTTTGTTTCTTGGACTAATTAGCAGCTTGTTTACTTCTAATATCCTTCAAAGGTGTTTCATTCATAGCAGAAAGTAGGGTAAGTGATGTTTAGCTTGGCTGGAATGGTACACAGCTTAATTCACTCAACATGTATTTAATAATAGCTAACATTTATATGAAACCTTAATGGTTTAAGTGCTTTACCTATATAATCTCATGTTATCCATTTCCATCCTGTGAAGTAGGTGCTATTGTTATCTCCATTTTATAGATGAGGAGAATGAGTCAGAGAGAGCTTAAGTTACTGCCACACAGCTGGTGTCTGAGGCTGAATTTGACTTGAGTCTTCCAGATTCCAAGTCTAGCATTCTTTATGCATGTAAGGAAGGCATCTTGCTATTGTTCAGTGTTTTTTTTACCCCCCCCCCCCCCAATTATGTTTGACTCTTCATGACCCCATTTGGGTTTTTCTTGGCAAAGATACTGGAGTGGTTTGCCATTTCCTTCTCCAGCTCATTTTACAGATGAGGAAATTGAGGCAAGAAGAGTTAAATGACTTGCCCTGAGTCACACAGCTAGTAAGTATCTGAGGCCAGATTTGAACTCAGGAAGACATTTTCTTGACTCTAGACCTGGCACTCTATCCATTTTATCAACTAGCTATCCCTGAGTGGAGATACAAATATGAATAAACTATATCCTTTGCTATCTACATCCAGAAAAAGAACTATGGAATCTGAATGCGGATTGAAGTATACGATTTTCACTTTATTTGCTGTTTTTTTCTTTTCTGTGGTCTTTCTCTTTTGTTATGATTCTTCTTTTACAACATGACAAATATGGCAATATGTATAACATGATTGTACATATATAACATATCTGATTGCTTATCATCTTGGGAAGGAGGGAGGGAAGGGAAGGAGGAAGAAAAATTTGGAACTCAAAAATCTTACAAAAATGAATGTTGAAAATCTCTACATGTAATGGGAAAATAAAATAAAATACTACCAGAAAAAAGATATATCCTTATCTTTAAGGAGCTTATAGACTATTAGGGAACATAAGACTTGTACACAGATACAGAGAATACAAATTAGAATATTATTGATTCACTAGCTTGTTAATGGGATGCTACCTTCCTAACCCATTTTGGATGGATGATGACATTCCATTATGTCAAATATTTTTCATGTTCTTATTGATAACACATTCCTGTGTTATCAGGCAGTAAAATCTCCCTTTAAATAGGTTAAAAAAGTAGAATGGCCGTCTTGTGAAGTAATGGGGTTACCCTCCCAAGAGGGAATTCAGGCAGAGGATGGACAGCTGTTTGTGGGGAATGTTGTAGGGAGGAATTCTTTTCCCAAGTGCAGTTGGAATAATGTCCTTTGAGATCCCTTCCAAGTCTGTGATGTTCTGAGGTACCATGGTTCGGGGAGCAAGGATGCACCCAGGGAACCTGGGTTCTCGTTCTGTTCCTGTCATTAATTTGCTTTGCTTTTGGCAAGTCATTTACCTGTCTAAACTTCAGTTTCTTCATCTCTAAAATGAGGGAATTCGGATGATATCTAATGTGCCCATATTTTAAAGTTATTCTCCCGCTGTTGTGTATCGAAGTACTAGACACATAACAGCCGTTCTAGAAATGTTTTGTTGACTGGTTGGTTTTTGCAAGGGGGTGGTCCTTGGAAGTCAAAGGGGAGAAGTTTCTGAATCAGACCTTTCCAGGCTATTTCCCAAACAAGGTGAGAACACACTCTTCCCTTTATTAGCATCTTCATCTATTACCCATGGAGTCTGTAGGGGGAAAAAAAATCCCAAGTTTTGGGCATGATTGATCTTGTTTTAAAAAACCACTGGAGTGATAAAAATTAATCAGCCGCTGTTTCCTTGTCATTAACACCTTCCTTTTCCCCAGTTTCTTCTTTTTTTTTTTTTATTTGAGGAGGGGTAAGAATGGGGGCTTATCTTCAGTGGAAAAAAAGAGAGAGAGCGTAACGAAGAAATACAGAGACGAGTGGAGAGACAAGGAGACAGGGAGAGAGACACAAGAGACAGAAAGTGAGACAGAGCGAGACAGAGACGAACACACAGAGACACCCAGGCGCCCAGATCCCAATTCTGGCAATATTTGCCCCCATTCCCCTGATTTGCGGATCCCTTTTCTAGAACTTGTGTATGTGTGTGTGTGTGTGTGTGTGTGTGTGTGTGTGTTTGTTTTTTTTTAAAGAAGTGGAATGAACCTTGGGGGGCCCTAGGGAGCGCGATACACCCAGCAGCTGTTAATGATGCCTTTGATAGCGGCCGGGGCAAAGAGGCTGCTCCTGGATTTCTTTTCTGTATCCAGACTGCCCGCGGTGTATTTAAGCTGATTGTCTTTGCCCTGGGGGGGTTACTCTGCCGTGTTTCTAAACCGAGGCACCGAGAGCACCTTGTGTGACAAACAAGGCTCATTAGCATAGCTCGGCAATTAAACCCCCCTAGCAGTCTGTTGTCGGGAGATAAAGAACTCCCAATTTATGGCCCAGTTGACTTTCGCTGGAGATGAATCAGCTGACAGCTTGGAGAGGCTGCGCTTCCTAGGTCTCGGGAGTACAGCTGTTGGGGAGGGGGAGAGAGGCTGGCAAATGTGACTTTTCCGCAGACTATCCAAGGGTATTAACACTAACTAATTAGCAGGGAGAAGCCAGAGGCGATGGGGCTTCCAGAGTGTGGGAACCTCAGCGGGCCTCAAACAGCTGGGGTGTGCTCAGGCCTTCCTCCTGCTGAAAGCTTCAAGCCTCCTGGAACTCAGCCCTCGGCCTCCCTCAGCTGAGGCTACTGATTCGGATCTGAAATTGCAAATGCTATTTCTCTTATTGGAGGCTTCGGTGTTTTTTTTTTTTATTGCGATTTGACAATAGTTCAGAAGACAGCCCGTTTGCATGGGGGCGAAACCAGAAAGAAGAGGCTAGGGAGAAAAAGACGTAAAGAAAAAGACTAGCCCATCCTCAGCTGGCTACTCCCTTCTGCTTCTCCCTGACCCTTCGCTTCTCTCCTCTTTTGTTGTTTACCTCCGGGCCATCTTGCTGTATTCAGGCAAGGAGAAATGCCTCGCATTTCAGTGAAAAACATCGTGTCCAAGTAGAGGATCAACCAATCATTTATTTATTAAGCACCTGCTGTGTGTAAGGCTAGAGAAGAGAACATGGGAAAAAAGCCCGGAGTGGGGGAGGTGTAGTGGTGGGCATGACGTTCCTGGATGTCTGCTCAGTATGAGTAAATAGTGTAATGCTGCCTCTTCACACTCCTGCTGCATCCTGTCACGCCAGACCACATCTAGGATACTCTCTTCAGTTCTGGGCGCCATATTGTAGTCAGGACGTTAACAAGTTGGAGAATGTGGACAGGAGGGTGGAGAGGATGGTGAAACCATCCCCCATTAAGTTGACAGAACTAGGGGTGTTTTGCCTGAAGAATCGAGGACTCGGGGAACATGATCACCACCTTCAAATATCTGAAGGGTTGTTCTATGGAAGAGGTACCATAGAACATTGCTTTGGGAAGGCAGAAGTCGGGCCAAAGTCATAAAGCAGGGAGATTCCAAGTCCATATGAAGAACATTTTATTAACTAGAGAGGTTGAAAGAATGGGATGGGTTCCCTGGGGTTGGTAGTAACTTCCCAGTCATTGAGAGTGTACAAGTGGAGACTGGACGACTTAGCGAGGGTGTTGTAATTTGTGACTCAGTCACATTCTGTATTATTGTGAGCCTGCCTTATTTAAGTCACCCTGCTTAGCGCTTGGAGATACAAAGACAAAATACAAAACCATACCTGACCTCAAAGAGATTACATTACAGGGGAGATGAATATATATTAATATATGTATATGCACACATGGATAGTATACCCATTTATACATATACACACATATACATAAATACATACCTATAAATATAAAAATAAATACAAAGTTATATAACCATTTTAGAGAGAAGAGAGCGCTAGGGATCCGAAAAAGCTGTATGAACAAAGGGCCACCTGAGCTTTGCTTTTTTTTTTTTTGGTGGGGCAGTGGGGGTTAAGGGACTTGCCCAGGGTCACACAACTAGTAAGTGTCAAGTGTCTGAGGCTGGATTTGAACTCAGGTCCTCCTGACTCTAGGACCCGTGCTCTATCCACAGTGCCACCTAGCTTCAGATTCTTGAGGCAGAAATTTGGTTGTTCAGTCCTGTCATACTCTTTGTGACCCCATTTGGAGATTTCTTGGCCAAGATACTGGAGTGGTTTGTCATTTCCTTCTCCAGCTCATTTTACAGATGAGCAACCTGAGGTAAACTGGGTGAAATGATTTTCCCAGGGTCACACAGCTAGTAAGTGTCTGAGGTAAAATTTGAACTCAGGTCTTCCTGACTCCATGTCTGGATCTGTATCCACTGTGCCACGTAGTTGCCCTTGAGGAAGAGATACAGAGGGCTTAATTGCATTTGATACAGAGGAGCTAATTTCATTCCACACACTGAAGGGTTACTTATACAAGGTGGGAAAGGCAAGAATTGGAATATTGTGTCTTTTTGAAAGAGCACTGTGGGCAGCTAGGTGGCACAGTGGATAAAGCACAGGCCCTGGATTCAGGAGTACCTGAGTTCAAATCTGACCTCAGACACTTGATACTTACTAGCTGTGAGACCTTGGGCAAGTCACTTAACCCCCATTGCCCTGCCAAAAAAGAAAGAAAGAAAGAAAGAAAATGGAAAGAGCATTGGATTTAAGAGGCAGGAGACCCACCTGGGTTTAAATCCCAGATTATTAGCTTTATGACCTCAGTCAAGTCACAGTTTCTGTTAGCCTCAGTTTCCTTATCTGTAAAATGGGGGTAATAATACCAGTACTACCCACCTGGATTCAAATCCTGGCCCTGCTATCCTTACCATTTGTTCAACTTTGAATGAGTCACTTCCTCTTTTTGATCCCCTAATGAAGTGATTTTAGACCAGCTGACCTCTGAGGTCTCTTCCAACTTCATATCTATGATCCTGTGACTTTATGAGTGGTTGTGAAGCAGTTTTGGAAATCACCAAGTGTGATATGTGAGCTATTAATTAAATAGGAAAACTTATTTAGTTCTCCATATTTTCTACCTTTGATGAACAGGACTCACCAGCTGTTGGAAAGAGGACATTAATATTCTGAGTTGCTGCATCAGTGCTCAAGGGCAGGTGTGTGGGATGGGTGGGAGGTGGAAGATGAGCCAGGATGGGGAAGAAGAGAACTGGTGACTCATTCCTAGAGTTTTCTTATTGTGAAGGAGCTGCCTAGATGTGAGTTAATGGAAAGACAATGAGAGCTTGCTAGGCTCTCACAGTGGAGTTGCCCTTTTGTCCTCACATACACCACGTAGGTGGTCTCCCTTGCTCAGGTATTTCTTAGCAGTTCTGTGAGGAGGGACTAACTTATAGGAGGAAGCACAGGTGGGCAGGCAGCCCCTGTCTGCTGACTTGGGTATACCTTATTTCCCTAGCTGGGGATTCTGAACACAGGAAACTTAATAAATTGTTCTAGGAAAGATAAAGGGAAGCCATGTATTGATCAGAGGAAATTTGTGAATTTAATGGGAATGTAGGCAATTAAGGAGATTAGTTTTTAATTGGAAAAGGCAAAATGGAGAAAAAACAGCTTGTCAGCCTCAAAAAACCAACGACACCCAACCCTGCCGGCGGCACCTACCACAAGTTCATGACCATGATGCCAATTGCAGACCTTCATTCTTGTTTTCATCCTAATCTCAGAGTGATTTTGCTGATGCGAAGGGTTTTTGTTTTTATTCTACCAGAAAGATAGAATGAGAACTTTCCAAGTTAACACTTTTTATTTATGTAAAGAAATTTTCACTTCAGTGAAACACCTTTGATTGAGACTTGAACTGTGGGGCATCCCTTTGGTATGAGGGGACAAGCTTTTAAGAGTAATAATAAGAAAAAGCATCAACTTAACTAAGTGTAGTGAGGGCTGAAGAAAAATGTTTACTGAGTGTTTTTGAAGATTTCCCCAACACAACTGTAAACTTCTGGAGGACAAGAACCATGTCTTGTATTTCTTTTCATCTCACATAGCACCATGAAATGTACAAGATGCTCACGAATATTTGTTGGTTGATTCAATTCAATTTCCCAGGGTCACAAATTTCCTGTTATTGAGGGCATGACCATTTTTCCTGTCATCCAGATTTATAACCACAGAGTTAGTCATCTCTGTCTCTTTCCCTTTCCTCACTCCTTTTTTTCTCCTCCTACCTTCCATATTCAGTCAGTTGTTCTCTCTCTCTTTTTTGGGGGGGGGCAATGAGGGTTAAGTGACTTGCCCAGGGTCATACAGCTAGTGTCAAGTGTTTGAGGCCAGATTTGAACTCAGGTCCTCCTGAATCCAGGGCTGGTGCTTTATCCACTGCGCCATCTAGCTATTGAGTTTTTATTTATTTTGTGAAACATTTCCCAATTACATTTTTTAAAATAGAATTTTATTTTCCAAAATATATGTAAAAACAATTTTAACATCAGTTTTTAAAAACTCTGTGTTCCAACTTCTCTTCCTCCCTCCATTCCCACCCCCTACCCAAAAGAACTCAAGCAATTCAAAGTAAGTTATACATGAGTAGTCATGGAAAAATTCCTATATTAGCTAGTTGTGAGAGAAAACAGTTACATTTGTCAGTTGTTCTCAATAAAAATAGGGAAGTTTGGAAGAGGGGAAAGTTGATGAAGTCCATTTTTGACATATTATACTTAACATGCCAAAGGGAAATCCAGGTGAAGACATCCAGTAGGTGGTTAGAGAGGTAGCAGGACAATTACATCTGGTAATATGGTTCAGAATTCAACTGAATTATAGAATCACAGTCTTTGAGAGTTGGAAGGGACTTTAATAGCCATATAGTGCATTATAACATACCCAACAAGTGGCCATCCTGTCTCTGTTTGAAGACCTCTAAGGCAGGGCTAACTGTTCCATTTGTGAGTCAGGAAGCTCAAATTAATAAGCACCCTCCTATTTTTCAAAAATTTTTAAATGATGCGACTGTTTATATTTTGTGATGCATCCATTTGGAACTTATTGTGGTATATGGTATAAAGTGCTGGTCTAAACCTAATTTTTTTTCTTCAAACCACTTTCCAGTTTTTCCAGAAATTCTTGTGGAATCCCCAAGACTCCTTCTCCAAGTGGTTTATGTCCTTTTGTTTATCAAACAAGCTACTATTTTTTTTTTTTGCTTCTGATCAACTTATGTAGTTTATCCTACTTTTCTATTTATAAATTTTGTTAGCCAGTGCAAAAAGCTTTGATGATTACTGCTTTATAATATGGCTTGAGGTCTGAAAACAGTGTTCCTCCCCTTCCTACTTTTTTGTTATTATTTCTCAGGAATCTAGATATTTTGTTCCAAGTGAAATTTGTTATTTTGTCTAGATTTATAAAGTAGTCCCTTGATAACTTGATTTGTATAGCACTAAATCCATCAATTAATTTAGGTATCACCATCATCACCACCACCATCATCATCTTGGTGTGGCCCAACTTTGAATAATGAATATGGCTACAATTGTTTCTTTTCTATTATTTCTGTAAAGAACCTTTAAAAATTATGGTTATATATCTTGAGTGTGTCTTGGTAAATTAACTCCAAAATAGTTTCTGCATTTTAAAGGGTTTTTTTTTGTTTTTAGTGAGGCAATTGGGGTTAAGTGACTTGCCCAGGGTCACACAGCTAGTAAGTGTTAAATGTCTGAGGCTGGATTTGAACTCAGGTACTCCTGACTCCAGGGCCAGTGCTCTATCCACTATGCCACCTAGCTGCCCCAAGTTTTTGTTTTTTAAACAAGATTTCTTCTTCCAGCATTTTCATCTTTTTTTAAATACTGCTATACAGAAATACTTTCTACCTACTTTAAGTATAGTAAAAATAACCTACTCATTTAACGTGTATTTACTAAGTGATGTCTAGGCCAGGAACAGTCCTGGGCCATGGAGAGACAAAGACAATGATGAAATGGTAGAAAGGACACTGGACCTGGTGTTAAAGAATGTGGGTTCTAATACTTCCTTTGCCACTTAGTACCTATGTGAAATCTTGGAAACTATGAATTCCTATAGTCTTCATAACCTGTATCACACAATTTAGCATTTACTGTATACTTTGTTTTTTCCTTTTAGCCTATTTAATTTTTTAAAATTATTAAAAAAAATTTATTGTGGGGCAATGAGGGTTAAGTGACTTGCCCAGGGTCACACAGCTAGTAAGTGTCAAGTGTCTGAGGCCAGATTTGAACTCAGGTCCTCCTGAATCCAGGGCTGGTGCTTTATCCACTGCACCACCTAGCTGCCCCCTAGCCTATTTCTTTTTATTATTCTATATATTTCTTTGTAATGTTTTTGATTTTGTGGTGGGAAGGGGCAAGCCTACTTCATTTCTCTGGACTTCAGTTTCTTCATCTATAAAATAAGGGAATGTATATGAATCAGATTGTCCCTAAGATCCTTGTTCACTCTAAGATTCTGTTTCTCAAAACTGTCTGAACAGTTCTACTTCTGTGCCATTAACCTAATGATTTCAAGGACAGAAAGAAAAAAGACCCATCAGCACAACAATATTCAAAACTGTTTTATTTATAATAGCAAAGAACTGGAAACAACCTCTCTACCCACCAAATGACCTGAGAATGGCTGAATAGGTTATAGTATATTAATGCGCTGAGATATTGCAATGCCAGAAAAAAAGGTAAATATGAAGAATACAAGGAAATATAGAAATATTTATATGAAGCAATGTAAATTGAGATAATCAGAACCAGAACAACACAGACATCAACTGCAATTACAGAAAACAGAACAAAGCTAAAGGTAATGGGATTTCTGAAGGGATGGAAAACAATACATAGGAAAGACAGTGTTTTGGGTTGTCTGATCTGCTTATTAATTTATTTGGTTCTACTCTGTTACAACACATGATGTGAGAAGTTTAGGATTTTATGTATGATTTTAGTCCTTATTTTGATGTTTATTAGGTCATTTGCATTTATTGATGATTACTCAGTTTGGGTTTTTTGTTTTTGTTTTGTTTTTTTAGTGAGGCAATTGGGGTTAAGTGACTTCCCCAGGGTCACACAGCTAGTAAGTGTTAAGTGTCTGAGGGCGGATTTGAACTCAGGTACTCCTGACTCCAGGGCCGGTGCTCTATCCACTGCGCCACCTAGCTGCCCCTACTCAGTTTGTCATAAAAATATTTTAAGGAATTCTATACTGTATTTTTACTCTGTCTTTTAAAAATTCCAGACATGCTTTTTATGTTTATTTTTAATGTTTTATAGATTTCCCCCTCACCGACGTCATTTTCCAATGATCTCTAGCCACCAACAGAACACTTCTTTCTAACAACAACAACAAAAAAAATGCAGTTAAGCAAAACAAATCAACATATTGTCCACATCTGAAAATGTACTCAGCATTACACTTTTGGTCCATTACCTCTCAATTGAGAGAGGCCGTAGGTTTGCTTTGAGGCCAGTCCTCTGAAGTCACAATTGGTCACTGCTTTGATCAGAATTCTGAGGCCTTACAATGTTGTTTTCCTTTTCATTATTGTGGTAATCATTTACACTGTTTTTTTATGATTCAGTTTTTATGTGGATTTCCCATCTCCGAATCTTATCCTTTTGTCTCCCATACAGTGGAAATTCCCATACAGTAGGAGTTCAATAAATACTTAAAATGGTGGCCTCTTCCTACCATAAAGACAAGCCTCATGCACTTCTTTGAGTTAGGGCTTGGATCTGTGATGTCATTGGCATTGATAGCTTCCACATGAGGATAACTCCTACCAATAAAACTTGACACCTTCTTTGCGACTTACTGTCTTAGACAGTTCCCTAAGATAATGAGAAGTTAAGTGAGTTGTCCCGGGTTATACAACCAGTATATGTATCCAAGGTGGGACTTGAACTCAGGTCTTGCTGACTTGCAGAACAGTGTTCTATTAATTATAGCGTGCGGCCTCTAATATGTATTCCATACAAACCAATTTTAATTTTCACATTCGACAGTGGCACAGGAATGGAATAAATGGCTTTTCAGTACAAAAGAGGCTCTTAACCTATTTTTGTATCGTGGAACCCTTTGTCACTCTGGTGAAATGCTGGTGACCCTTTCTCAGAATAATGTTTAAATAATAATATAATAAATAATAATGAATAAAATAAAATACATAGGATTACAAAAGAAACCAAAGATTAGTGAAAATTAAAGTGTATTTTTCCCCATCCAAGTTCATAGACTCCCTGAAATATACCTACAGGTTATTAATTCCTGTGTTAGAAGCACAGTTCCAAAAAGTCCACAGAAAGAATACTGAAAATTTTGAGGGATGTTCGAAAGGCCTTATTTATTAGGAATAAGTATAAACTAATTGTTACTGGCCTTGGCTTTTTCCAGCTTGTGTTCTATCCCATCAGAGATTTTCCCTGAGAAAATGAAAGCCACATAGACTTGTCCTGTAGACTGCCCAGGGACCTCATGTGGGGAAAATTGTTTGGCTCTCTCATTGGCAGGCATCATAGCCCACCTGCTTCTAATTGTGCACACATATCACCTGTGCTGCTGATTTGCACCTGCAGTTGGCAAATTGGCCACAGGGTGTCCAATAGCAGAGCTGGGCTCCAGTTTGGTTGGGCTTAATTAGTAGTGCACAGACGGTTGCACCTGCAGCTAATTATGGGTGCAAAACAGGCTGCATGGAGGAAGATTGGCTTTGCACTGTATTTAAGTGGCCTCAACCTGGAAGGTTTTATTGATTAGCATCCTCATTGGCAAGACCTCCCCAATGGTGTCTATGGAGCTCTATGCTTTTGGCTCAGAAAGACACATGCTTAGAAGATGGTGCTTATGACAGACCCACACCTAGAAGCCCCAAGAGAGTTGTGGGAAAATGCCAGGTTCCCATATTGTTCTGTATTTTAAGTAGGACACTTTCGGTGGCACAGTGGATAGAGCACTGGCCCTGGATTCAGGAGGAACTGAGTTCAAATCTGACCTCAGACACTTCACACTTACTAGCTGTGTGACCCTGGCCAAGTCACTTAACCCTCATTGCACCTAAAAAAAATTAAAATTAAAATTAAAACTATACTGTGACGCAATTTAGTACAGGGTACCTGTTAATTATTTATAAGCACACCTTGACTGGACCGACAGAGTCCCTGTGGTACTTTTCAGGCAGATGGTGGATTACTGGCAAAGGGACAGCAGCTGCTTAGACTGTAGTATGGCTACTTAGCTGTAGTTCATCAAGGACTATGCATAACTGACCTTGGTGTTCATGGCAGAAGGCTGGCCATGAGATTTCTGTTCTCCTCCCTTCTTTTTCTTCACTACTTGGAACTTCATTCAACATTCTCTCCTAGAGTAAGCAGAAACTTTGGGGTTTTGGTATCAGAGGTATTTGTTTAAAATATATTTGCTGCCTTTGAAACAAACAGTAGGAAGGAGATCAGTCTTCTTGTTCATCCTTAGGGACAGGGTCATAAATGTGGAGGTCAAAAGTATTGTAGAATCAACTGAGTTGAACATTTACAGGCTATTCACAGAGCCTGTCTCTGGGGACAGATCCCAAACCTACTGATGTGCAGAGGATAGAGCTGCATTTGAATGCCTTTAGCCATAAGTCAATAATAGGATCATATAGTTCAGACTGGAGACCATTAAGTCCAGTTGAGGAAACTGAGGTCCAAAGAGTTTAAGTGATTTGCCCAACATCATGTAGATTGCAGAGACCATTTTAAACCCATGACTTCTTATTCCAAATCCAGTACTCATTCCTCTATGCTATGTTCCCACAGTGCAGTATCTTTACTTAAATCACTGCGAATCCTTGACCCAGAATCAAGGTGAAATTCTACTCCTTTAGAACTATCATAAGGGATAGGGGAGGAAGCCACGCTGGGAGTGGTCTGCTATCTTTTCCTGAGGTATGCATCTAGGATGTGCCAGAAGACCTCTCGCTGTTGTCAAGTCTGGAGATCACTTGGCATTTCTGGTGATTCCTGGGAAAGAATGAAACTACCAAAAGGAATATAGAAAAAATTGCTGAGAATTTTCAACTCCTGGGTAAGGAACTGAAGACCTTAGGGGCAAAGGTGAAGTTTTCAGTCCTACTACTGTTTGAAGGTAGGGATTTCAAAAAGAGAAAGATGAATTTGGGAAAGGAACATCTGAGGAAGGTTTTAAAATGGAATTTGGATTTCTGAACTGTGGCTTAAAACAAATCATGGGGGTTTTGGTTAGGAATGAGGGGGTCTGGTAAAAATAATGTGCTGCAAATCTATTTAAATGATTTAAAAAGTGATAATGGGGTGGGACAGTACAGTAGGAAAGGAAAAAAAAAACTGCCCTCATATATTGGCCAATCAAGATGCCACGGAGAATAGAAAGTACAACATAGATTATCAGCAAAGAGGACAAGAAATTCATAGGAGATGATCTTTTTTTTTTTTTTTAATTTTAGCAGGGCAATGGGGGTTAAGTGACTTGCCCAGGGTCACACAGCTAGTAAGTGTCTAAAGGCTGGATTTAAACTCAGGTACTCCTGAATCCAGGGCCGGTGCTTTATCCACTGCGCCACCTAGCTGCCCCCTAGGAGATGATCTTTAAAAAAATTTTTTTTAATGGGGCAATGAGGGTTAAGTGACTTGCCCAGGGTCACACAGCTAGAAATTGTCAAGTGTCTAAGACTGAATTTGAACTCAGGTCCTTTCTAATGGGGGTGGGGGGGGAAGAGAACATGTAAAAAAAAGAGCTGAGAAGAAGGGGAAAGTGAAGGAGAGGGAGGGAGAGTACCCAAATCGGAGTATTATAGAGAAAGACTGAAGAAGTTAGGAGTGTAATCTGTAGAGGAATGAAGACAAGTCTGGCATGGGCATCCTCCCTAAAATGGAGATTATGAGAAGAACCAGCCAATCAAAGGAAGAGGCAGCAGGAGACAGGTATTTCCCACACGAGGTCCAGGAGTAGGTGAATTTTCATGGTGAAGGACGTTCTGTTGCATAATAGAGAAGGTCTGAAGATTTATGATAGTAGTGATAAAGTAGAAATTAATTTACAGACCACCTGGCCAGAAGGGAGAAATAGATAAGGCATTAGGTAGACAGATTATAAACCTAGCATAGATAAGATATAGTAGAATTGGAGGACTTCTATTTTTGACACAATGGTTAGGATCTTACTCTCTTCCAAAAGCAGAACAGCTGACAGTTTTGAGTTGTCTTATTTGATGTTGCTGTTGTTCAGTTTTGTCTGACTTCATGACCCCATTTGGGGCTTTCTTGGTAAAGATACTAGAATGGTTTGCCATTTTCTTCTCCTGCTCATTTTACAGATGAGAAAACTGAGGCAGAGTTAAGTGACTTGCCCAGGGTCACACAGCTAGTAAGTATCTGAGGCCAGATTTGAACTCAGGAAGATGAGTCTTCGTGACTCTAGACCTGGCACTCTAGCCATTGTGCCACCTAGCTGCCCTTCTTGGAGATCATCTGATTGTATTTTAAACTCTGGCAGGTTCTGTCAAGTTGGGAAGACTTCAGTTTTGGGGCCAGGGACACATTGTATGCCTGCTGTCCAAGTCTAAGTTCAGAGCAGCTTAACACCAGTTTGGCAGCAAGATAATGAATTTTAAAGCCACAGCTCTTAAATACTCTAACAATGATCGGATGGCCATGATCTGCTTTGATGGAAGAAGAGACTTCAATAATTGAAATCACAGATGCTTGAAGCACTGAAGTGCTCTATAGAAGATAGAAGAAAAGGCAGGATGAGGGTCAAAGAATGTCGAAGTCCTATGGAATGGTGTCAGCAATGGTAAAGCTCAGAGTGAATTGAAGATGGTAGTGAATACTAGGGACAGAGATAGAGACTGAACCTATCATATCCTTGGTATACGGTCCTCATCCTCCAGATGAGAAAACTGCCTCTACTGGTGCAGATCCACATCTGCTCTACAACTTAGAGTCTTAAGAGAGAATAAATGAGATTTGCCAAAGTCTGTGTTAGCCAACGTGTGTCAGAGGAGGAACTCAAAGCCAAGTCTTCCTGGCTCCCACGCTAGTTCTCTATCCACTATGAAATGCTATCTTTCTGAATATCAAGGACAACAAAAGGGATTTTTAAAAAAGCTATGTTAGGGTTAAGAGGATAATAAAAAAAGGAACAGGACTGTTCCTGGAAGGGAGTAGGGTCTTGATAATGGGCAATAGAGAAAATACTGACCTATTCATTTTTCTTTTTTTTTTTTCAAACAAAGGAAAATGACATTTGGACTAGGAAGGACAAAAATGGGTATAAGGGAATCAAAACCTAAAAGAAGTCAAGGTAATAAGGTGGCACCCAGCTGTCGACAAGTTCATAGACCCAGATGAACTATATTGCAGGATACTGGAAAACCTTATAAATGTGAATGCTGAGTCAGTAGAACAGTAGAGATGCTTTAGGATTAGTATGATAAATGTCCTAATTTTGGAAAAAGGGAAGAAAGTGAAGTTTTCAAGCTATAATATAGTCAATTTGTTTTTGATTCTAGGGCAGATTCAAGAATGGACTTGTAACCTATAGCCTACCCATCCTTTCCTTATCCTGCAAGACTATGGACCAATTCTGATTTCAAGGACTAAACTGAAAAGGTCATTTTTTTCCTTTGGCTCATTATGGTTTCACTTGAAATTTATTCCACACATATAATTTGTGTTTAGGTTTCCACAGATATGAGTAAGAGGAGTCCCTAGCTCCCATACATGCATTCAAGGTAACATGCATATTGAATACAGGATAGTCTTTGGTTTACCCCACAGAAAAGGCTAAAGTTTCAAAGTAGTGACAGGAAACCCATAAATAGAACCATAAAACCCATAAAGAACTTAATGGACTCAGAGGAACCTATAAACAGATAAAGAAGTCATATAAAGAACTTATAGTAGCTCCCTTTGGATGGCATTGAGTTCCAGGTTGCTATCAGATCAACACTGACATTTTGGTGAACCCCATCATCTCCTACCACAGAGGTGTCAAACAAATGACCCACAGCCTACAATACTGAACCAAATGAAAATGTAATTGGGAAAAATTTAACAAAATAAATAAAAATACAATAAAACATAGATAACATTACATTTTAAAATTAAGTCAATATGCTGCCCTCAGGGATTTTTTGCCCCTCCTCCCCATGAGGGTTAAGTGACTTGGCCAGGGTCACATAGCTAGTAAGTGTCAAGTGTCTGAGACTAGATTTGAACTCAGGTCTTCCTGAATCCAGGGCCAGTGCTTTATCCACTGTGCCACTTAGCTGCCCCACCCTTAGGGATTCTTAGTGGTCTTTGTTTCTATTTGAATTTGACACCTCTTCTATACACAATATGTGGAAGCATATTTAAAGCCTCCTTTTTTTTTCTTCTTTTTCTTCTTTTTTTTTTAATGGGGCAATGGGGTTAAGTGACTTGCCCAGGGTCACACAGCCAGTAAGTGTCAAGTGTCTGAGGCCAGATTTGAACTCAGGAACTCCTGAATCCAGGGCCGGTGCTTTATCCACTGCGCGCCCTAGCCGCCCCTAAAGCCTCCTTTTTAAAAGTTTCTCTAGAAATAGTAAGAAATAATATTTCCCTAGCCTGAAACCCTTTCTAGGCTTTTTCCTTTAGGAAAATGGGTAGAATAAAAGCTAAAACCTTCCCTTAGGGAAAGGGATTAAGGATGAAAACCAAATTTATCTCTTATCTAGATAAGATCCTTGCCTCCTCTTATTTTATTCCCTGAAGTGATTGATGTTAGCATCCACCTTTCTCTATGGATCAAAGGGAGAAGGTCTCTTTGGTTACTGTAGGAGTCCTGTTGATTTCTTGAGAGGAACTGGTACAAGAAAGAATGGGAAGATGACTTTGTTACTCAAATATTTTGGAATGTAAACTAAAACTGTCTTTTAACATATCTTTTCCTTTTTCAAAATTCTTATAAATGTTACATCAAGTCGTCTTGGGGTCAGAGAGTCATTTTGAAGGACTCAGTTAATGTTGTGAAAAGAAATGCTTGACGATGATGTTCATGTTAAACTAAATAAAATTGTTTCTGGTAGACTTGAGCCCAAAATGCAGAGTATGGTATTAATATTTTTTCTTCTGTGGTTTGGACTCCCCAAACAACATTTTAGGCCTGCTGGACATAGAAACCCATTCCCATCCCATTGGACTGACACTATCTGAACAACTCACTCTAAGAGTAGAGATGGCAAGATCCAGATCTCTTCTTTACCTGCCCAAAATGTGGTTTTAAGTCCGACAGCTCCTGTGGCTTTAGAGGATACATGGGCTGTTCTTTCTCTAAAAGGCATGTTGCTTGGGAAATTCCCTTTTCTTTCCTAGACTGTCTGATGTCCAATTTCTCAAATTTATGGGTGCTCTCAAAATAGCCCCTAAGATAGACACTGCTCAAAAGATCTCCCTTCTCCACCATAAGCCTAGATTTTGGGCTCATGCTGCTTTGGAAAGTCTCCTCACTTTTTTTTTTTGTGTGTGTGGGGGCAATGAGGGTTAAGTGACTTGCCTAGGGTCACACAGCTAGTGTCAAGTGTCTGAGGTCGAATTTGAACTCAGGTCCTCCTGAATCCAGGGCTGGTGCTTTCTCCACTTTGTCAGCTAGCTGCCCTGTCCCCCACTTTCTAATTAGCAGATTGATATTATCAAACATTGTCTCTGAATGTCACTCTCAGTCTGAGTGATCAAGTATGTTTATTTCTTCCATCTATTTCTATAGGAACTCTAACATTGCTCTAGCTGCTGCCATTTTGTATGCAAGACTGTTTATTCTCAGTTTTCTGGTCACTGTTCTGTATTCAGAAAGGTAAACAGAAAAGGCAGAAGGGAACTGTGCATTTGAAATCCAGTAACTTTTCTCTCAGGGCATCTGAGGACTACATATTGTCTTGATTAAAAAAAAAAAATAGACTCTACAAACCATAGGTCAGTGAGGTTGACTTTGAGTCCTGGAGAAATTGTAGAATGAATCATTAAAGAGATAATTAGTGAAATATAGAAAAGGAAACAGTGATCATGAAGAGTCTACATCATAAAGAATTTTATGACTTCATCAGGAAGAAATCTTTCTGGATGAATCTTATCTCCTTTTTAAAGTAGTATTATGCTGGTAAATTAGGGGGATGCCCTATAGAGATATTTGATAAACTAATGCGAGTAGGTAGAGTCAGAACTGGTTGAACAACCAGACACAAAGAGAAATCATACATGGATCCACGTCATCCTCGAGGAAGGTCTTAAGTAGAGGAATTTGTTTTTAGCCCCATGCTATTATCAAAGACTTAGATACCACGTTTAACAAACTCTCAAATGAAACAAAACTGGAAGGGCTATTGATAATATAACGAATGACAGAAAGAAGATTCAAATAGATCTTAGGCTGGAACAATAGGCTGAATCTAATGGGATGAAATTTAGCATAAACAAATGTAAAGTCCTATAGTTGGGTTACAAATCAATTTTGTGAGTGTGGGAGTAGTATAGATAATGTTCAGTCATTCAATCCCAGAGTTCTGTGAAGTCTGGAAAACCGGAATAAATAGTGACATGACATTCAAAGAAATTAATGGGGTGTTAGATTGCATTAATAAAAACATAGTCTCCAGAATGTGGAAGGTTCTGCTCTGCTCTGCCTGCATCAAACTATATTTGGAATGTATTAATTTCTGGACACCACATTTTAGAAAGGATCTCGACAAGTAATAACATCTCCAAAGTTAATCAAATTCCTCACAGAAATTACAAACATTGAGATTAGGAACTGATTTCAGAGATCATCTATATCTGAATAGGAATACCCTCTATAATATACCAAACAAATGGTTGTTTAGTGTTTGTTGTTAAGTGCACAAGGGCACTTAACTACAATCCAAGGTGGCTAAGGTGATAGAGGTGGGGAATTTGAGACCATTATGCCATTTGAGAAGCAACTGAGGATGTTTATGGTGGAGTATGGAATCAGTTGGGAATGATAAGCATCTTGAAGTATTTGAAAGGTTGTTATGGTAGAAGATTAGCCTTATTCTCCTTGACCTCAGAGAGTAGAAGTAGGAGAAATGGGTGGGAATTTCAGGGATACAGATTTTGGATCTATGTCAGAAAAGAAACCAACTTCCTAGCAATTAATTAATGTATAAAAGTAGGGTGCCCTGCCTCAGGAGGTGGTGAGCTCCCCATCACTTTATGTCCTTAAATAGAAACTGCAGAATTGTCGGAGATCTATCAGACTAGATGGCTTCTAAAATTCTTTCCAACTTTGAAAGCCTGTGAATCTATGAAATATGACTCTCTAGGGCTTCATGTGATTTTAATCTTGAGATCTTTGAGGTGGGAGTGAATATAGAATGTATTTTGTAACACATAATGCATTTTGAAGCCTTCTTAGAAGTCCTCTCTCCCACTGACATGCCCCAGTACCTGAAATTCTACCATTTGTATTAATTTGTTTGGGTGAAACATTTGTCCTCTCCTTATGATCCTCTTTGTGAGTGCAAATGCCCCTGGAAGGTTGGGGCAAGAGGTAGAATTCATTAAGTCACTAATATGTTAGTGTGAATAACGGACTCTCAGAATTGGAAGGGGTCACTTAGTCTAATTCGTATCTGAACAAGAACAAGTTCTCATCTGGCTTTACCTGAAGAGCTGAAGTGAGAGGGAACCCACTATTTCCCAAGGCATCCCATTCCACTCTTGGGCAGCCCTGATTGTTAGGGAGTATTTCCTTACATCAACCCTAAGTCAATCTCTTTACAAACTTGGGCCTCTGGAGCCAGAGAGAACAAGTATAATTCCTCTCATACATGAAAACCCTTCAGTTACTTGAAGACAGTCCTCATGTGCCACCATTTTATTTTTCTTTTCAAGGTTAGACATTACAATTTCCTTCAACAAACAATTGAACTTGAAGCCTCATCCTGGTTTTCCTAAAATGCCTTTCCAAAAATGTGGTACCCAGAACTGAAGACAGTGTGTGCCAGATGTGGTCTGATCAGCTCAGGGCACAGCTGGTCTTTCACCTCCCTAGGCCTGGATATTTTACCTCTCCTGATGCAGCCCAAGATTTCATTAGCTTTCTTGGCCACCGACAATTCAATTCGACAAAAACTTATTAAGTGTCTATCTTACAGGAAGGCAAGATACTAGGCTGCTGGGGATAAAGACAAAAATAAAATGATTCCTGCTTCCAAGGAGCTCTTTAATCCTCTGGAATGATACAATATGCACATATTAAGTAAATATGCAATATATTACACAGCCACCTAGAGAAATGTCAAGGGGAAGTAAGTAAGGAGGTTCAGAAAAGGTGCAGTGTAGGCAATGGCCTCTAAGCTGATCTGTGCTTGGAAAGAAGCTAGGGATTCTGTGAAACAGAGATGGGAGTGAATGCATTCCAGACTATTGGTGTGAACTCATGGAGATGGAAGATGGAATGCTGTGTACAGGAAACAGCAAGTCAGTTTCACTGGAGTGGAGAATGTTTGGAGAGTGATCTGACATTGGACTGAAAGGCAGGTGGGAGTTAGACTTCTTTATATGCTAGGAAAGGGAAGGGAACATGCATTTAATAAGCACCTATATGCCAGACACTGTACTAAGTGCTCAGCAAATATCTCCTCATTTGAGGACATTGTATTTTATCTTATTTTAGATATTGCATATATGTATGTATTTTATCTTCTTTTCCTCTTAGAGGGAAATCCCCTGAAGATTTCTGAGTAGAGGATGACATGGCTAGGTCTCTGTTTTAGGAATATCAATTTGGCAGTTGTGAAGGGTAGACTGTGGAGGGGGAGAGACTACTGGAGGCGCAAACTAATTAGGAGGCTATTACAACAGCCTTGGACTTAACTATGAGTCCACACATCCAAGCTCTCTCCCTTTCTTCTCTGCAGACACCGAGGGGTTACAATAGCTTTTGAATCCAGTTTTGGTAAGAAAAAAGACTAAATCACCAGCCCTGAGTTTACCAGAAGGACCCAGGAGGATTGTTTCCTCTCCACTTCATTCACTCACTCCCATTCCACCCCAGAAGTCTCTTGGAAAACTGGCCAACTGGCACAGAAAACAGGTGACATCAGCCTTGGGATCTCTTCACAGAAGGTGGGCCCCCTCACAGCAGCCCACCCCTTTGATACCTCCACCACCTCTTCATCAGTAAGGCATCTCCGCTTGCTGATAGAGAGATCAGGACACTACGCCTTCCAAACACAGTCAATACTGAAGGCTTCCTTTACCTCCTCTTAGAAAATTGCCCCCAAGAACCCACATGCACAAAAGTATTTATAGCCGCTTTTTTTGTGGTGGCAAGGAATTGGAAATTGAGGGGATGTCCATCAATTGGGGAAGGGCTGAACAAGTTGTGGTATATGAATGTAATGGAATACTATTGTGCTGTAAGAAACGATGAGCAGGAGGATTTCAGAGAAACCTGGAAGGACTTACATGAACTGATGATGAGTGAAGGGAGCAGAACCAGGAGAACATTGTACACAGTATCAACAACATTGTGTGTTGATCAACTCTGATGGACTTGACTCTTCTCAGCAATACAATGGTCCAAGATAGTTCCAAAGGACTCATGATGGAAAATGGTCTCCAAATCCAGAAAAAAAAGAACTATGGAATCTAGTTGCAGATTGAACCATACTATCTCTATTTTTTCTTTTTTGAGGTTTTTCCTTTTTTCTCTGATTTTTCTTTTACAGCATGACTAATGCAGAAATATGTTTAATGTGATTGTACATATATAACCTATATCGGATTGCTAGCTGTCTTGGGGAGGGGGGAGGGAGAAGAGGGAGGGAGAAAAAATTGAAACTAGAAATCTTATAAAAACAAATTTTGCAAACTATCTCTACATGTAACTGAAAAATAATAAAATACTTTTATAGAAAAAAAGAAAATTGCCCCATTCAGGACATAGACCTCAACACTCTCCCTGGACCCCTCAAGTCCCTGCCCAGCTGTTGACATTGACCCAGGGATCCTGGCACAGTACCTGGGAGTGACATTCACCATTGACCAGGCCCAGAGACCTCCCAGCATCCCTTTATTCTGCTCAAACTCAATACTCCTCCACCCTCCCCCAACTCCCACCCCCACCATAAAAGCACGAGGCCCTGCCCACCCCTCTGAAACCTAATGTAGGACCCCTCCTCAGTGGCACTGAGTCCTACCCACCTGCTGACAGGGATCACAACACACCAAATTATAGATCGCTTCAGTGTGAATTGAGCATGCCACCCTCAAACATGGTTTCCAATCCAAGGCTCCTCTCACCGCCCCCCAAAGTCTCTTAGAAAACAGTCCACTCCACAACACAGATCCCAGCACCAGGCCTGAAAGATTAGTAGTCTTGCCTACCTGATGACCCTACCCACCTAACAAAGACCTCCCCTCAGAAATTTGGAATCCTGCTCACCTGATAGGGTCCCCAAGATGAAGAGCTGACTTAGGTACCAAATTGGAATGAGTTGTAAATCTACACCCCTTTCACCTCTCACTGGCCAGAAAGCACCCACTCATTGATGACCTCTAAATCCTACCCCCAGGGGCTGGGGAAATGATAACCCCACCATGCCTCAGAGCTGCTAGGAGCCAAAATGACCCTGACCTGAAACCTGCAAAGGTGCCCCTAAAGTCACTGGGAGCCCTGCCTACCTGGCAAATTGGACCAAATCAATACCAACCTCTGGACCTTGATTTCAACCTGGAGCCTGATGTCCATCAGTTGGGTGAAAGAGGAAGCCTTGTTACAGCTTTGGGCTTGGACCCTGAAGGAAAGCCCCAGTAGCTGCCCTTTGTATTGCCATGCCTGGGCCCTCCTGGCTGGGAGAGGATGGGAGAGGGTTCTCTCCCTGCTTTGGCCTCTATGCCTTTCTGGCCTAAGGCAGGGAATGAATACTTCCTAGAGGCGGCTAGCCAAGATTTTCCTCCACTTGCCATCACTCTCAGGATTCTCCATTAATTAGTGCATATGGTATTGCTTTTAGTGGAAATTGCACGAGTGACTAAGAGTAAGTACATCCCCTCATGCATATATGCAGAAATGAACAGTAAAGATCTAAACACGAAGATACAAACACAATTTAATGACCTTTAATTGTGTCTTCTAGTGGTATGAGGCAGTTAAAAGAACACAGGATTTGGATTAAAATCCTGCCTCTGACGCTGTAAAACTCTGGACAAATCACTTCATTTTCCCAGCCTCAGTTTCCTCATCTGTAAAGTGAGGTGTTGGACTAGGTACTTCCAGCTCTAACATTCTGTAACTGCATCTAACTCCATCTTTTGGGGACTTAGTGAATCACTTAAGGTGGATTCTCAGATATGATACAAAACTAGTGGTCCAGATAATTACCAAAGTATGAACTCCATTTACCCTCCCTAGTACTGTTTTTGTGTATGGTATTGATTCTTACTGCAAAACCCAGTGGAGAAAATAAGATCAGAATTGCATTGTCTCCCATCCCCCACTTCTGTTACCCTGGCAATCGAGGTCACAGTGATTCCTTCTACCAAAATCGATAACTTCAATCAGAACCTATCCAACTAGAAAGGCAGCTTCAATAGAACAGAGTCTAGATAGAAAGGTGATGGCTCTTTGTCCATCCTTAATGTCAGGAGATGGAGGGTAAAGTCAAAGCAGTGAGAGATGTTTCCTCAACACCAAGAGCAAGAGAGAGAAATGAAAAAAAGAAAGAGAGAGAAGGTGAAAAACATACAGAGTCCAACTGAATTAAAGAGAGAACTAGTAGAAATGGGGATGCAGGTGTAGAAACAAAGCCAGTTACTAAAGGTAAGCCGAATGGCTCATGGGAGCCCTTTGTTACTTCAGAGGAGTAATTGTCATTGATGGGATGTTAATAGGAGTCATTATGTAGTTATTAAAAAGGGAATGTGGTGAGCTCAGCTGTACAGCTTAGCTCAGATCTCTATGTTTAACTAGGTGTTTTTGCTTCTGCACAAAAGCAATAAGACATCTTTCTTTGACAGTCTCAGAACAGGGGTTGGCGGCTTCCTCAGTTAGGGAGCCAGAGAATTCTTTCATTCATAACAGCAAACATCTATTGAGTTCCTGCTACTAAAATATTGTTAGTCATTTAAAAAAGGAGTCGGTCCCTCAAGGAGCTTACACTTTAATAAGGGATGGAAGAGGGGGTACATTTATTTAGTGGCATCAGTGAAACCGTGTTCTCACTGAATGAGATAGTCCCTTACTGGTCTGGATCTGCATCCATTCTTTTTTTTTTTTTTAATAAAGATTCCAGTACTCTTTTTAAAAATTTATTTATTTTGTACAGGGCAATGAGGGTTAAGTGACTTGCCCAGGGTCACACAGCTAGCAAGTGTCAAGTGTCTGAGGTCGGATTTGAACTCAGGTCCTCCTGAATCCAGGGCCGGTGCTGTATCCACTGTGCCACCTAGCTGCCCCCGTCCATTCTTTCCAATCCTCTGCTACCGTAATCCATGTCCACCCATAAATTCTCCTCCAGGATCTATCTACCCAATGTGCTGGAGACCTTATGATTCGTTTAACACTGTATGGAAATCTGCGCTACACTTGCTCTGTCTTTTTCCCTCACCTCCAACCCACCTCCTTTTCTGATGAGACATTTGCTTAATGATGCCTAGTACAACATTTCTTGCATGCAAGTAATGATTGGTAATATAATGTGTCCTTCCAGGTATAGTTGTGCATATCTGTAATCTCTGCTAATGGGGAGTTTGAGACTGGTGGATCAGCCGAGTTTGGGAGTTCTGAGGTGCAGTATGGATAAAGCCCCACTGGGTGTCTTCACTAAGTTTGGCACCAGTGTGGTGAGTTCTCAGGAGTGGAGGCTCATCAGGTTGCATAAGGTGGGGCAAACTGTTCCAGGTCAGAAACAAGCAGGTCAAAACTTCTATGTGGATCAGCAGTGGCATCCTGCCTAGGAGTGGCCAAAACACAGGGAGAACCTCTTTCTTGCTCTCTCTCTCTCTCTCTCTCTCTCTCTCTCTCTCTCTTTCTCTCTCTCTCTCTCTCTCTCTCTCTCTCTCTCTCTCTCTCTCTCTCTCTCTCTCTCTCTCTCTCTCCATCTATCTATCTGTCTCTCTGTGCTCTCTTTGTTTCTCTCTGCTTTCCCTCTCTCCTGTTCTGAGTAAATACCTACCTATATACATATGTGTGTGATACATCCTATTTATACCCACCATGCACCTCTTCATTGATCCTTGAATTACTCACAATTTTGATCCTTCAGAGATCATGCTAGTCTATGATTTACTGGTATGTAGTAACACCAAGAAAAAGTTGCTGCTATAAAGGTAGGTTTTTGTGTGAGGGAACAGTTAGGGATAACTGAAAATTATATGTGTAATTCTCCCAAAGCAATCAAATTTTACATCCTTTTTATATTCAGTTCTGGGCCCAGCTTTTTCATTTGCAGTATCTTTCTAAGGCCTAGGGTACTAATGGACTAACTCAACATGCTGTCCATTCAACTGCTTATAATAGTCTGGGCAATGTGCATTCTTCGTCCACTTGCTATCCCCCTCTTACTTGAGTTACCAGGCTGATCCCTTTGGATGGCCATGGCTCTCATTTATGTAATAGGGGTGGATAAAGTCCCTCCCCAAGCTCTGCTTTCCCCATAATTCCTTGATAATCTGCTCAGGGCTTGGATTCCAGATACTTTCTTTGGCTCAGCCCCAAGCCATTAGAAACTCTTATTTAGATCCAGGCATTAGAAATCATTTAGACTTAAAGTTATAGTAAAAGCAAAAAAAAGAGTACTTAAAATATCATACGTGCTGATATTGGAAAAATATCAGGAGACAAATGGAACAATGTGTTGTAAACCCAGTCAAGCATCCCAAAGCGCCTTCCTTCCATATTCCCTAGCACTGTCTCATTACACAGTTCTGTAGGCCAAGGGAAAGTCTGGGAGGTGTTATTATACAAATGGATCACTGGGAGAAATCTGCATTCATGCTGGGTTGCTTCACAGATGGCCAAGACAGAGAGACCCGGACTCATCTATATCTACCATCATGGATGAACACAGTCTTGCATGATCTTGGCTAGACACGGAGACAGCACTCATGCTTAGTCTAGTATCCAATAGACTAGATATACTATCAGATTTTTCCAGGGGAAAGCAGGCATACAGTGGTGGGAATTTTAGTAAAAATTTTGAGAACGCTGGAGAGAAGAGTTAATAGCTGTGAGAAGTAGAAGGACAAGGGAAAATCCTCTTATGGCTGTAAGCTCTTCTTTTCCATCTCCTTCCCAGTGTTCCCCTCCCCAACCTTGCCCCTAAACTCCTACTTCAAGTCCATGTTGGGGATGTGTCATCAATTCCTATGTCCCTTACATTGAGAAGACAAGCTATGAAATGCCTTGGGGCTTGATGTGATCATCACAATATTGTCTTCAGACAAGAACATTTGATGGAGCTTACCATCTATGGGGAATCTTTCTTCTCTTTGGATTGAATACAACATCCTTCATGACAGAGGGGAACATGCATCCTCACATATTATCCCAAGGCCTTGCTTGATACAGATATCAGATGATTGTTGAATAAAGTTATCTCTGTGGTTATATTTCTCCAATAGTCTCGTGTGATCTTTTTTTTCCCTTTTTTTTTCTGGGGCAATAAGAGTTAAGTGACTTGCCCAGGGTCACACAACTAGTAAGTGTCAAGTGTCTGAGACAAAATTTGAACTCAGGTCCTCCTGAATCCAGGGCCAGTGCTCTATCCACTGTGCTACCTAGCTGCCCTCTTGTGTGATCTTTTTTTTTTTTTTTTTTTTTGGTGAGGCAATTGGGGTTAATTGAGTTGCCCAGGGTCACACAGCTAGCAAGTGTTAAGTGTCTGAGGCTGGATTTGAACTCAGGTCCTCCTGAATCCAGGGCTGGTGCTCTATCCACTGCGCCACCTAGCTGCCCCCTTGTGTGATCTTTTAAAAAAATACTTTTCTTTTTTATTGTGAACTTAATAATCAACATATGAACATTTCAACTCACAAAAAACAAGAAAGAAGTTTTTATTAAAAAAACCTGTAAACTATTGTCACATACAGTTTGTTTTTAAGATTTATATATGTATATCTATGTACATACACACATATATTCGCAGGTCTAAATCTCTAAATCCAAGCCTCTTTTCATTATACTATAGATAGCTTCCCTGGATGTTTCTTTCTAGATTCTCTAACAGGACAACTTACTGGACAATAAGCAGGCATCTGGTTAATTTAAATCCCCTGTTGCTGCTATATGATTTCTCTGTTCAAAGTTTGTGATCTGTTTTCCAAACTCTTCACCAATTTCCTCTTTCTGTCCAGGTGTTCAGTATACTCCAATGAAAAAAAATCTCCTCTGTTTCTGCATCAGTTGGCCTTCACCCAAATACTCTTCATGGTACTTCCTGGCTCTGGTTCCTGTCAATCCCTTATATGAGTAAACTTTCTTAATATCCAGTGCTACAGGGGCAGCTAGGTGGCACAATGGGTGGCACTACTGGCCCTGGAATCAGGAGGAACTGATTTCATATCTGGCCTCAGACATGTACTAGCTGTGTGACCCTGGGCAAGTCACTTAACCCACATTGCTTAAATAAATAAAATGCCTAGTGCTACTTCTAACCTTTTTCCACCCTTGGTTCTCTCCTCCCCTTTAAACTATTCTGTTCTTTTTGAATTGGAGATATATGTCCAGAGCAATGGTCCAATTGTAGGTTTCATCTTGCCCAAGTTTCTGTGATACATATGAAGTCAAATTTGCTACACTTATGAAAACCTCTAGTTCTTTTGTTACCTAAAATTTGTGCATTTGTGAATAGACATTTGAGGCCATGCGTTTTACTACTGTTTCCTTTCTCGGGTTTTGTCTTCTGTTAACCTCTGGCTGTCTCAACTGCCATGTTTTTTTCTTCTTTGTAGCTATTCTCTATAGTATATAGCTTGTTGGATGGAGTGTGTGTGTGTGTGTGTGTGTGTGTGTGTGTGAACACACATGTACACACACAGAGTTCCAAGAGTCTCAGTGAAGTTTTAAACTTTAATTCAACTCCACTATGACTTTTGGGATACTAAAAATACAAATATACATACATGCATACATACATATATATATATATGTATGATATCTGCATGTTTTTCTCCCTCTCTCATTTTTTTTTTTAAGTGAGGCAATTGGGGTTAAGTGACTTGCCCAGGGTCACACAGCTAGTAAGTTAAGTGTCTGAGGCCAGATTTGAACTTAGGTACTCCTGATTCCAGGGCTGGTGCTCTATCTACTGCACCACCCTAGCCGCCCCTCCTCTCTCATTTTTTATACACAATTTTTATTAAAATTTCAAGACATCAGGTAAATATATTCTTTTTAAGAACCATGGAATCTGAATGCAGATCCAAGTATACTATTTTCACTTTATTTGTTGTTATTTTTTCTTTCTTGTGGTTTTCCCTTTTGTTCTGATTCTTCTTTTACAACATAACTAATACAGAAATATGTATGACATGATTGTACATAAATAACTTATATCTGATTGCTTGCTGTCTTGGGGATAGGGGAGAGAAGGGAGGGAGGGAGAAAAATTTGAAATTCAATATCTTACAAAAAAGAATGTTGAAAACTATCAATAACACGTGTTACTGGAAAACAAAATAAAATATTAACAAAAATGAATAAAATAAAAATATATTCTTTTAAAGTTAATTTTTTAAATGAACTATTCTTCCCCCCTCTTCTCCCATTTCAAAAGAAAAAAATAAACAAAATCCTAGGTTTTGTTTGGCATATCCATTGCTGGCCGGGAATCTACCTTTTCCATATTTTAAGCTATAGTCCAGGAATTCAGATTCCCCCTTTCTTATCAGTGATTTAAGACTTCTTTCTTCTTTTTCTTTTTCAAAATTTTTATTTATTTTGAACATTTATTTTAAAAAATCTTAAGTTCCAAATTCTCTCCTTCCCACCCTTCCCCCACCCATTTTGAAGGCAAGAAATATATCAATCATACATGTGAAATCATGCAAAATAGATTTCCATGTGATCCATATTACAAAAACCCCCAAGAAAAATAAAGAAAATTGAAAAAATATTCTTCAACCGGCATTCAGGCTCTACAGTTCTTTCTATGGCGGTGGATAGCATTTTTCATCATAAGTCTTTGAAATTGTCTTGGATCACTATATAGACCAGAATAGCTAAGTTATTCACAATGAATCATCATACAATATTGATGTTACTGTGTATAATGTTCTTCTGGTTTTGCTCACTTTACTTTGTATCAGTTCATGAAAATCTTCCCAGGTTTTTCTGAAACCATCCTGTTCTTAATTTCTTAAAGCTCAATAGTATTCCAGCACAATCATATACTACAACTTGTTCAGCCATTCCCCAATTGAAGGGCATCCTCTCAATTGCCAATTCTTTGCCACCACAAAAAGAGCTGCTATAAATATTTTTACATAGATCCTTTAACTTTTAAAAAATTAAAAAAAATTTTCAATACATACTTAGTGGTATTGCTGAGTTAAATGGTATGCACAGCTTTATAGCCCTTTGGGCTTAGTTCCAAATTGCTTTCCAGAATGGTTGAATCAGTCCATAACCCCAATCTGATAGGTGTAAGGTGGCACCTCAGAGTTGTTTTAATTTATATTTCTTTTTTTAATTTAAAATTTTTTGGGTGGGGCAATGAGGGTTAAATGACTTGCCCAGGGTCACACAGGTAGTTGTTGAGTGTCTGAGGTTGGATTTGAACTCAGGTCCTCCTGAATTTAGGGCCAGTGCTTTATCCACTGTGCCACCTAGCTGCCCCCATAATTAAAAAAATTTTTTTAAAAAAAATTTTAATTTAAAGTTTTGAGTTCCAAATTTTATCCTTCTTTCCCTCCCTCTCCTTCCCCTTCCCTGAGGTAGTAAGCAATCAGATATAGGTTATACATGTGCAATTATGTAAAACATTACTATAATCATCATTTGGTATAAGAAAACTTGAATAAAAGAAAAAATGGAAAAAAGTGAAAAACAGCATACATCAGTCTGTGTTCAATCAATATCGGTTCTTTCTTTGGAGGGGGATAGTATGCTTCATTATTAGTCCTTTGGGATTGTCTTGGATCTTTGTATTACTGAGGTCATTCACAAGTCTTCATCAAACAATATTGCTGTCACTGTGCACAGCATTCTCCTGGTTCTGCTCACTTCACTATACATCAGTTCATACAAATCTTTCCAGGCCTTACTGAAATCATCTTGCTTATCATTTCTTAAAGCACAATAATATTCCATCACCATCATATACCACAGTTTGTTTAGCTATTTGGGTATTCCTTTGATTTCCAATTCTTAGCCCCCATAAGAAGAGTTGGTATAAATATTTTTGTAGAAGTAGGTCTTTTTCTCTTGTTGGGGATAATTTACATTTCTTAATCAATAGTGATTCAGAGGGCAGCTAGGTGGCTCAATGGATAAAGCACTGGCCTTGGATTCAGGAGGACCTAAGTTCAAATCCAGCCTCAGACACTTGACACTACCTGTGTGACCCTGGGCAAGTCACTTAACCCTCATTGCCCTGCAAAAATAAATAAATAAATAAAGTTATTTAGAGCAATTTTTCATATGACTATAAATAGTTTTGATTCCTTCATCTGAAAACTGCTTGTTCATATCCTTGACCAATTATCAACTGGGGAATAACTTGTATTCTTATAAATTTGATTTGATTATATATTTGAGAAATGAGGCCTTTATGAGAGAAATTTGCTGTATTTTTTCCAGCTTCCTCCTTTCCTGTTAATGTTGACTGCATTGGTTTTATTTGTGCAAAAGTTTTAACTTAATGTAATTAAAATTATACATCCTATGATCCTTTCTGTCTCTTTTTTGGTAACAAATTATTCATTGAACTGACAGTTAAATTTTTCCCTGCTCACCTATTTGCTTATGATATCACTCTTAATGTCTATATCATGTATTCATTTTTTTGGGTGGGGGAGCTGGCAATGAGGGTTAAGTAACTTGCCCAGGGTCACACAGCTAGTAAATGTCAAATGTCTGAGGCCAGATTTGAACTCAGTTCTTCCTGAATCCAGGGCCAGTGCTTTACCCACTGCGCCACCTACCTGCCCTCATGTATTCATTTTCTTTCTTTCTTTTTTTTTTGCGGGGCAGTGAGGGTTAAGTGACTTGCCCAGGGTCACACAGCTAGTAAGTGTCAAGTGTCTGAGGCTGGATTTGAACTCAGGTCCTCCTGAATCCAGGGCTGGTGCTTTATCCACTGCGACACCCAGCTGCCCCCCTCATGTATGCATTTTAACCTTATCTTGGTATAAAGTGTGGAATGTTGGTCTATACCTAGTTTCTGCCAAACTGCTTTCCAGTTTTTTCAGCAATTTTTGTCAAATAACAAGTATTTGTCCCAAAAGTTTGGATCTTTGGGTTTATCAAAAACCAGATTACTATGGTCATTTACTCAAATCTTCTTTTTTTAAGAAATTGCTTTCCTAGTGAGCTATTCGTTTTTCAAATTATTTTTTTCATTTTTTTATCCCTTGCCATTAGTGGGCAACAGTGAGGAAAACATAGCCTAAGTCTCTATGGTCTTCAATTTCTTGTTCAGTATCTCATAGCTATTGGCAATAATTTTTTTTTTTAAGTGAGGCAATTGGGGTTAGGTGACTTGCCCAGGGTCACACAGCTAGTAAGTGTTAAGTGTCTGAGGCCGGATTTGAACTCAGGTACTCCTGACTCCAGGGCCGGTGCTCTATCCACTGCGCCATCTAGCTGCCCCGGCAATAATTTTTATGTTCTTTCTGGCGCTGTTATTTGCATCTATGTGAAGTACTAGAGGTGGATAGTTGTTTATCCATTTTAATAAGTCTTGGGAGGTTCTCTGCTATGTCTTGTATACATTTCCCCAGGGAAGACAATGGATTTCTCTATTGTCGTTGCCAAGTTGATAAAACCTTTTCAGTACCCTGAGAAGGGAGTCACCAACTATTGCTACTCTTCTCTTCTCTCTTTGACCCTTGCTGGATTATAACTTCTTTGCCTCTACTATATCATTCTTTGGAGGAGAAAGACTTGCTCTTCTTTCTCAGAGCATCCAACTCCCTCCCTCTTCAGGAAGAGTCTCAAATATGGTTGTTGGTTTTGTTTTTGTTTTTGCGGGGCAGTGGGTGTTAAGTGACTTGCCCAGGGTCACACAGCTAGTAAGTGTCAAGTGTCTGAGGTCAGATTTGAACTCAGGTTCTCCTGAATCCAGGGCCGGTGCTCCATCCACTGCACCACCTAGTTGCCCCCTCAAATATGGTATTAAGCTCCACTTGTACAACTGTCTTTTTCCTTCCTTTTCTCACTTGGGTAACACTCTTCTACTCTCTAAAATCCTGACAAGTTAAAGTATCTTCTCCTCCACCTCAGATTCCTTTTCTCCCCCCCATTGCAACCTCACTTCTGTTTCCCTTAGGGATATTTCATTGTCCCTAAGAGCCTAGAATGTGAAGAGACTATCTTTAAATCCCTTCACTTTTTTTCCCCCAGGAGGGAGCTCAGCCTACCAGTGGAACACAGGTAATAGTTACTTGATTGTGGCAGAAATACAAAGAACAGGGCACTGAAAATAAATCACTCCACAATTTTCCTCACTCTCCATAATTGTTTGAGGTTTTCAGTCTTGTCTTTTTTTTTTTTTTAACTATTTGTGAGTATTTACATCTCAGCCCTAAACACCGGGGGAAAAAACTTTAAGCCAATTATCACCTCTTAATGACTTGACAACCCTAATCAACTTCCTTTCCACAGCCACACCCATCTCCCTCTCAGCCTAGAACCAACCTGTTCAGTCAATTTGTCCCTGCTCACCAATTTGATTCTCAATTTGCTTTACCTTTTAATTGTTCCATTTACCTTTTCTTACTCATCTTCTCCCCCCACCCCTTATCCAACTATCTTTCACTTATTCCTTTTCAGGTTTCATTCACTGCTCTTACTTAATTATCTTTAAACCTCCTTAATGCTTTTATGTCCTTCTTAATTGTTCTTCACTCTTCCCACCCCCCACCCCCCCATCCCCTCATCCCCTCATCCCCTCAACCTAGAAGTAGAATATCCTCCAGTATCTAGGCATGGAGATTGTTCTCTTTCAATTTTTCCCTAATTTGTTCTCAATTTTCCCTCCCCAAAGTCAATCTCTGACCTACTTCCGCAGTCCAGATCCCTCCAACTCACCTTGTACATACTTTTCTTCTCTTCCTTTTCCAGCACAAGTACCCACAGAAGCCAGGAGTAGGAATCTGCTAATAGAAGAAAACACAAGGAATTAAGGAAATAAGAATTAACCTAGCAGGGTCCCCCCAAATCTGGCTAAATTCTAGGTCATCCTTGGTTTACCAGACTACTTGATAGGGCACTGTGACTGAAATGCTGATCTTAATTGTAGACCTTTAGATTTCCTTAACTCTTGATCTGCTGGATTGGTTCTGATTGATTTCTATACCTCTAGGGCCGATTGGATCCATGTCTAGAGATGGCAGTAGAATAAAACACTGCCTCACAGAATTATGGAATCTCAGGATTGGAAGGAACCTCAGCAAACATCTCTTGTCCAACCTGAACCTGAACAAGAATCCTCTCTGGATCATACCTATCAAGAGGTCATCTAGCTTTTGTCTCAAGGCTCTCCTCCCCCTTCTTCTAGCAGTGCATTTTCCTTTTGAAAGGTTTTAATCATTGCAAATTCTTAGCTTATGTAAAACCTAAATTTGGCCCTTTAAAACTTCTATCCATTGTTCTTAGTTTTGTCCTCTGGGGCTAAATGGAAAAAGTCTAATTCTTCCATGTGCTACCTCTTGAAATACTTGAAGACAGTTATCATGCCTCACAGCAAGGCTTCCGTTGGCTAATTGATCCTTATATGGTATGAAATTAAGAGCCCCTTCATCATTCTGGTTGCCCTCTTTGGTGTTTGGTGGTTCCCTCCCACCCCCCAATATTAAAGTATTTGTCCAATATATGTTGCATGTGCATACTTCAAAAAGGTCAGGTTGTAAAGGGAAGCAAGCAGTGACTTTAAAAAATCTGGGACCAGAGCCATTTGCAGGAATTTGTACAAATCCAGCCTCGGAAAAAGTTATGGGGCACATAATAATATACAAATCCACCAGAATTTATTATGGGAAGAGGAGGCCTCTTTAATTCCTTCTTTTTTAATCCATGTCCCTGGTTAAACTACGTGTGGTACGGTATCACACAGGCTAGCGTCAGCTTTGATTGGTTGTTTATACCGTTTGTGGCTGCTGAGAGGCGTGATAGGCCAGTCTGTCAGTGACAAGGAACTCTAGAACTGCAGCTTCATGGTATAGTGGAAAGTGATATGGTGGGAAAATGGGTAAGGGTTGGGGTTGGGGTTCTTGGGAATTCCTCTTTAAAGAATTACACCCTCTTGCACACAAAACATAGTTAGAACAAGGTGATAGTTTATTTAGGAGCAAGGGAAGGGAAGGGTGGGGGGAGGGAAACCATGAAAGAAATCCTTAGACTTTTCATGGGGAGATTTGGCATAAAGCACATGGCTCAGAGGTACCAAATCTCCTCGAACAGGAGACCGGAAGGTACTTTTATAGAGGACTGATGGGGGTGGACCATCTGCCCGTGAAAAGTTCCTTTAATGAAGGTGGACCATCCCCCACTGGTGGTAGCTGGGGGAATTGGGTGAGGAGTGGAGGACCATCCCCCACTAGTAGTGACTAGAGGAATTGGGTGAGGGGTGGCTACGGATCCCTCTTCAGAACACAAAGGCCGAAGCCACACCCAAACTTATCTCCCCAGGATAAGGGAGACCAGAATGAAGGGTAGGAATCCCAAGCTAGCTCAATCCGATTTGGTTCCTCTAGGCGTTATCTGTCCTCTGGTTTAGTTTCTCAAGGAGAAGATTCCTCGGTGTGCCCCAGAGAAATTCTGGGGTGCTCTGCGCCCCATGACAAAAGAATGCTGGATTTGGAGTTTTATGGACCTGGGTTTAAATTCTGGCTTTGCTATTTGTGATCTCCAGACAAATTATTTCAATTCTCTATATTTTGGTTCATTTGTAAAATGAGGAGGCTGGACTATTATGACCTTGTAACGATTGGAATGACGCCACCTGCTGGATACTTACTGTAGAAGAGTTCTTGGCGGGAGGAAGTGACGCAGACTAGTGGGAGGAGGAAGGAAGAGACTGGCGCTGACTCTGGGGCTCTTTCCTCTGGACTCTGGCGGAGAAGGGAGCTAGAAATGTGCTCTCCCTTTAATAGATAGGAATCTAGGCCTTTTTCTCTCTCTTTACCAAATTCTTATTCTCCTTAATAAATGCTTAAAGTCTAACTCTTGCTAAAGCTTATAATTTATTGGCGACCACTCATTAGATATTTTAGACAGTTTAGCTAGAATTTTAGCCCTTAACAGATGGCTGACCACGAAGAGGAAAGCTGAACCTCACTTCTGATCTTCAGGTTGGGTAAGAAATTTCCCCTCCCTCTCCCTTTAACTGCTAAGTACTGGTGTACTGGCTGTGTTTTCCTTTAAATTTTTTCGAATGGACCTTTTAAACTCCCTAATTACCCTATTTTTGATTTTAGTCTGTTTAACCAGACAAATGGGAGATATGATCATGTTAATGCTTTGTTTTTGTGGATTTTCTATTTTTCTTTTTATTTTTGTTAAAAGAGCCAGCAACTTACTCACACAAGGAAATATCCCTCCCTCTCCCAACCATGCTTTTTCAGAGAAACCTGAAGAGATTCCCGCAGCTTTTCCCAGTTCTAACACTAATTGTTGCTTTAATTTTGCATGCCTGGAGGCAATGACCCACCCTCTAGAAGCTTTTAATCCCCTAGCACCTGGAGGCAAAGTGGGGGAAGAGGAATCCAGGCCTGAGTTCAAAATCAAGTCTGATTCAAATTGCTCTGGTCCCTCCCCTCCTCTCCAGACCCCACCCTCTACTCCTCCCATGGCCAAGCCCATTGCTTCCCCTGCCTGGGAAGTCCAGAGATCTGATGCGTATGCTCAACTTTTTCTACCTGCATTTGCAGCTTCAGGCTCAGCCCTTCCCGGGCCTGGCTGTGCTTTTGAGACAATCTTAGAAAACTCTTTAAATTCCAGATATGCTCGTTTTGTTCATAATTTTGCTAACCTGCTTTTGTCTTTCATTAGTAATCTTATAAAGCATTTGTATGGTGAAAAGACTGACAGACAATATAGAGGGTTTAAAGAAGAAAAACTTAAGCTGAATGAGAATGACAATCATCACCATAGTTCAAGACTCCGCTTCTTTTGCCATGGAAGGGTATATATTTTACAGAAATGTAGAAGTAAGCAGCAAGGTATTGATATGAGTATTGGGGATTTTAGATATCGGAATCAAGAGTGTTCTGAATTCACTAAGATTATTAACAGTATCAGTTCAGAGGTTACATAGGATTTCTATGCTATTACATATACATTTTGAAATTAATGGTATGGGTTTATTTTCATAGAGATTTTCATGCTTTTGAGGTTGTGTTTTATACTTAGTTTTTAAAACAAGGAGAATATTTGTAAAAGCTTTTTATAGTCATGTGATCAAGTTTATATTTCATAATACTCATTAATATTAAATTCATGCTCATTTAGATTTCCTTAGTTTGAATTTCACTGTCTTTTATTGTTCCATTTGTATTTTCTTCTATTCATTTGTCTATCTAATTTTGAAACATGGCAAGATGGTTTTGATTTCATAATACAATGTTAATTCTAGGAGTATTGTGGTCCCATATTCTGAGTTGTTAGTTTTTGTTTTTCTTAACTGATTATTTGATCAAACTCTTTAAAGCATTTCCGTGGCAAATTGGTTGCCATGGCAAGTGTAAATTGATTCTAGAAGTATTATTTTTGATAAGCATATTCCCAAAAAAAAAAAAAAAAAAGAGGGGAACATTTGTAAAAGTTGTCTTTGAGATTGTGTTGTGCTTTAACTTGTATTTAAATATGTTCAGATTTTTCAAAAAAGTAATTGTATACTAAGTTAAAAAAAGGGGTATCATTTGAAATTGTTGCATAATTATATATTGTGTTCTGAGTCAAGATTTGCAATCATTTATTATCCTCAATTTTTAAATCCATATGAGACTTGGATTATGGGAACTTATCATTTAAGACATTAATTGCCTTTATTCTGAGTTATCAGATGCCAGTTGGCCAAGATGCCATCCAATCACAAGAGGAATACATGCAAGAGCAGACACTGAACTGTCACATGAGGGGAGACATGCATGAAGTCAAGGTATGGCCGAGGGAACGGCTTTTGACAAATGTTGAGGTTGGATTCTCTTGGTTTAATATTTTATTTTATTTTTCCCCACAATATTGTACAGATGGCTGGAAGTATTCATCCCACCCATCTCACTTCTACACCTGGCTTCCATGCTCCCTCCTATATGCCTGATGCCATGGACATCTCAGTCCCATGCATCTGATTAAGTCTGACTCAGTTTCTTCCAATATGTTCGGTGGCATGGACATATATTCCATCCACCTATTTTAAGCCTGGCATACTGTATGGGCAGAACATATTGCTCAAGTGTGGGAATGCTCATATCCCATCATTTCTCTGTTCTTTTATGGTAACCCCCATAATTATCTCAGGTGTCATGATAAATACAGTGTTGAATTTGGCCTTGACACCTGTTACCAATTATATTAGATTTTTTAATTTCTCATAATGGCATGAGGATAATTAGGCAGATGATGCAAAAAGTGATGAAACAAAGATAAAAAATTATTTTTAATAATTAATATCGCAGCAATTGTCTTCTCAATTACCCTCCATAAGGGGGGGACTATAGTAATATTATAATTTTAAAGAATGGTTCAATTTTTGTTTTATTATATGTTTCATGTGTAACAACTAAGATTCTGAATTCCCTTAGACATGTTTTTGAGAACTTTCATTGTTTGATTTGATTATTGACAAAGCTATTTTAAAGTTGTGTTAAGCTCAATTTTGTAGGAAATTTCCTGGCTGATTACCAGTATCCACACATCAACCCCTGAAAAGACTTCCATTCCATGACTACACCTAGAGGACATCTGAGAAAAGACTTTCAGAGACTTTAAATGAACAGTTTTGATTTGTTGTTTTTGTTGTGTTTTTTCTCTTTCTGTTATAATATACACCATCTGTAACATGTACTCTCTGCAGAGGCCCTCCCTTTGCAAGACTAATGTCAAAGCGTCGGTTCATGAGGACAAAAAAAAAAAAAAATCGCCCCTCTGGACAAAACTTTCCTCTCTTCCTTTTCTATATTGTTGTTCACATATTATTAGTTAGCAATAGTTATTATATTGTTTTTACTGTTCCGTCAAGGAAACATTTTGTTTCTTGAGGAACAACAGGGGGGACTGTAACGATTGGAATGACGCCACCTGCTGGATACTTACTGTAGAAGAGTTCTTGGCGGGAGGAAGTGACGCAGACTAGTGGGAGGAGGAAGGAAGAGACTGGCGCTGACTCTGGGGCTCTTTCCTCTGGACTCTGGCGGAGAAGGGAGCTAGAAATGTGCTCTCCCTTTAATAGATAGGAATCTAGGCCTTTTTCTCTCTCTTTACCAAATTCTTATTCTCCTTAATAAATGCTTAAAGTCTAACTCTTGCTAAAGCTTATAATTTATTGGCGACCACTCATTAGATATTTTAGACAGTTTAGCTAGAATTTTAGCCCTTAACAACCTCTAAAGTCCCTTTCAGCTATAAATCTGTGATATCGGGGATGATAAGACTTCTGCCTTCGGTTGATTCAACAAAAAAAACCAAGTTCTTTGAAAGTATCTGAGGATGCTGGGTGTACTGCTGCTGTGGAAATCCCCAAGCCAGAGGAGATGAGTAGATGTTCGAAAGCCTACTTAGGCTTAGTAGTGGAAAAGGGGCTGGGGGAGAAATGACTTCTATCTGAGGCTCAGGCGTCTCTAAATGGTATACTGCCTGGAAATGCCCCTGTGGGATTTCAGCCCTTTCCAAGAGTCTTTAACTGGATTTAAAGGGTTTGCATCCTACCTCTGACACTCATGACCTGTCTGACCTTGGGCAAATCACTTTTTCTTTCTGGGCCTCAGTTTCCTTCACAAAATTAAGGTCTTGGCCTAGATGATTTCTTATTTATTTATTTTTGGGGGTGAGGCAATTGGGGTTAAGTGACTTGCCCAGGGTCACATAGCTAGTAAGTGTCAAGTGTCTGAGGCTAGATTTGAACTCAGGTCCTCCTGACTCCAGGGCTGGTGCTCTATCTACTGTGCCACCTAGCTGCCCCGGCCTGGATGATTTCTTTTTCTTTTTTTTTTAGTGAGGAAATGGGGGTTAAGTGACTTGGCCAGGGTCACACAGCTAGTAAGTGTTAAGTGTCTGAGGCTGGATTTGAACTCAGGTACTCCTGACTCCAGGGTCGGTGCTCTATCCACTGCCCCATCTAGCTGCCGGCCTAGATGATTTCTAAGGCCTCTTTTAGGTCTAAATCTATGATCCTATAAACTGGTCTACTCAACTCTAGTCTCCCTCCCTCACCAAAACATTCTTCCCACCAAGGCAAGGTTCATCTTTATGGATGCTTCTGATCATATTACTCTTCTGCTCACATTCCTTTGAGATGACTCACTTTTATTTAGCAAACATCACTTTGATGGCTTCTTTTTGTTTACCAAATAAAATCCAAATTCTTTAGCTTCATAATCAAAGTCTTTTGTAATCTCCCAACTTCCACAATTTCCAGCCTTATTTCACATCACTCTTTCCCCATGTACATTATACCAAAGCTTCTTAAACTGTGGGTTGTGACCCGGTTTGGAGTCATGTTACTAAATGTGGGGGTCACAAAAAATTTGGCAATAAATGTTTGATTTGTATACCTATAAGCCTGGGGTCATGTAAAAATTTGTCAGGTGAAAAGGTGTGGAAAAAGTTTAAGAAGCCCTGCATTACACTATAGCCAAAATGGAGTTCTTGCTATTTCTTATCCTATGTTATATGTTTTCCCTCTTTCCCTTCTCTGTGCCTATGTTTATGTTACTACCTGTGCTTGAAGTCCATTTTATCTCCCCTAATCTCTGCTTTTTGAAATCCTACTCACCCTTCCAGTCCCAGTTAAGTATCTGATATCACCACCTGCATGAAACCTTCCCTAATCTGTTCAATTGGAAATTGCTTTTCCTTCCTTGGGCCTTGTATTCAGTTAAATCCAACAAGCAATTATTAAATATATTTTGTGTATAGAGCACCCTTCTAGATTTTGGAGGACATACAAAGATTACCTAGGACAAGGTCTCTAGTCTCATGGAATCTAGTAGGGAGATATAATACATACACAATAATTACAATAAAAATAATACAAAGAGAATGTTGTTCAGTTGTGACCCTATTTGGGATTTTCTTGGCAGAGATACTGGAGTGGTCTACCATTTCCTTCTCTAGCTCATTTTACAGATTAGGAAACTGAGTTAAGTGACTTGCCCAGGGTCACACAGCTAGTGTCTGATGTTAAATTTGAACTCAGGTAGGTGAGTCTTTCTGACTCCAGGCCGAACACTATTCTATTCACTGTGGCACCTAGCTCCTCCTACCATGAGAGTGGGGAATGGCTAAAGAAAATGATGATATAATGTAATGGAATAGTATTGTTCAGGACATTATCTTTCCTTCTTCAGTGAGTTCAGCTCTTGGCTTATGGGCTTTTTTTTTTTTTGCTCCAACTCCTGCCTTCATACTTCAACCTGTTCACTGATGCTCCCTCAAAACCCTAACTTCCTATTTACTCACCTCCCATGATCTATTATCTACACACAAGTCATGATGTCTTACAAGCCCTAAGCCTGTTCTTCATCCTCACTTTGGTTTATGATTCCTCCATCCCTTGATTCTTTATCAAGCTATCACCTCTAGACTGACAATACTTTTCTGCCTTCCCTATCTTGACCACTTGGTGACTCAGCCCAACTCTACACTCATAGTGTCAAACTCATATAGAAACAAGGGCCACTAAACTGTACATGTAAGAATCCCTAAGTGCCACATGTGGATTTAATTTAAAATGTAAGATTATCTATGTTTTATTATATTTTTATATATTTGTTAAATATTTCCCAATTGCATTTAATCTTGTTTGGGCTGCACTTTACATTTGGCCAGTGGACTGCATGTTTGACTCCTTTGCTCTATACTCTATCCCAAAATCCCTTGACCTTTTGACCTATTGCCATTCTTGCCTTGCCAGGCTCCAGACTTGAATTAGTTCCACCATCTACCACATTTGCAACTATTCGAGTGCTACTGAATAGAGCTGGAGAAAGTCATGAAACCAGGCCAATTGGATCCACTACTAATTTGTTACATAATCTCTCCTGAGCTCTCACTGCAGCAAGGCAATTCTCACTAGGTCTTGTCATTTCTATTTTCAGAGCATCTCTCCTATCTGTTCTCTTCTTTCCACTCAGACAGCTGCCACTCTGGTTCAGGCCCTCATTACTTGATGCCTAGACATTGCAGTAGTCTTTTAGTTGGTCTCTCTCTGCTTAAATTCTTCCCCTAATTCTCATCCATTCTCCACTCAGCTGCCAATGTGACTTTCTTTAAGAGCAAGCCAGACTATGTGACCTTTCTACTTAATAAACTCCAGTGGTTCCCTATTACTTCTAGGATCAAATACAAAGTCTGATGTTTGGTTCTTAAAACCTTAACAACCTGGTCCCTACCTACCTTTCTAGGCTTCTTAGATTATACTTCCCTCTGTATACTATATGATCCAGTTATGCTAGCTAGCCTTCTTGCTCTTCCTCTCACATAACTCCCTAACTTCTGACTCTCTCTCTTTTCACTGGCTGACCCCCTAATGCCTACAAGGCCCTCTCACTTCCCTTTCCTGATTTCCTTAAAGTCTCAGCTCACATTCTACCTTCTGCAGGGGACCTTCCCGTCTCCCCCACCTCCAGTGCCTTTTCTCTGAAGTTACCTTTCCTTGGTATTGTAGATATCTTTGTTTTGTTTGTTTGTTTTTTTGCAGGGCAGTGGGGGTTAAGTGACTTTCCCAGGGTCATACAACTAGTAAGTGTCAAGTGTCTGAGGCCAGATTTGAACTCAGGTACTCCTGAATCCAGGGCTGGTGCTTTATCCACTGCCCCACCTACCTGCCCCTATATTGTAGATACTTATATTTACCTAGTTATTTGCATTTTGTCTCCTCTTTAAGGGGAGAAGCTCAGTGTGTGCTTTTCTTTATATTCCCAGTGCTTAATATGTGTGCCTGGCACATAGTAGGTGCTTAATAAATGTTCATTTTATTGACTGGTGGTAAGAAATGCTAAACACTAGAAAAATGAGAGAAATATGGGAAGATTTACAAGAACCGCTACAGAGAAATAAACAAAACCAAGAGAACAATTTGATAATGGAAACTAACAGGTCCAGTGGATAGAGCACCGGCCCTGGAGTCAGGAGGACCTAAGTTCAAATCTGACTGCAGACACTTGACACTTACTAGCTGTGTGATCCTGGGCAAGTCACTTAACCCCAATTGCCTCACCTCCCCAAAACCCAACCCCCCCAAACCAGAAATTAACAGATCACCAAAGAAACTTGAACAAGTTGAAATATAAAAATCAATGAATCCATGACCCTTTGACATATGAAGGTCCTGGAGAAGAGATAAAAAAAAATCTCCTAACCTCATAGCACAAGGTAGAGACTTCTAGGACAGAATTTTGTGGACATTATGGATGTGTCCTCTATTTAAAAATATTAAAAAAAATTTTTTTTTTTTTTGGTGAGGCAATTGGGGTTAAGTGACTTGCCCAGGATCACACAGCTAGTAAGTGTCAAGTGTCTGTGGCCGGATTTTGAACTCAGGTCCTCCTGACTCCAGGGCTGGTGCTCTATCCACTGTGCTACCTAGCTGCCCCCTAAAATATTTTAAAAAATACATTAATAGATGGGGCGACTAGGTGGCACAGTGGATAAAGCACCGGCCCTGGATTCAGGAGGACCTGAGTTCAAAATCCGGCCACAGACACTTGACACTTACTAGCTGTGTGACCCTGGGCAAGTCACTTAACCCCCATTGGCCTGCAAAAACAAAAACAAAAACAAAACAAACAAACAAAAAACATTAATAGGTACATAGGAGAGTGAAAAAGAGTTATGTGAAATCCAAGGCAGGAAAAGATCATTATCAGCTGGTTTGATCAGAGATTCATGAAGAAGGTGTCACTTTACCTGGGCTTTAAAGGATGGGTAGGAATTCAATAAGCAAAGAGGGCATTCTAGGTATAGGGAATAGCATGAGCAAAGATACAGAGGTAGGAAAATCTGGTATATGTTCAAAGGGGACTATTCCAGTTTGAATAGAGTGTAGAGTAGTAAGTACATGGAGGGAAGAGAGTAAAATGAGATAAGGCTGCAAAGGCAAATGGGACCAGATTTTAGAGGGCTCTGAATGCAGGACAAAGAGTTTGAACCTTATTCAGCAGGCAATGGAAACCACTGAAGTGTTCTGGGCAGAGGAGACTGAGATTCATTCATAAGGAAGATTAGGGTGATATGAAGGAGGTTAAGAAGAGAGAAGAGGCAGGGAGATGGTTTAGGAAACTGTTATGATAGTTTAGGTAGGTGGTGACGAAGGCCTGCATTGAGGTGATGGAAGTGGAAACAGGAAGGGACAAATTGATTTTGCAGAGGCAGAAGCAATAAGCCTTGGCAGCTGATTGGATGTGGGGGGTGAAGGAAAGGGAAGGATCAAAGATAATACCAATGTTTCAAACAACAGAGACTGAATGAATGGTGGCGCCACTGAGTGAAATAGTGGTGTCTGAAGAATAAGCAGGTTTTGGAAGAAAAATAATAAGCTTTGGACATGTTGATCTTGAGGTGCCAGTGAGACACTCAGGTGGGAGGGAGGGAAGGAAAGAATAAGTATTTATATAGTGCCTACTATGTGCCAGACACATGGTAAGCACTTTTACAAATATTTCATTTGATCCTCACAAGAACCCTGCAAGACAGGTACTGGTATTATCCTTCTTTTACAGTTGAGGAAACTGAGGTTAACAGAGGCTAAATGATTTGCACAGGGTGACGCAAGTAGTAAGTAACTATGAATGGTTTCAAACTCAGGTTTTCCTAGCACTTTATCTATTGTGGCATCAGGTGGAAATGTCCTACAGGAAATTAGATTGAAATCTGGAGCTTAAGAGAAAAAGAGAGACAGAGAGAGACAGAGACAGAGAGACAGACAGAGAGACAGAGACAGAGACAGAGACAGACAGAGACTGGGAGTTTTCTGTCAGTAGAGAAAGCATCAGGAGAGAAGAGAGCCAAGGGAAGATCCACTTTAATTGTCCAAAAAGGACATGGAGTAAGCAAAGGAGGCAGAAGAGGAGAAGAACCAAGGGAATTATGTGGCACTTTGTATCTCTTTCATGTTTTTACGCTTCATTCGGCATGATAGTTACTGTATAATCATGGTATATTTGTGTCCATAGCAAAAAGGGCAGCTAGGTGGTGTGGTGGACAGAGCACTGGCCCTGAAGTTAGGAGGACCTGAGTTCAAATGTCATCTCTGACACTTACTAGTTGTGGACTCTGGGCAAGTCACTTAACCCTAATTGCCTTAAACATCTCTAGTTGTCCTAATGTATATCTTGCCACTGGACCTAGATGGCTCTGGAGAGATGGCTTTGAGGTTGGTGACTTTGAACAGCTTTCCCTCATTTAAATCCAATTCACCACAAGCCATGACATCACCCTAATGTCATGGTCCTCTTGGAGAATGAAGGACAAACACCAAAACAACCACCAAATGGTTGCTTTATGAATGAATGCATGAATGATTTGACTGATGCAGCTAAGAAACTGGTTAAAAAACTAGCCAGTAAAGATCCTGAGGAAGGGTCAGAAGGATTGTATTTTCTGGGACCTATAGTATAATCCATAATATTAGAAACCTTGTTCCTAACATAATGCTCTCCATCCCCATAGTAGCAATAATGGAAAGCCTACAAGTTTCATCCTCTTTTCTATGACATTTTCAGAAGGCCTGCATTACAAATTTTTATGACGTAATTTGCAGGGTAATCCTGCAAGCTCATCTCTTATCCTTGTCTAACTAAATCCTAGCCATTTTTCAAGACCAAGTTCAAATGGCTCCTCTTCCAGGAAGCCTTCACTATTACAAGTGATCTCTCCCTCCTCTGAATTCTTATAACATATTGTTTGTACCTCTTTTATGCACTTATCACATTCTACTTATATTGTAATTATACATGCATTTAATCTAACCTACTAGATAGGCTACAAGCTCTTTGAGGGAATTGGCTATGTTTATTTATCATTATAACTCACCTAGTACCTGGCAGGAGTGTGTAAGGATTAGGGATCTGGCTAGACCTATGATTACATGGGCATAGAAAACTCTCCAGTGAAGTAACTACCTATACCAGTACATATATGGCACCTTTTCTGTAACTTACAGTCTTATTTGCCTAGAGTATAAAAAAGTTAAGTAACTTGTCCAAGGTAACACAGACAGCATTTGTCAAAGTGGTCCTTGAATCCAAGTCTTCCTGGATTTGAGCTATAAGAAATGATTATTAATAACCAATAATTTTTTTGGGGGGGAGAGTCAGAGCTCTCCCCTTTTTAAAATTCCTCATTTTAAAAAGTCCCCTTTTTCCTGGAGAACATTACAGAATGAGATTGTATTAACTCTCCTCAACTTGGTCATACCCCACCCTTGTAAGGAACTTAACTAAAATGGGGAAGCCCATTATGTTCTACTCAAACTTGGGTGCAGACAGATCGTTTTGTCTAGATAGCAGAGGCTGGGGGTGGTCTAAGTAGAGATAATTTCTCTGTCCTGGGGTTTCTCTCAGGTCCCCATTGAAACAGGTATACATTCTTTGAATTGATAGCCTAAAGCTATGGGGGGGGGAGGTCTGGTATACTTAACTCTTCATTTTAATATAGTCCACCTCCAATCACTTTGAACCAATTAGATTTGATTGCTGTTTGATAAACCACCTACTGTTTTGAAGGGTATATAAACCTCCGAGATTGTCTTTGGGCTGAGAGAGATGGCCAAATGATCATCCTTTTAATAACCTGTTGGCCTTATTAATAAAATTATTAAAGCACCCAAAAATTATATCTCTGGAACTTTTTAATCATCACAGAGCCCAGCTCTCTGGCCATTATGCCACTTGGCCTCTCAACTTATTAAAGGTATAGACTATCTCCCTGGCAGAGGCTATGACTTAACTTAGAAGCTTAGGGTTAGTCATGAACAAGTGTTCATGGGAATAGAGCATAAAAGGTGTTCACATGGAAAGTGAATATTAGAAGGAAGTGGAAAGGCCATTGAGAGAAATGGAAGACTCCTTAGAGACAATCCTCATTGCCTAAACTCATGAAAAATATTGATTACATGGGGGCAGCTAGGTGGTGCAGTGGATAGAGCACCAGCCCCGGAGTCAGGAGGACCTGAGTTCAAATCCGGCCTCAGACACTTAACACTTACTAGCTGTGTGACCCTGGGCAAGTCACTTAACCCCAATTGCCTCACTAAAAAAAAAAAAAATATATATATATATATATATATATATATATATATATATATATCGATTACATCTTATTGCTTTTTATAGTTTTAAATCACTTTCATTTACCTTATCAATTCCTTATAATGCCCGATGAGGTAGGCATGACAGACAGTGTTATATCAGGTTTGTAGAGAGGAAAATGAAGACCAAAGAACAATTGCTCTAAGGACAACTGCTCTAAGTAATTTAACTTGAGAGAGCTAGGACCCAAGTCTCCTGGATTCTAGTTTAATATTATTTCTATTGTACTATACTGTCTATGGGTGTAAGGCCATATCTACCACTGGCTGACCTAAATGGCAGGAAGAGATTTCTGTCTGTTGGCTACAGTGGAATGGGCTGGAGACCTAGGTCAGGAGAATGGGATTGTGCTCCTGACTCCAGCTAAAATTTGTAGAATATGCTCTTCAGCCAGCTCATAGCAGGAGCCCTAGCTTGAGTCCTCACCTCTGGAAAACAGTGGGTTCTTTTTACATCCTTTCTACAGATGACCTAGGGACTCATTTGCTCAGGCAGCACTAGAAGCTGCAAAATAAAAAAAGAGGGGGAGGTTATAATATAAAAAGAGAATGTCACCAGGTTATTGGGAGAGACAGGAAAATTGAAGCAGTATTAAATCCGTCTCCTCTCACTGTTGGTGGAAATGATCTGTTGTTATAACCACTTGTGAAAAGAATTTGCTATGATAGAACTGCAGTGATCAATTTCTAGAAAAGCCATTCTGTGAGCAGGGGGCAGGTGAGTGAGCCATCAAAGACAACCTGGGGAAATTGGCAGAGCTTGTAATCAGACTTTGATCAGGTTTTGGGCTCCAGCTATGGCAGTCACCTCAATTCCACAAATAAAACTGAATACTGGAAGCTTCTCTCAGGTGGGGCACTTGAACTTCATGGGAAGTATAACAAGGGAGCAAACACTCTAAAAAAGGAAAAAATGGTAATTAGTGTTGGCTGGTGGAAGGAATTGATCTGATTCTGCACTCTGGGAATGGTAATACCCACCACTGTATCCTCTAGAAGGACTGCATGCCCATGCTAACCTAGGACAGCATGGGACAAAGCTGAACTTCAACAAAAGCAGGAAATCAGACTTAATAAACAGTAGGCAAATCAACCAATACAGAGAGGAATGGACCTGGGGCAAGGAGAGTCCATCCAAAGGTCAGAACCAGAGAGAGCTCCTAGAAGGGTAAAAGGAAGTAACTACAAGTCCAGTGCAAAGGTTTGAAGCTTCAGAGAGGAATCTTTGGGAAAAGAAAAGGAAGGACTTTTGTTCTCTGGGCCAGAGGTGAGAATAGGTCTTCCCAGGATCCAGAGCCACAGATATAAAACTGATCCTTCTCTCACTTCAGGAGAGAAGGAGGTTACTGCAAGCTTAGGGCAGGATGGCTCAAAGCCTAGGGGAGGGATCTAGGGGAGGTGCCACATAGGGAAAAGCCTTCCTTAACACAGGACCCATATCCAAAGATAAGACTAGGAAGCAGATTCTGGAAGGGATTGATAATTCATTGAAATTTGAGGGCTATACCTTTGCTTTGGTTAGAGCCAGAGAGTTAGGATTGGGTCAAAGCTGACTTTGAAGATAAGACTTTGAAAGATGAGTCAGTGACAGAGAAGGGTTAAGAAACACCAGGACTAGATGCTTTTACATTTCTTTGAAAGTCAGGCTTAATAACAGGCATCTATGACTTCTGAAATTTTATAACTCTCCTCCCTTTTGGGGGCTTATGTTTATAATGCCATATTCCCCGGGGTCCTAGAAGTAAAAAGTATTAGAAATCTTAAGAGTTACGTGTTTGTTTGGCTCAGAAAGCCAGAAGAAAGGGGGGTAACCCTGTCTGGTAGGAGAACTGAGTCGGGGAGGAACCCAAGTTAAGAAAGGGTGATGGAAACATTGTGAGATTTAGAGGGTGAACAAATTTACAATCATGTGGGTTGAGTTTGTTCTAGCTTTGAGATTCTATATACTAAGCCAATATCTATACCTGATATATGCACTTATTCCCCAAGGGGTCCCTTCAACCCTTTCATAGGATCTTTGAGGTCAAATCTATTTTCATAATAATAATACCAAAAAATGTTAATTTGTAATATGGTAAATACTGATAGATATATAAACAATATAAACAAGAACTCTTGAGGGAGGGCCCTCGCTTTAAAAATGGTAGAAGGGTTCTGAAACCAAAACGTTTGGGAATGGCTGCCCTAAGCTAATGGAGTAACTAATTCTCCCTCCCACTGAACTGAATTTGTCTTAATTACTTCTTGCATTATCTTTCACATCATGAATTGAGAAGTTGGTCTGAGGGTGCATTTATTTCATGGTGCTTGTTCCAGTGGGTGCTCCTTGCCCTAGGGAAATAATGGCTCTGGGTACTAAAAATTGTTAGTTATGACTTTGGGTAGCAATGAACGAAGTGAGCCAGCTGGCCAGTTTGATACAATTCTACAGGCATTTTAAAATTATCTATGTACTTATGTAATTATATTATATTATATTATGTAATTATATGTATTAGGCACTGCCCTAAATTCAGTGGAGGGGGAGTGGTCTGGATCAAGGGAGTTCCCTGATCTCCTCTTCATATACATCCTGGTTGGTTGTTATACTTTGGTCTTGAAGAAGACCAAAATGACTTTACTAAGTTGGAATCAAGATACAGTGTGCCTGACTGTGGCTGGTCGGACCAATACAAGCTCAGAAGGCTCTACCACAGGTTGGACATAAATAGTCCACATTAACATTTGGAGTGGAGATAGAGCACAGCACCTTCTTTGATGTGGGCACATCATGCTGGGCAGTCCTGTGCCGATATTCCTCATATCTCACAATCAATTCCAAAGTTCTTCAAAGAGACCTTGAGAGTGTCCTTGTATTGCTTCTCCTGACCTCCATGTGAGCAGTTGCCTTGTGCAAGTTTGATGTAAAACAGTCATTTAGGCAAATGCATGTTTGGCATTCATGACCTCAGAATTGTGCTTTTAGTACCTTATCTTGCCAGATGATCTTTAGAATCTTCCTAAGACAATTCAAATGGAAGAGATTCAGTTTCCTGGCAGGGCACTGATATACTGTCCAGGTTTCACAGGCATACAACAATGAGGTCAGCACAACGGCTTTGTAGACCTTTAGTTTGGTAGGCAGTCTAATACTTCTCTCCCAGACTTTCCTTCAGAGCCTCCTAAACACTGAGCTAGCTCTGGCAATACATGAGACAACCTTATCATCTATGTGGACATCCCTAGAGAGTAAACTGCCAAGGGAAGTAAACTTATCCACAGCATTCACTATTTCTCTATTTGCTGTAACTAATGGTTCCATGCATGGGTAGTGTGGTGCTGGCTGGTGGAGAGCTTCTGTTTTTTTGGTGGTGTTAGGCCAAAATTAGCATAAGCAGCAGAGAATCAATCCATACTTTGTTGCATCACAGACTCAGAAACTGCACTGAGTGCACAATCATCTACAAACAAAAAAAATCATGCACCAGCTCTCCTACACTGTAGTCTTGACTTGTAGCCTTTTCAAGTTAAATAGTTTACCATCAGTGAAGTAGCTGAACTTGATGCTGTTTCATGTTCATCGAAGGGATCTAATAACCTTGTTGAAAACATCATGCTAAAAAGCATGGAAGCAAGTACACAGCTTTGTTTCACTCCATCAGTGAGTGGGAACATGTGAAAGTACCAGAACCTGGGTAAGCATCACATCACAGAACTGACATACAATACTGTTGAACCTCTCTGGACAACCAAATTTTGCCATAATGTTCCATAAAGTGATTGTATCTCCCTTGTCCTGATAGGAAGTATATAAAGAGGTATTTACTGATCTCCTTTCATATATATCCTACTGGGGCAGGAGAGATATAACATGTACATTTGTCAAATTAAAACAACTCTAAGATACTACCCCTATCAGATTGGCTTATATGACAGAAAAAGAAAATGACAAATACTTGAGGGGATATGGAAAATTGGGACACTAAAGCACCATTGGTGGAGTTGTAAACTGATCTACCCATTCTGCAGAGCAATTTGAAACTGCTCCAATGGCTATAAAACCATGTATACCCTTTGACCCAGAAATACCACTACTAGGTCTGTATTCCAAAGAGATTTTTTTTAAATAAGGAAAAGGACCTATATGTACAAAAAATATTTAGAACAGCTTTTTGTGGTGGCAAAGAATTAAAAATTGAGGGGATATCCTCAATTGGGAAATGGCCAAACAAGTTGTAATATATGATTGTGATGAATGCTATTGTGCTATAAGACTTGATGAGCAGGATGGCTTCAGAAAAACCTGGGAAGATTTATATGAACTGATGCAAAGTAAAATGAGCAGAATGGGGAGAACATTGTTCAGCAACATTATAATGATGATCAATTGTGAATAATTTAGCTATTCTCAAAAATACAATTATCCAAAACAATTCTGAAAGACTTATGATGAAAAATTATCTCCACCTCCATAGAAAGAACTGATGGAGTCTGAATACAGATTAAAGCATATATTTTTAAACTTTATTTTTCTGTGGTTTTAGGGGGTCTGTTTTCTTTTGTGACATGACTAATATGGAAATATGTTTTACATGACTGCACATGTATAATCTTTATCAAATTACTTGCATGCTCAATGAAATGGGAGGGGAGGGAGGGAGGAAGGAAGAGAATTTGGAACTTAAAATTTAAAAAAAATGAATTTAAAAATTGTATTTAAATGTAATTGGAAAAAATAAAATATTAAAAGCAAAAAACCCAAATGTACATTTATAAGCAAATTAAAAGTATAAATAAAGTAAATATAATTTCAATAATTTCAGTGGGTGGGGATAGTGGAGACCACTAACAAGATGTTGATGAGTAAGATATGGCTCGGAGGGGCTCACAAACTAATGGAGGAGTTCAGCAGATAATAAACTAATTACATAATGATAAGCTAAGTAACAATTGGGGTGAAGCTAGGAAAGAGAATCAGGAACGACTTCATATAAGAACCAAAGTTTGAAGGGAAATGGGGAGCCCAAGAGTTAAAGATAAGGAGCAAGAACATTCTAGTCATGGAATGCAACCTGTATGAAAAGGTATGGTGGGGGGCAGCTAGGTGGAGCAGTGGATAAAGCACCAGCCCTGGATTCAGGAGGACCTGAGTTCAAATTTGGCCTCAGACATTTGACACTTACTAGCTGTGTGATCCTGGGCAAGTCACTTAACCCTCATTGTGACGATCAAAAAAAAAAAAAGAAAGAAAGAAAGAAAAGAAAAGGTATGGTGGCAAGAGATAGAATATTGCATGGGGGTTAAAGGGAAAAAAGAAAGTTGGCACCAGAGGAACCCAGTCCAGGATAGAGAAGTGTCTTCTGGGGATTAGCACAGGCAGGAAACCCATTGTGAATTCAAACAGAGCTGCCCAAACTGTTTCCTATGTAGTTTTTCTGTAGAGTCATGGGCCTCTGTGCATAGCCTATTGGAACTTAGTAAAAGCCCTGGGTTCTGTGCTCAGTTCATTTAATATTAGAGAGGTATAGGGTATTGCAATCTCAGGATATTAGTCCTTATTTCCCAGACTTCACCTTTGTATTTGAGCCTTGAAAGCGATCATTTGAACCTGGCACTTATTTCTTTTTCTCTTTTGGCACTTATTTCTTGATCAGTGAATTATATTCTAAAAGAGTTGGAGAAAGAACTTTGCCCTCAAAAGCTTATAGCTAGCCATGGAGTCACTCGAATGCTCTCATTTCTATTATGAGAGTCTACAACTACATATGGGACAGAGCAGCTCAGGCCCTGCCCTTCAGCATTTTACAAATCTCTCCTTCCCATCAGGCGTGGAGGCAGCCATTGCGGCAAACCTGTACTTTTCCACTGGCTGCTCAGTACTGTTGTTTGTCTCTTGTTTTAGAAAAACCAGATGGCTCCAGTGGTGTTTACTCCAGGAAACATTTTGAGCATTCAATAATAAACCCAAAAGGAAATCCTTGATTTCCTTTCTCCCTTCGAGCTAGTCACCACATCAGTGCCGAGTGAGGATGTCACTGGGGATCAGCCCAGTGTCATAGTTCAGAATTGTTGCAAATCTGTTCAAGATGCCTTCTCAAATTTGAGCTTGGGGTTGTCAGCTGTGAGAAGGGAGCTTAGAGGAGACTGATTTCTCCCCCAAACCCAAAGGGCTCCTGGTTCTGGGTTTTGGGCAATGATTCCCTGACCTGGTGACATCTGTAAGCCCAGCTTTTCAGCAAAATGCTGAGTAATTCTCATTTCCTATGGTAGAAGACAAGGCCGACAGGGGGTAAGGAAAACAAATGAATCCCTCTGGTATTTGTTTCATACAGATTACATGGTGGGAACATGTCTTTATTGGATCAAATTCATCAAATTAAGGACATTTGCATAAAACTGTTTCTTCTTGCCCTTTTCACCCTCCCTTTTCTCTACCCTTCTAGTGTCATTCAATTTTAGTTGTAAGGAATAGAAGTATAAGGGAGGGGGCTGAGTCTCTTGTCCTGAAAATACTTAAGGAAAAGAATAGAATGCTTCCTTTTCTAACTTACCCTGAGTGTGATTGTCTGGTATAACTTCCCCAGACCCAAGAGGATGAGCAGATTCAAGGCTATTTTCCAAGACTCTTAGTCAATTGTTTTGTTTCTAACAATCTAATGGTGATAATAGTGATAATACAGGCTTGAAAAGCATTGTACATGTTACCTTGGTTGATCCTCCCAACAACCTTGTGAGTCAGGTGCTATTATTATCTCCATTTTACAGATAAGGAAACTGGGGTGGGGGAGAGAGACAGAGACAGAGAATGAGAGAGAAAAAGAGGGGGGAGGGAGGAAGGGAGAGAAAGAGAGAGACAAGTAAGGAAGGGGAAGGAAGGGAAAGGAGAGAGACAGAGACAGAGAGAGCTACATGAAATGATTTACCTCTGGTTGGTGTCTGAGGCAGAAATCGAACTCAGATCTGAATGTCTTTAGTCTATTACTTATAGTTACTGTGCCATCTCCTTTTCTCTTCTCTTATTTCCTTTATTCATTCAACAAACACATGCTGAGCACCTTCAATGTGTAAAACACCATGCAGGCATTTCAGAGGATACAGACGAATGAGATGGACCTGAGGAAACTAGAATCTGGAGGAGGAGAGCTGAAAGTACTACGCTAAGCATTTAGTGAAAACTTCTCTTGTCTGGGAAGAAGCATCCAAAGCAAAGGAAAGGGGCCTCCTTCTTCCCTTCTCCTTTTCCTCTTTCCCCCTCTTCCTTTTCTTCCTCTTACGTCCCCTCTGCCTTCTCCCTCTTTTTCCCTTTCCCCCTCCCCCTCTTTTTCTTGTTCTCCCTCCTCCCCTTCCCCTTCTTCCTCCCTTCTTCTCTGCCTCCCTTCTTTCTTCCCCCTTCTTCCCTCTCTTTTTCCTCCTCCCACATCCCTCTCCTCTTCCTATTCCTCCCTCCTCCCTATTTTCCCTTTTTCCCTCTCCCTTCCTCTCCTGTCTTTCCCTTCTCCCTCCTCCCCCTTCCTTCCCTTGTTTCTCCTTCTCCCCTCTCCTCCCCCTCCTTCCCTTGACTCTTCTCTTCCCCCTTTTCCTTTTCCCTTTTCCCTCTCTCCCTTCTCCACTTCCTCTTCTTGCCCATCATGGTTTGAAAGGAAGAATAATTCGCTTTAAAAGGCAGGAGGACCATTGCCTACACCTTACGACCTTTTCTTTGTGCTCATTAAACCGCAATAGCAGGCCTGCTTCATCCCTTCAGTTGCTGGAAAAATTCCAAGGGGAGGGCAGTGCGTTAAAGCCACAAACAAGTTCAATGCCCTCGTGTCATTATTCTTGATTGGCCTACTTTTTTCCAAGCACAGTGAATAGTGAAATGGCTAAGGAAAGACGGAGAGGGATAGACCTGGTATTAGTCTGACACCACCGCCAGAGGACAGGGCTGTAATATAGTCTAACATGGAGGCCTCTAAGGCCGATGTGATCTCAATATGAATGAATAGCAAGTCCAGTGTCTGGATCAAAGTGAGTAAGCCTTGCGCTGTGCTCTGTGCTAGGCAAGCCACAGCTTAAATACTGTGTATTAGAGACAGCGAGGCGGCCCAGTGGGTAGAAGTGACAGAGGAACATCTATCTACTCAGTTTATAGAAGAAATTCCTCTTAATGGGAGTGATGCAAAAAGGAATGGTCTGCTTTAGGATGGAGTGAGTTTCCTGTCACTAAAGGCATTCGAGTAGAAGTGAGATGACTGCTCAGTAAGGATAGTATAGAGGAGATTCATGGATCAAATGAGGGTTGAACTAGATGGCTCTTCCAATTCTGAGTGTTTGTCATTTTATAGATATAAAATACTGATTGCTTTGATAAAATTCAATTCAGTTCAGCTTATCTTTCCACTGAGCTTCAGTTCTATATTATCAACTTCCTGTTGGATGTCTTTCCCTGGATGACTCATCCACATCTTAAACTCATGTCCAAAGAACTCATCCCCTCCCCCCACTCCTCTCCAAAACAACAACAGCAGCAACAACACAGTCCTCCTTATTTCCCTATATTTCTGGTGAGGCACTATCATCCTTCCAGTAGCCAGGGTTTTCAATGTTGGACTCAATCCTTGATTTTCAATTTTCCTTAGTCTCATAACCAATCAGCTAATAGGTCTTGCCATTTCTACCTCCATATTGTCCTCATACAACCATCAAGTTGGTTTAGACCCTCATTATATCTTATCTAGACTCTTGCAAAAGCCTCCTATTTGGTCTCCCTGACTCTAGTCACGCCTTTCTTCAATTCATCTGCCAAACGGAAATTCCTAAAACACATGTCTGATCTTGTCAGTCCCCTCCTAAAGAAACTTCCATAGCTCACTGTTATATTCCTATTGCAAGTATACATAAATACATGCATATACATATACATCTATCTTCTTTCTGGTTTATTCTCTCTCACACGTTCTTTTTTTTTTTTTTTAAGTGAGTCAATTGGGTTAAGTGTCTTGCACAGAGTCACACAGCTAGTAAGTGTTAAGTGTCTGAGGCTGGATTTGAACTCAGGTCCTCCTGACTCCAGGGCCAGTGCTCTATCCACTGCGCCACCTAGCTGCCCACATTCTTTTAAAAAAAAATTATTTTGAACTTAACACACACCAGTAAGAACATTTCCACATACATAGCAGAAGAAAAAAAGAGGATTCAGTCAGTTAATTGGTAACCCTCTATCAAGTGCCTACCATATCCCTTGGGCAGCTAGGTGGTGCAGTGGACAGAGTGCTGGTCCTGGAGTCAGGAAGACTCAACTTCCTGAGTTCAAATCCAATCTCAGACACTTCATATCTGTGTGACCCCGGGTGAGTCACTTAACCCAGTTTGCCTCAGTTTCCTCGACTGTACAATGAGCTGGAGAAAGAAATGGCAAATCACTCCAATATCTCTGCCAAAAGAACCCCAAATGGGGTCACAAAGAGTCAAGCATACCTGAAACGACTGAACAGCAATAACACGTGCCAGGTATGTACTGTGAGAAGCGTTGGGAATACAAAGAAAGGCAAAAGAGAGCTCCCAAGCTGCTCACAGTATAATGGGAGAGACAACATGAAAAAAACTAAGTAGAAACAGGCTAGATACAGGCTAGATACAGCATAGAAAGTAAATCAACAGGGGCAGCTAGGTGGCGCAGTGGATAAAGCACTGGCTTTGTATTCAGGAGGACCTGAGTTCAAATCTGACCTCAGACACCTGACACTTACTAGCTGTGTGACCCTGGGCAAGTCACCTAACCCTCATTGCCTTGCCAAAAAAAAAGAAAGAAAGTAAATCAACAAAAGGAAGGCATTAGAATGAATGGGATCAAGAAAGGCATCAAGTCCTGAAATAAACCAAACACGCAAAGGGAACATCACACTTGATATTAACAATATGAAAGCTCATTTTCCTGTCAAAGGCTTCCTATAGGAAGTGGGATTTGAGGTGGGACTAAGAAGCAAGCCAGGGAAGTCAGGAGGCAGAAATGAGTAGGGACAGTGTGTCAGGTATTGTGAAAGGTCAGCAGAGATGTCCAGGGTTTCTTGTTCCAGGAACATCGAGAAGGCCAGTGTTCATGGACTGCAGAGTATGGATGTGTATGGGAAGGTGCAAGGTGTAAGAAGTATAGACAGAAGGAGATGGAAGGTCAGGAAAGGCTTTTTTTTTTTGGTGGGGCAATGAGAGTTAAATGACTTGCCCAGGGTCACACAGTTAGTAAGTGTCAAGTGTCTGAGGTCAGATTTGAACTCAGGTCCTCCTGAATCCAGGGCTGGTGCTTTATCCACTGCACCACCTAGCTGCTCCCTCATGAAGGGCTTTGAATGCCAGAGGATTTTATTTTTGATCCTGGAGGCAATAGGAAGCCACTGGAGTTTATTGATGGGGTGGGGTGGGGTGTGTGTGTGTGTGTGTGTGTGTGTGTGTGTGTGTGTGTGTGACAGTGAGACCTACACTTTAGGAATGTCCCTTTGGCATCTGAGTGGAGGAGAGACTGGAAGAGAGACTTGTGTCAGGGAGACCAATCAGAAGGCAATTTCAGTAGTCTAGGTAGGAGGGGCTGAGAACCTGCACCAGTGCAGTGGCAATGCCAGAGGAGAGAAGAGGGAAGAGGAGAGAAGAGGTAAGAATCAGTAGGCCTTGGTGACAGATTGGGTATTATTTTGCAGATGAGGACATGGAAACTCAACAAGATTAAGTGACTGGCTCATGGTTGCATAGCTTGCTAGTTGCTTAGCTAGGCATTTACTCACATTAGTATCAGAGGCAAGTTTTTTTTTTTTTTTTTTTTTTGGTGAGGCAATTGGGGTTAAGTGACTTGCCCAGGGTCACACAGCTAGTACATGTCAAGGGTCTGAAGTCGGATTTGAACTCAGGTCCTCCTGAATCCAGGGCTGGTGCTCTATCCACTGTGCCACCTAGCTGTCCCCCAGAGGCAAGATTTGAAGCAACTGTGGAACAGGTTGCAGGACAAGATTGTACGCACCTTAGATTTATTTTAATTTGAATGACCATGAAAGTGTGTCTGTCAGGGCAGCTAGGTGGCACAGTGGATAAAGAACCGGCCCTGGATTCAGGAGGACCTGAGTTCAAATTTGACCTCAAGTCATTTAACCCTCATTGCCTCCCCCCACCCCCTCCAAAAAGCGTATCTCTGTTGGTGCTGAGGATAAAGATATAAAAAGATAGAATTCCTGTCCTCAAGGAATTTACATTCTAATAGGGAGAGATCACTCGCACAGATAGTGGAGTGAGGGTTGGGCAGGGAGTTTTGGTCTGTGGAGTCACAGAAGATGGTGAACGAAGCCCTTTCTAGAAGCATTGGTAATAGGAATTTAATTGCTGTTCCCAGAGCAAGTCGTAAAAGTGGAGAACAGGGTAATGTTGGGGGTGGGGTGGTGCAGGAGACACTCAACAAGATGATGCCTTTCTAGGACCTGTTTCTTGGTGGATTGCAGCTGGATGGCAGGGGAAGCATGGTTTGGTGCCAGGTAGATAGAGTGGAATGGGTGGGTTTGCACCCCCATCTTTACCAATCAGGCAGCTCAGTCCTGTTGTGGAGAGTTCCAGAGTCTGGGGGAACTACTGATGTTCATCAGACAGAGTTATTTCAAAGATAAGCCATTACAAATTCAACTAATTTCCCAGAAGACAATTATTTCCTTGCCTTGGGGAGGAGGGGAGGAAGGGTTTCTATACAGCAGGTGCAAGATTAATGAGATAATGGGTAAGCCAGTGCTTTGAAGATTACAGATGTGAGGAATTGTTATCAATAAATGTCTTCGAATTGAATTTTCCTGCTAATGGAATATGGGCCCTTCTGGTGTAAGATGGTACATACTTGACTGAAAGTTCCCAGAGGGCAAGGACTGTGCCATTTGCCACTTTTGTGTTCCCTTGGGTCCAGTCCAAGGCCTCAGAGGTGGCAAGAACTTACTTAGTAAATGTTGGTTGCACTGAACCAATTAACCGTGTAGATAGAGGTGGACACAATTGTTGTGGAAGTCAGTGAGACCATCTCTGTGGCCTATCCTAAAAGCAGTTGCTTGTTTTGAGCAGGTGCAAAATTTTTTTCCCTTTCCCCTCCTTTTTATGAGAATGCAGACTCCACTTCATTCACATGCAGCTCATCAATTGAGTGGAATGTATCCCAGATGCCACTGAACTGCACACTCCAAGATTTATAGCAAGCCACTCCTTCGGGCTGGTTTCCATTCACAAGTTGCTGTTCTAGCAGGTTTTATGTTGTTTCTTCCGGTGTGGGTTGGAGTTTTGCATCTGATTTCATTTGGGCAGAAACATCTCCTTTTCTTGCTGTGAAATGCCAGGATTTGGAAAGTTGAAATCTGCAATGTTGACTTGGAAGTTTATGTGACTTTTTAAAAGGAGAGTTTCTCCATACTGGATGAACAAGGAGATTCGTGTGGTAATAGGGTACAAAAAACAAACGACCATGTTTCTGACCAGCTAGCTAATGGGATGGATGGATGGTTGGATGGGTGGGAGGATAGATGGGTGGATGGGTGGATGCATGAATGGTTGGATGGGTGGGTGGGCAGGAAGGTGGTAGTGTCAGTGATAGCTTGATAGTAGCAGTGATAGTGGTGGGGCTAAGGGGCTGATGGGTATATGTGTTGGGAAGGCATCACACAGAATATTCATCACACTTGATGTCCATTGGACAGAGTTATTTCAAAGATAAACCATTACAGATTCTGGAAAACACTTTAGAGATAATCTAATCTAACACCCTTTAGTTTTCAGATGAGGAAACAAGCCCAGAAAAGTTAAATTATCTTCCCAAGATCACAGAATCAGTTACTAGCAGTTTAGAGCCCAGGTCGCTTAACTTCCCATCTAGTACTCCTTCCATTAAGCTAAACTGATTTTTCTGCCTTCTGTATGGTAACTAAGGCCTGTACCAGTGGGAGAGACTCTGTTGTAGCCTGGGCAGAAGAACCTCTGAACTTTTTTTTTTTTTTAAGTGAGGCAGTTGGGGTTAAGTGACTTGCCCAGGGTTACACAGCTGGTAAGTGTTAAGTGTCTGAGGTCGGATTTGAACTCAGGTCCTCCTGACTCCAGGGCCGGTGCTCTATCCACTGCGCCACCGAGCTGACCCTCCTCTGAAGCATGGGTGTCATGAGGTTCAAATGAGTTAAATATTTAAAGCACTTTGCAAACTTTAAAATGCTATATAAATGCCAGTTATTATATTAATAATATATTAATTATATTAACACAATTGATTATTTAGTAATATAGCACATATTAATTACATCAATATAATCAACCACACATTACTTAATTATATCCTAAGCAATCCATATAATTAACCATATATTAATTATTTAATAATATCTCAATTACATTAATATAATTAATTATATATTAATTATTAGCCTCCAGTCTATCGATGACTTCATTCCCTGAGCTTTCCTGCTGAGTTGAAGCAATGTTTGTTTAGAACAAAGTATATGCTGGTATGCTGATGTGCTAGTAAATGTTTAATGATGGGACTCTCAAGAAAGATGTACATAACCAAACATTTTAAAATTTTAATTTGCATTATTCACACTTTTAAAAATCTAGACCTCCAACCAAATAATTAATCAAGTTCTGATTTATAGAAATTGCTGGCTTCTGAGGTGTAAACGCTCATACTGAAAATTTAACAATTGGCTCTTAAGGTGGTTACAGCTGGCTCCAAGGGCACTCCCTTTCCTCTAAGGTTCCTGACAAACCATAACTAGAATTTTATTTTTTTGAATTTTTTTTTAACCTAGGGCAGACAGAGTTGGGATGAGGAAGAGTTGTTGCACAGAGTACAGGCTGATTATGGGTGTAGTCTCCTCTGGATAGGGAGGTGATTTGGCCCCTGCCCCTGAGGGGGCCCTGGGACAGAACTATATAGTGACAGGACCTGGGATCAGTTGTACTACACACAGGAGGCCAGTGGAGGAGAGCCCCAGGGAGAGAATGTGTGTCCTGGGAAGGAAACACACCCTTTCTCTGGATGTCAGTGTCCTGGGACAAAGTTCCATTCACCACATCCAAGTTACAGCTCTGCTCCTTAACAAAGAGCCTTATCTGCAAAATACTTTCTCTATTACGCAGGGTGAACTCTTGGACAATAAGCTATAGGTATTCAGGTAACAGTGAATTCTGAAATTTGCTCAACTTCAGCTATGGTAATTCACAAAGCAAAGTAAACAATTATTCATTTTGTCTTACAGTAATGTTCAGGGTCCTCATGACCCGACTGGGATATTTCTTGGACATTTGCCCAAGACATCTGGTCTCCTTAAGCAGGACCTATTCTAGACAAAATAATGTACAAGGAGACTTTTTTCCTTCTGCTCTCACCAGTCTCCTTTCTTTTTCTCAAGTGTGAGTATACCTCCCCCTCCTCTCCCTAGGCCCCCTTTAAAACCTGTTCTCAGGAAAACGTCTGATCATCGAATTTGTACCATCTCATGGGAAGCACACCAGATTTTTAGAAAAAGCATTGGACCAGGAGCTAGAAGTGGGTTTTCCTTTTGGCTTGGCCACAGTGTGATACCAGAGAAGTCACTGTCTCTCAGACTTGTCTGGATTTTTAATAGTTTTTTTTCCCTATGAAAGGTTTCTTTTGGTGTGAAATTGGATGCAGAATAGTAACACAGGCTATTTCTCAGGAAGTGGAAGGAAACAATGAAGAAGACAGTTGCCAGGAGTATCCCTCTTATTCTTTGGAACTCTAGGGATAAGCTGCTTTCAGAGAATGTGAAAGGAAGGGAGCAAGAGGCAGAAAAGAGAGCAGAACCTACCCTCAGCACCTTCTGACTCAATCATGTGTGCTTCATGACTTGCTCATCTGTGTCTGGATTTCTCTGTCTAGAATCAAACCCATTGCATTAGGATTCCAGATCTTGAGCAGAGTCTGGGAAGTGGAAGTATTTTTTGCCCAACTGTCTGATGAGTTCAAATAATTAAATGTAGAGAGTCAATCAGTTGCTTAACAAGCCGTTTTGAACACCCTTTATGTCAGTAGCACTGTTGGGGGGCAGGGAAGGTTCTAGTCCAGCCTAGGAGATAAGACTGACATAAAGACTAATAATACTAAGAGGTGAATAATATGACACAAATGATAAGTGCTTATAGGCAGAGAAGAGGGCCAGAGTGAAGAGTATGCTGGTTGATGTTTAACAACATCGTGTGTGTGTGTGTGTGTGTGTGTGTGTGTGTATGCAAGACACACTTTTCAGTTTAATCTACATTGTTAAAATTTCATCTATCACTTTCTTAAGTCTAGACAAACAACAAAATAACAAATTGGACTTGATTTGTAACATCTGCCAATATCCAAAGTGTGAATTCTCAAATTGGTTCTCCAAAGCTGTTTGAGTTGGTGCCATCCAGTAAACCCTTGCATATAGGGGTAGTAGTGGTGGTGGTGGTGGTGGTAGTAGTAGTGGTGGTAGTGGTGGTGGTGGTAATGGTAATGGTAATAATAGTGGTGGTGGTAAGTAGTGATAATAATAGTGGTGGTGGCAGTAGTAATAGAAGTAGTAGTAGTACTGACAGTAGTAGTGGTAGCAGTGACAGTAGTGATTATTGTAAGAGAAGTAGTAGTAGAAGTAGTGGTAGCCACAATAGTAGTGGTAGTAATAATAGTAGAGGTGGCGGTAGTAGTAGAAGTAGCAGTAGTGATAGTGGTGGTGGCAGTGGTGGAGGTGGTAATAGAAGTAGTAGCAGTAGCAGTAGTGACAGTAGTAGTGGTAGTAGTGAAAGTAGTGATTGTAGTAAGAGAAGTAGTAGTAGAAGTAGTAGTGGTAGTAGTAACAGAAATAGTATTAGTAGTGGTAGTAATAGAAGTAGTAGTGGTTGTGGTAGTAGCCACAGCAGTAATAGTAGTAGAAGTAGTAGTATTGGTAGTACTAGTGGTAGTAGAAGTGGTGGTAGTAATAGAATGGACCTTAGAAATCACCTAGTTCATCTTCTTCATTCTATATACAAAGAAATTGAAGTCCAGCAAAGGGAAGAGATATGTCCAAAGTCACACAGGTAGTAAGTAGCAAAGCTAAGGATCAAATCCAGATGCCTCTGATTCCAAATTCAGTTTTCTTTCCATGGTGTTCTTTCTGACTTAACATTCTTTCATGTAGGTCATCTATTCATTAGACAGGCATCTATTTTGGTGATTGAATGCCTCTCTAATCAGAAAATGTGGTAGGAAGGTCCCTCCTCACTTTGCATCTTGAAAAAAAAAAGTGGCTTTCCTCCTTAAATTTAAAACAGCAAAAGGGTTTCTGAGTTTGTGATTCCATTCTGCTCATTGGGTTGTGCTCTTTGACCTTGGAAGAG